>NC_091958.1:48746174-49062840 GCF_031021105.1 Erythrolamprus reginae
CTAACCAGATGAATACCTGGTAAGCAAATTCTTTTCCCTATTTTCCTCCCCCAAAATTAAGGTGCGTCTTATACCCTAGTGCATCTTATACTCTGAAAAATATGGTAGTTGCAAGTGCTAAATACGCTTGGTATCAGCATAGAGATTAGAGAGGTCAAGAAGCCATTCTTTCTCTCGAACCATAAATCCCCTGTTGTCAGTTAGGACAAGGCCCAGCTGTTGAATCTACACATCCGAATATATATGAGCAATTACAGAGGGGACACTGGAAGGATTTGCAGGACGGGGATACTAAAGTTTAAAATTCACCCACTCTACAGATTAGATAAAGCTGGCCCTTGCAAGATAAACACACCAACAGTTTCAAGGCCAGCTCATTTGTTTCATGATGGACATAGTTTATTTTTTATTTGTTTTACTTATTTGTTTTGTCCAATACACAATAATACACAATGAGGGTTATAGAGGATATAATCAGGGGCGAGTACAAGTGCACTAGAGCAGAGGTCCCCAACCGCCGGTCCCGCGGACCGGGACCGGGCCGTTGGGGCTTTTCAGCCGGTCCGCGGCGCCAGGGCCCCCTCGGCCTTTCCGCACCACCAGCGGCGCTCCCCCCGCCAGCCAGCCAAGCCCCGCACCCGCCGGAACCAGCTCCTCGCTCTCCCCCCGCCGCCCCGCCGCGTTTGCAGGAGGTGGGGGAGGGTTGGGCGGCCGCCAAGGCCAGGAGGGACGCCGCTGCCCCCCCTTCCCTCTCTCCGCCCGCCGCTGCGCCTCCTTGACGCCGAGAGGAAATGCCGGCAAAGGCTTTCCTCAGCGGAGGCCGGCGAAGGTGATATTGAATGTCGGGGGAGAACGGGCGGTTGCACGCGCTCCCTATCTCCCTGCTAGCCCACTCGGAATATTCAAAATAAGAAAAACCTTTGCCGGCGAAGGCTTTTCTTATTTTGAATATTCCGAGTGGGCTAGGCAGGGGGATAGGGAGCGCGTGCAACCGCCCGTTCTCCCCCGACATTCAATATCACCTTCGCCGGCCCCGCCTCTCCTGCAAACCCCCTTGCTGAGAGCCCGGGGCGAAAGTGCTCTCGCAAAGGTGAGGCAGGCAGGGCGTGCGCGCGTCATCGCTGAGAAGAACGGAGAGAGAACGAGAGTGAGTGAGAGCAACAGACAGCAAGATAGAGAGAAAGTGAGAAAGAGAGAGTGAGAAAGGGGGGGAGAGAAAGAGATAGCAAGAGAGAGAACAAGAGAGAAAGAGCGTGAGAAAGAAAACAAGAAAGAGTGAGAGAGAGAGAAAGCAAAAGAGACAGAAAGAAAACAAGAGAGAGAAAGTGAGAAGAAGAGAGAGAAAGAGGGGGAGAGAGAGAGAAAGAGAGAGGGGGAGAGAGAGAAAGAGAGGGAGAGGGAGAAAGAGAGAGGGAGAGGGGGGAGAGATAGCAAGAGAGGGAGAGAGGGAAAGGGGGAGAGAGGGGGGGAGAGAAAGAGAGAGGGAGAGAGAGAGGAGATAAAGGAAGAGGAGAGAGAGAAAGGAAGAGAAAGAAAGAGGGATAGAAAGAGAGAGAGAGTGAGAGATGCTCAGTGAGCCTTTCTTTGAAGTTGCCTTTCTTTCTTTCTTTCTCTTTCTTGCTTTCTTTCTTGCTCTTTTTCTTTCTCTTTTACCTTCCCTTCCTCTATTTCTTCTTTTCTTTCTCCTTCCTACCTTCTTCCCTTACTCTCCCCTTTCATAAGTTTCCTTGCTTCCTTCCTCTGTTCCTGTCCCTTCCCACTTTCTTTCTTTCTTTCTTTCCTTCCTTTCCTCCCTCCATTTCTTGCTTTCCTTTTCCTTCCTCCCTTCTTTCCTCCCTCATTCCCTTCTTTCACTCCTTCCTCTCTTACTCTCCCCTTTCACACCTTTCCTTGCTTCCTTTGCACCCTTCTTTTGTTCCTGTCCCTTCCCTCTTTCCTTCCTTCCTTCCCACCCTCCGTCCATTCATTCACCCATTCCTCTCTTGATCGCCCCTTTTACGGCGCCGCTGACAGCTAGCTCCCCCCCCCACCGGGCCATGGAAAACTGGTCTAGCTTAAAGCCGGTCCCTGGTGCAAAAAAGGTTGGGGACCTCTGCACTAGAGTGCCTTCCGTCCCCTGTCCTATTGCTCTCCTATATCTCCTATACCTTTCTTCTATTCCTATATCTCTTCTTCTATTCTTTCATTGATATGTTCTATTACTATACCTTCTTTTCTATTCTTTCTTAGATATATTTTACTATGAGTATCTCCTCTATAACCTTCAGCATGTATTTTACTATGTGTATATAGATATATACCCACTAAAACCCTCATTGTGTATTGGACTAGATAGATAGATAGATAGATAGATAGATAGATAGATAGATAGATAGATAGATAGATAGATAGATAGATAGATAGAATGTATTAAAGGGGGAATAGAGGAGAAAATAAAGGAGTGAAATATAACTATGAGAGAATAGCAGAAAAAGATATAGGTATAGAAGAGAAGATATATGAGATATAGGAGAGACAATAGGACAGGGGACGGTAGGCACTCTGGTGCACTTATGTACGTTTAATGTAAGTTTAGTGGCGGAAATAGTGGTGCAGTGGTTAGAGTGCAGTACGGCAGGCTACTTCTGCTGAACACCAGCTGCCAGCAGTTTGGCAGATTGAATCCCACCAGGCTCAAGGTTGACTCAGCCTTCCATCCTTCTGAGGTGGATAAAATGAGGACCCAGATTGTTGGGGGCAATATCCTGACTCTCTAAACCAACGTTTTTTCCACCAGGGACCAGTTTCAGCAAGACAATTTTTCTATGGCCCAGTGGGGGCGGAAAGGGGCGTGGTTGGGGGCTGGATTAAGCATGGGGGTGCTGGTCCTCCCCGCCCCTCTTTCCCGCCATCGTCCTGTGGCCGGCAGAACCTGCCTCCCAAGCCCTCTTGCCCAGCGGGAGCTAAGCGCTGGAGAGAGGGGGTCAGGCTGGCCCTCCTGCCTCCCCCAGCCAAAAACGCAAAAGCGCCCCGCGGCAGAAGCCAAAAGAGGCTTGAGCCTCTCGGTCCTTCCCGCCCCTCTGTCCCATCCATCGTCCTGTGGCCGCCAGAACCTGCCTCCCGAGGCCTCTTGCCCGGCGGGAGGCAAAGCGCTGGAGGGAGGGGGGTGGCAGCATGAGGGCCGGCAGCTGCTGACTCCACGGACCGGTGCAACATGCCCCGCGGCCCGGTACTGGTCCGCGGCCCGGTGGTTGGGGACCCCTGCTCTAAACCACTTAGAGAGGGTGGTAAAGCACTGCGAAGCGGTATATAAGTGCTATTGCTACTGCTATAAACCAGTGATGGTGAACCTTTGTTTCCTTGGGTGCCGAAAGAGCTTGCATGCGCACTATTGCGCATGCGCGAGTGCCCACACCCATAATTCAATCCTGGGGGGGAAACAGCTTCCCCCACCCCCAGAGGCCCCCTGGAGGCCAGAAACGGCCTGTTTCTCATGTTTTGCCCTCCCCAGGCTCCAAAGGCTTCCCTGGAACTGGGGGAAGGTAAAAGCGCCCTCCCCCATCCCCCTGGAAGTTCCCTGGAGGCCAAAAACGCCCTCCCCAGAGCCTCTGTGTGAGCCAAAAATCAGCTGGCTGGCACACACATGCACAGTTGGAGCTAAGCTAGGGCAACGGCTCGCGTGTCAAAAGATATGGCTCTACGTGCCACCTGTGGCACCCGTGCCATAGGTTCACCATCACGGCTATAAACCAACTTGCAAAGCAGAACTTTCAAGTTCTTCAGCCTCTTGTGAGGCTGGGGAAACCCCTCTGTTGCTGAGCAGCGCTATGAATCTTAAATGGGCCGAGAGGATTCCGTTCAGGCTACAATAGCTTCCCTGTTTTTTTTAAAACCTCAAGGCGGCATGGCACTGAGTTCAAATCCTAATCGGAGGTTTCTAAGCTGTCGTATCTCTTCCACCCCTCGGCATTCCTCTCCAGGAAACCCTCCTCCGGCTCCAGGCTGGAATGCAAAGGGAGAGTCACCTGAACGGCTGGGCTTTCTGATTTTCAAGCCCCAGTTACCCCAGTAGGTAAGGCTAATTCGATTAACTCCGGTGTGCAAAAAGGTGCCCCCAGGAATTTCAGGGCCAGAAGTGAAGAAGCGAGAGGGGCGGCCTCTAATTAGCATCTGTCTGTTTAAATTGTC
Source organism: Erythrolamprus reginae (assembly GCF_031021105.1). NCBI lineage: Eukaryota > Metazoa > Chordata > Lepidosauria > Squamata > Dipsadidae > Erythrolamprus > Erythrolamprus reginae. The sequence continues at coordinate 48,750,342 of NC_091958.1, forward strand.
AATGGTCTTTAGAAAAGAAACCATCAAGCTTTGAACTCAAGAGAGGATGATAATCAAAAAGGACGTATTTGCCCTTGGACCAATTTGCTGGTAGACCCTGAAAAAGTTGTGGGGGAGAGGAAGGGAGGGGAGGGGAGAGAAAGGGAGGGGAGGGGAAAGGAAGGAAGAAGAGAGGAGAGAAGGAAGGGGAATAGCAATAGCATTTAGACTTATATTATATTATTATTATTATTATTATTATTATTATTATTATTAATTAGATTTGTATGCCGCCCCTCTCCGTAGACTCGGGGCAGCTTACAGCAATGATAAAAACAATATATCATGACAAATCTAATAGATAGAATCTAAAATGACAATAATACATTTAAAAAGTCTAAAAAACAAGAAACCCCAATATATATATGTGTGTGTGTGTGTGTGTTTTCGTAGATTTTCACAGGTATATGTATGTAGATTGTTCTGAGTTCGGGTTTTGCCCCGTGTAATATTTTGAGTGTCTATGCGACGTTTCGGTGAAATCACATTCACCATCATCAGGCTGAAGTTGTAAGCTTCGTGCTACTGTAAATATAGTTGTAAATATACTATATTTACAGCAGCCCGAAGCTTACAACTTCAGCCTGATGATGGTGAATGTGATTTCACCGAAACGTCGCATAGACACTCAAAATATTACACGGGGCAAAACCTGAACTCAGAACAATCTACATATATATACACACACACATACACACACACACCATTTCATAGTGCATTTATAGCCCTCTCTAAGCGGTTTTCAGAGTCAGCCTCTTGTCCCCAACCATCTGGGTCCTCATTTGACCCACCTCGGAAGGATGGAAGGCTGAGTCAACCTTGAGCCGGTGGTGAGATCTGAACTGTGGAACTACAGCTAGCACTTAGCAGAAGTTGCCCGCAGTGCTGAACTCTAACCACTTTGCCACCCTGGAAGGGGAAGGAGTAGGGGAGAGGGATGGAGGGGAGAGGAGAAGAGAGGAGAGGAGAGAGAGGAAAGGAAGGAAAGAGAAGGGAAGAGAAGAGAAAGTAGAGAAAGGAAAGGGAGATGAAAGGAAAGAAAAGGAGAGGAGAGGCAGAGGGAAGGGAGAAGGGGACAGACAAAGAGAAGGGAAAGGACAGAGGGAAGAGAAAGGAAAAGATAATAAAGGATGTGTGCTTAAAATGGAGATACAGTATCAGCAACAGCAGCACCTTCAACAGAGATGCATTGGGAAATTATTCAAACATCCCAACATACTTCTCAAGTTAAGCCCACAAATTGCTCCACCAAAGGTGCAAAAATAGAGATCCTGTAAACGCATAGCACATCATTAAAATGGTAAGCGTTGCAGAAAGGGTGCATTTTTCTGCCTTAGGGAGGAAAAAAAATCAATGGAAAAACCAGTTCTGCTGTCTGCCAACAACAAATAGATTTATTTATTTATTTATTTATTTTGTCCAATACACAATGAGGGATTTAGTGGGTATATATCTATATGCACATAGTAAAATACATGATGAAGGTTGTAGAGCAGATACTCATAGTAAAATATATTTAAGAGATAATAGAAAAGAAGATATAGGAATAGAACATATCAGTGAAAGAATGGAAGAAGAGATATAGGAATAGAAGAAAGGTATAGGAGATATAGGAGAGCAATAGGACAGGGGACAGAAGGCACTCTAGTGCACTTGTACTTGCCCCTTACTGACCTCTTAGGAATCTGGATAGGTCAACCGTAGATAATCTAAGGGTAAAGTGTGGGGGGTTTGGGGATGACACTATGGAGTCCGGTAATGAGTTCCACGCTTTGACAACTCGGTTACTGAAGTCATATTTTTTTCAGTCAAGTTTGGAGCGGTTAATATTAAGTTTAAATCTGTTGTGTGCTCTTGTGTTGTTGTGGTTGAAGCTGAAGTAGTCGCCCACAGGCAGGACGTTGCAGCATATGATCTTGTGGGCAATACTTAGATCTTGTTTAAGGCATCTTAGTTCTAAGATCAATGAAGACGTTCACTAGCTGGCAATCCCTGACCTCTCATCTGTTCTTCATTGCATCTGCTTCAGTCTTCTCCTGTTTGGCATCCGGATTCACCCTCGGTCTGCTAATCCTCAGCCCAGCATCTTCAGAGGCTGAGTGCACACATCACAATAACGCATTCTTCATTCAATCAACTCCAGTTGGCCGAGTTCACACAATTGGCTGCACCAAAATCCCATTTATGTCTTGCCGGACAGGTGAAGGTTCAGTCAAGGTGCTACTCCATTGAGTGCACAACCATTCACACACACACACCTTTAATTCAGTGTCTCTCAATTATTTTCTCTTACGCGCCCCACCCCACCCCGGAAGAAGTAAACATTTCACGCACACACACCCCAACTCTCCACCGGGACAACTGTTTGCAATTTTGGCATGCTTTCGCTGAAAAAACTCAAGTGGTTTATCAGCGTGATTGGGGTGTAATGTGTTTAAGTGATGCCTTAGTTTATTTGGCTTCATGCTGTCCGATTTTTAGATACAGCAAACATACCGGTCTTTCCTCGTCTTCCACCGTAGTCACAGTGAAACCAAATGCTACATACGCTTTGTTATATTTCCTCGTCTCAGTTTTCGGGAGACTTACGTTTGTCACATTATCTCCATTTCTCTCCTCCTTTCGTTTCGTCCCTGTTAAATCTTTGTTATCTGCACTTCCTATCTCCTGCTGTGTGTTGTATTATTGTTCAATGCAAAAAAAACCCTGGCAGCAAAAAAAACCCATGTTCCCAAGCATTGCTTCGTGCCTCCCCCCAGGGGGGCCCACCCCACTACTTGAACAACACTGCTTTAATAATAATAATAATTATTATTATTATTATTATTATTATTATTATTATTATTAATTGGATTTGTATGCCGCCCCTCTTCGCAGACTCGGGGCGGCTAACAACAGTGGTAAAACAATCCAATTAATAAAAACAACTAAAAACCCCTTATTATAAAAAATCAAACATACACACAAACATACCATGCATAACTTGTAATAGCCTAGGGGGAAAGGATAACTTAACTCCCCCATGCCTGGCGACAAAGGTGGGTCTTAAGTAATTTGCGAAAGACAAGGAGGGTGGGGGCCGTTCTAATCTCTGGGGGGAGTTGGTTCCAGAGGGCCGGGGCTGCCACAGAGAAGGCTCTTCCCCTGGAGCCCGCCAAACGACATTGTTTGGTCGACGGGACCCAGAGAAGGCCAACTCTGTGGGACTTTATCCAGAGATATCAGCTAGGTTAAAAAGTGTAAGATAACAGATGTCTACCAATCACTTAGCTTTGCTACTGGTTCGGAGATGTGCCCGCGTGCTACTTCTGCGAATGCACAGATCGTGATGATGTCCGTGGGCGGAGCCTCCCGTCGTCACTACCGGATCGCCCAAATCGGGTCAAACCAGTAGCAACCCACCCCTTCTACCAATAGCTTCCCAACAACAGGTTTTGTATTCTTCCAGTGCAGAAACTTTCCAACCACAACATCATAGCAATTTTTTAAAAAACCATTTCTTTTTGAATCAAGTTTGACATCTTGCATCCCACCCAGTGTTAGGAAATGCAATTTAAAGGTTTTATGTGAAGATACTGTTTCATAGATTAGGGTAGAACAGGGATGTACAACCTTGTCCCCTTTAAGACTTGTGGTTTTCTACTCTTCTACGTGCTGCTTGTGGAATTCTGGGAGTAGATGTCCACGGGTTTTAAAGGGGACAAAGTTAGATAATAATAATAATAATAATAATAATAATAATAATAATAATAATAATATATTAGATTTGTATGCCGCCCCTCTCTGAGGACTCGGAGCGGCTCACAACAAACAATACATAGTATACAAATCCAATATTAAAAACAATTTTAAAAACCTTATAAAAAACAATCATACAGCCCAAACAAACCATACATAAACCGGAACAGCTATGCATATATCAATTTCCCCATGCCATATAATTCTAGAATTGATTACATTGCCATGAAAAAAAATGGGCATATAACTTCTCAAGCCTACAAAATCTGGACAAGATTTGGAAGATGTCAAATTTGTCTACTGTTGAATCATGGTTTTCCCTTGGCTATATCAACTCTTTGTGTTGATTGAGTCCAAATAAGTCAAATAAACTAAATCAAATCAAGTTAAATTGATTGACTCCAAGCCTCCAAACCCATCCACGAATTTCTTAATAAATCTCAGCATTGTCAAAGCTGTGTTCTTGAAACAAATAAAACAATTCCCAAAATAATAAATAAAATAAACAAAATAAACAAAAGGAGAATGAATTCAAGCAACTATGCAAGGAAAAGAAAATATGAAAAATAATCACACAGAGAAAAAAGTCTTCCCAAAATAGATTTAATCAGGTTGGTTAAATAGCTGTCTGCCGCATTCACCCAAACCTGATCAGTTTTGCCACTGGTTAAGTTTTTCTACAACGTACTGTTATACATCATAGCTCTCTGTTTGGTTCAGTTGTGATTCAATTTACTTTGCAAGCCTAGAAAATCATTTAACTCAGCCAGGGGAGCTACCACAATTAGTCTGATCAAATCCGTGCACTTAAGGAGGGATGTAAATATTTCAAACTTTGAAAATAGACATTTCTGCAGACAGAGGAAATTGATTAGCTAAGTCACTGTTAACCTATAAGTAAAAACTGGAAACCAAAGGCAAAGAAAACACCCTTTAACCAATGCTTTGAACTGTTTTGCGGCCAATTCTGAAATTGTCATCTTACATTAACCTCCCCTTCCAAGAGTTTAGATTAGTTCGAATCGGTTGAATTTAAAACATGTCAACTTACCTTGGCTTATTTTAATATTGGTGTGCGGGAACATATGGGCTGCAAGGAAGACGGAGGAGAGAGCTGCCCAGAAATTCCACCGGTGGACCATCGCTGAGCTGAAGGACATCTCTCCTTCTCTCTCTCCTTCCCTCTCTCTCCAGAGCCACAGAAGGCTAACTGTCCTATCCCTTCTTTCACCGCCCCAGGAATTTCCAATTGCCACTGAATCTCCTGGAGGAGCTGCAAAGAGGTTTTGAAGTCCAGCTGTCCAGTCTGCAAGAGCAAAATTACTTAACAAGATACATCAGCCAACATCTTCACTCCATAAAATTACTCACAGCTTCCCCTCCTCCCTCCCTCCATCCCTTTCTGTCTCTACCTCTCTCTCTCTCTTCCTCCCTCCCTCCCTGTCTCTGTCTGTCTCTCTCTCACACACACGCACACACACACACACAAACCCCTAATGATACACATTCAGACTGTTCCAAATATGTTGGAACTAAGCTAAAGAACTCACCCAAAGCTATAATGATTTACTACATTCATGCATACATACGTTTTTAACAAGGTAGAGCAATATAAATAGGGAAAAACAAACAAATTAAAGTACAGTGTTCCCTCGATTTTCGCAGGTTAGAACTTCGCGAATAGCCTATACCACGGTTTTTCAAAAAATATTAATTAAAAAATACTTCGCGGGTTTTTTTCTGTACCACGGTCTTTCCCGCCCGATGACGTCATGCGTCATCGCCAAACTAATATTTTTTGCAAATAAATAACAAAAAAAATTATTATTGTTAATAAATAATTATGTTTATAAATATTAGGATCACTAAGTGTCTTATTCAATGGTGAATACCAGTAATAATGGTGAGTAAATGGTTATTAAGGGAATGGGAAATGGTAATTTAGGGTTTTAAAGTGTTAAGGGAAGGCTTGTGATACTGTCCATAGCCAAAAATGGTGTATTTACTTCCGCATCTCTACTTCGTGGAAATTCGACTTTCGCGGGCGGTCTCGGAACGCATCCCCCGCGAAAATCAAGGGAACACTATATAATGTATAAGAAAGTAAACTGAAAAAGAGATGGGAAAGAAAAGAGAGTGTGTGAAAGAGAGACAGGGAGAGAGAAAGAAAAAGAAAGAAAGAATCGAGGGAGGGGAGGAAGGAAGAAAAAGAGAGAAAAGAAGAAAATATATACAGAAGAGCTTCCAATCTTTTTGAAATTGATTATAAATGCATTTTATGCTTTGCATTTTACCTTCTCTGTGACATCACAATTTCCGTCTTCCGTACGTTCCCCTTTCTAATAATCGAGCCCATAAATCACAAATCCATTATGTCCCTCTAGTAGTCTATCAGCAGTCATCATAGGTAAAAATAGCCTTCCATGATTGTTTAGAGTTGTCTTCCCATTAATCTCCCTAAGAAAAGTTCTGGTTTCAACTGACACTTAATCTTTAACATTCTTGGTAGCAGGGTCTGTATCTGAATCCAAAATTTTCTGGATTTTTTCTTTCTTTCTTTCTTTACAAAAGTCCACCAGACATTTAGTAGTTCATGCTGGAAGATGCAAAGTTAACGACTTACAGAACCGGATTTTAAAAACAGTTGGATTTATATTTATTTTATTTCTTTATTTAGCTGACATTCTGGCAACAAAGCCAGCATCCAAACCTACCTGAACCCTCACAAATTTGCATCAATTGTAGTCACGGACTTATTTTTTATTCCCAAATCCAATTAAATGACCCCCAAGTGTGTAAAAGCATATTTTCTTTGGGTAACGACAAACAAATGTATTACCCGTATAAATAGGGACGTTTAAATTGATTAGCCCAAAACATGGTTCCAGATGAATCATCCGAGAGATGAGGTTGGAGCTGTGTTTATTTAAACTTTTTTCAAACGACAGTGCTAAAGCAACAGATGTCTTTCTGTAACAGTCTCCTGATAGTTCCCTGGTTTTATTTTTAGTTAACCCCTGTTATCTCCACTGTGTTCTTTGCAGCCATAAGAGCATACACTTTATACCAAAAGCTTGCAGGGGGGGATTAAGATGCAATACAGGTAGTTCTTGATTTACAACCATTCTTTTAGTGATTGTTCGAAGTGAAAAAAGGTTTGGAAGAAGTGACTTACAACTGGTCCTCGGAACTATGACCAATGCAGCATCCTTGTAGTCAGGGGAGAATTTGTGTGCATTGGAATATATTTCCAGGGATTGCAGCATCTCGAGATCAAAGTAACTTTTGTCAGAAATAGGTTTATTTCTGGAGGTAATATCACAATGCAAGTAAATGGTTTGTAACCATGGGAAAGGCTAGTGAAAGCCATAATCAGTATGTAATCACTGGTTTGCTAAATGTGCTGCAACCTGATTGGCTGTAACCTATATAATAGGGATAACACCCTTGCATGGGTGTGGTTTGGTATAGTACTGTAGTAGGTTTGTTATAGAGCGTTTTGTGCTGGGTGGTTTGTAGTTAGTGCTTAGTGGTTGATCTAATAAGAGTTATATACTAGTATTGTGGATAGTTTAGTATAGTGGTTAAATGTAAAGGTGATAGCTTAGTTAGAGAAACAGTTTTGCTAAGAAGAAAAGTAAAATATATTTTTACAAGAAAGCCTGCAGCAGTGTGTTTCATTGAAGACTTCAATTAGGTATAGTGGTGAACTGTGGCTAGCTGGTGGTTACCTTCCGTGTGTGCAAAACTCACCCACAACAACTTTCCGTGAAGCAAAGTCAATATTGGATTCACTTAATGACCGTACAATTCACTTAATAACTGTAGTTATTAATTTTGAAACTTCAGAGTTGCCACACTGGAGTTGAGGGATAGGGAAGACGGAAATGAGATAGCTGGGGTTTGGAAGCCCAAACAAAATATTTTCTCCTAGGAACCAAGGACATTTCCACAGATAACTGGATGGAGAAGGAGGAGAGTTACCAGGCAACTGGAAAGCACTTTGATTGGACCATGTAACTGACACTTTTACCTTTAATTAGGGGTTGGTTTTCACCAACCTGTGTCAATATGATATGTCCAGTGAAGGGCTGCAAAAACTTTTTCCTACCATACTGCAGGCGTGGCTTATTTTGTGGGTGTGGCTTGCCAGCTGTGTGACCAAGTGGGAGTGGCTTGATGATCATGTGACCAGGGGGATGGCTTAAAGGTCAAGTGACTGTCTTAAAGGGGGCCAACTTGACGTCACTCACATTAAGGGTTTGGGTTATGGTGCCTGGCCTCTCCTTGCCTTAAAGAGATACAATTTTCCTTACTGTTACTGAACATCCAAAATATACTATTTAATTTTATGTATATATGCCATATGAGTACATACACAGAAACATAGAAGTCTGATGGCAGAAAAAGACCTCATGATCCATCTAGTCTGCCCTTATACTATTCTTTGTATTTTATCTTAGGATGGATCTATGTTTATCCCAGGCATGTTTAAATTCAGTTCCTGTGGATTTATCTACCACGTCTGCTGGAAGTTTGTTCCAAGGATCTACTACTCTTTCAGTAAAATAATATTTTCTCATGTTGCTTTTGATCTTTCCCCCAACTAACTTCAGATTGTGTCCCCTTGTTCTTGTGTTCACTTTCCTATTAAAAACACTTCCATCCTGGACCTTATTTAACCCTTTAACATATTTAAATGTTTTGATCATGTCCCCCCTTTTCCTTCTGTCCTCCAGACTATACAGATTGAGTTCATTAAATCTTTCCTGATAATGGAACAAATATACTGTATATATTGATAAAGGAAGGATACCCTGCTTGTAGAGGACTAGAACTCACTGTCACCTGGTGATTGGCCCAAGGTCACCTATGTGGCTTTTGTGCTTAAGGCGGGACGAGAACTCTCAATCTTCAGGTGATTGGCCCCAAGTCACCCAGCCAGCTTTCCTGCCTAAGATAAGATGAAACATAGAAACATAGAAGACTGACGGCAGAAAAAGACCTCATGGTCCATCTAGTCTGCCCTTATACTATTTCCTGTATTTTATCTTACAATGGATATATGTTTATCCCAGGCATGTTTAAATTCTGTTACTGTGGATTTACCAACCACGTCTGCTGGAAGTTTGTTCCAAGGATCTACTACTCTTTCAGTGAAATATTTTCTCACGTTGCTTTTGATCTTTCCCCCAACTAACTTCAGATTGTGTCCCCTTGTTCTTGTGTTCACTTTCCTATTAAAAACACTTCCCTCCTGGACCTTATTTAACCCTTTAACATATTTAAATGTTTCAATCATGTCCCCCCTTTTCCTTCTGTCCTCCAGACTATACAGATTGAGTTCATTAAGTCTTTTCTGATACGTTTTATGCTTAAGACCTTCCACCATTCTTGTAGCCCGTCTTTGGACTCGTTCAATTTTGTCAACATACATATTACACACAGGAACACAAAAATATACATTATCCACTATATAAAGTGTATGTACACACACACACACACACACACGCACGCACAGCTCTTCTAAAATTATACACATTCAACCTCATTTACTGCAAAACGAACCCTGTTGTAAATGTTGAAGGTTGTTGCACAGGTATATTTGTATCCAGACCACTGTTTAAGAAAAGATGGAATGTTTTATATTCTGAAAAATGAAAGAAATAACTTTTTACATAAATTTAAAAAATTAAAAATGGGCACACAGCTCTCAGTTGACACAAATAAACAGATCTTTATTTGCCCATAAATAGAACTCTGAAGAGAATACGGGGCATTTGGTGCAAAGGGTACAGAAGCGTTCGATGGAGGTGGCAGAATCTGAGGATTGTTCAATCGTTGAGCCGTTTTGAGGGAGGGAGGGAATAGTACGGTTGGAAACATACTAAAAACACAGCGGTCTCCTCAAGAGTTGCAAAAAGGAGCAAGATTCTTCCACTGAACTAATCCAGTTACAATTTCCACAGTCCACATACAGCAAAAATCAGATGGCTGAACAAGAAATCATATGGAATTCTTTCCCCCCAGCAAATGTTCAGGTTTTGTCTTCCGTTTAGTTCAACACAATTGACGAAGATTTTACTGGTGATACCAACATGCTACATGTACGAGGGTTGCCCAGAAAGTAAGGCACCACATTTTTTTTCTTCAACAATTATTTATTGAACACAATGAAACTTACAGACAAGAAAGAATGGTGTTTCTTCTACACTCCCTATTTTTCCACGTAACCTCCGTCCCGTTCTATGGCCTTCCTCCAGCAAGACACAAGGGCGTGTATGCCCTGTCGGTACCACTCCTTGTTCTAATGGCCTCACCCTCTGTTCTTCTATTCTGTTCTTCCTAATGGCCTCACCCTCTGTGCCCAGCAACTAACCGTACTTCTGTCGACTGTGGATTCTCCATAAACTGTACACAAACGTTTGTGAATGTTCCCAACATTTTCTTTCTCTGCAGTGAGAAACTCAACAACGACACGCTGCTTGTAACGTACATCACTTATAGATGCTATTTCAAAACATTGCTGCAGCTACACTATCTGTCTGAAAAAATGCAAGATTTACACACGCACTCCTGACAATTCAAATAATGTACAGTGATACCTTGTCTTACAAACTTAATTGGTTCCGGGAGGAGGTTCTTAAGATGAAAAGTTTGTAAGACGAAACAATGTTTCCCATAGGAATCAATGGAAAAGCGATTAATGCGTGCAAGCCCAAAATTCACCCCTTTTGCCAGCTGAAGTGCCTGTTTTTTAACCCCACCTCCAAACTTCTGCGTTTTTGCGATGCTGCAGGGGAATCCCAGCAGTGCAAAAACGGGTGCTTCGCTGGCAACGGAAGTCCGGAGGTGGGGTTTCCGAGTGAAGAGAGCATCAGTGAAATCGTAGCATCGCAAAAACACCAAAGTCCTCAAAACCCTACCTCCAGACCTCTGTGTTTTTGCGATGCTGCAATTTCACTGAGGCTCCCCTCGCTGGGAAACCCCACCTCTGGACTTCCATTGCCAGCGAAGTGCCCGTTTTTGCGCTGCTGGGATTCCCCTGCTGGGATTCCCTGCAGCATCACAAAAACATGAAAGTCCAGAGGTGGGGGTTCCCATGGAGGGGAGCCTCAGGGGAATCCCAGCAGCATAAAAATGGGTGCTTCGCTGGCAACGGAAGTCCGGAGGCGGGGCATCCCAGCAGCGGCGGTGGGTTTGTAAGGTGAAAATAGTTTGTAAGAAGAGGCAAAAAAATCTTAAACCCCAGGTTTGTATCTTGAAAAGTTTGTATGACGAGGCGTTTGTAAGACGAGGTATCACTGTATATCTAAAGTTTCGCATCTGTACCATTACTATAGGCTGAGAAAAAAAATGTGGTGCACTGCTTTCTGGGCGACCCAATACATACCAATAAATTGCATCACATTAAAAAAACATATTAGTCATATTAAAACTCTCAATCTGGGTCCATTCTATTGCAGTGTTTCTCAACCTTGGGAACGTTGAAGACTTCAACTCCCAGAATTCCCTAGGGCAGGGGGTAGGCAAAGTTGGCTCTTCTATGACATGTGGACTTCAACTCCCAGAATTCCTGAGCTAGCATGATTGGCTCAGGAATGCTAGGAGTTGAAGTCCACAAGTCATAGAAGAGCCATCTTTGCCTACTTCTGCCCCAGGGTACTTCTGACCACATATCAGAGGTGTGTTCCTACTGGTTAGGACCGGTTAAGTAGAACTGGTAGTAACTTGTTGGCCTGGGTTGCTGGAACAGGAATCAACCCAGGCCTGCCACGCCCCCAAGCTGATTTTCTCGGCAGCGCCTATAGCGCCTATAGCGTCATATAGCATGCGCGCACACCCATACGAAGCACCAATGCACCATGTCCCTGAACAAACAGGCAGCAAAAGAATCCAAAACCCATCACTGCCACAATCTTAAATGTTCCCAAGGTCAAACATTCTTAGCATTCTCAGAAGAGCGATATTATCCTGTGTTATCCCAACACAAAAGTACTTACAACTGAGGACATCTTGCCTGTTATTAAAACCACGTTTAAACACCGTGAAACCATTTCACAGTGGAATCCCTGTGTTTCAAGGGAAAGAAATAACTGTTTGCACAAGTAAAGGGACCGCATAATCTAACTACCTCTTTAATACAACGAGGCAAAAACGATTGGAACCACTGTAAGATGATTTCAAGAAATAAGAAGTAAAGCAACTTTGGTATCCGCCTAATGTTTTCCCTTCCATTCACAAATCTACGCAGGCAATTCCTCGACTTACCACCATTCATATAGTGAGCAAAGTTAAAACGGCGCTGAAAAATTTAGACTTATGACTGGTCCTCACACTTATAACTGTTGCAAGCATCCTTAGGATCGTGTGATCAAAATTTGGGAGCTCAGCAACTGGCTTGTGTTTATTTATTTATTTATTTATTCATTCATTCATTCAATTTTTTAATGCTGCCCTTCTCCCTTAGACTCAGGGCTGCTTACAACATGTTAGCAATAGCACTTTTGAACAGAGCCAGCTTAATGCCCCCACAATCCGGGTCCTCATTTGACCCACCCCGGAAGGATGGAAGGCTGAGTCAACCTTGAGCAGGTGATGAGATTTGAACCGCTGACCTGCAGATCTAACAGTCAGCTTTAGTGGCCTGCAGTACTGCACTCTACCCACTGCGCCACCTCGGCTCATTATGATGTTTGCAAAATCCCAGGGATCATGTGAGGCAATTCACAGTCCTTCTTCTTTTACAAAGTGAAACACACTTTGCTCTGGTTTAGTTTCAAAGCGGGGAAAAATCAGCACACAAAAGTTCAAACGCAGCAAAGCAGTCACGAAACACAACGATCAGATAATCCTCCTCAATGGCCAAACCCACAGGCTGCTCTTTATAGCAGCCTCACTAATCACCACCGCCCCACCCAACCACAGGTGGCCTCGTTTTCTGTGATAATAATCTCTCAGTTGTTGTTGCCTATGCATTGCTTTCTGCATGCATGGTTGTATCATTAACTCTTGTTCTGAATCCAAGGAGGAGCTATATAATTGATCTCCTTCTGAGCTGTCTGCCACACTCTCCTCCTTCCTATCACTCATGTCTTCTTGGTCAGAGGATCCTTCATCAGCAGATTCCACCAGGGGCAAAACAGGCCTGCAGCATGTGGATGTCTCCCCCACATCCACAGTCCTTGGGGCAAGAGCTGGGCCAGAGCTAAACACAACACTTAGCAGCATAAATTCTAGTCTCAATCGTAAGTTTGAATTACCTGTAATTTTTTGACCAGCTAGCACCTAACTAAACATCATTTCCCCAAATTTAAGCCACTTTTTAAAAATTCCAGCAGGTGGATAGTCAAAGGCTCATCATAAACTGAAGCCCTGTAATTCAAAGAGGAGAGAGTAAAGATCAATTCACAGAGGCTTTTGCATCTCAAAAAAACATCTTCACTCAAGTCGAATAGGCCCAGAGGTTCAAAACAACAGATGGTTTAAAACAATAAAAAACATTTGTCCAGAATTTTTCACAAGCTTTTCATTCCAGTTCACTCAAGGCCATACATGGGTAGTCAAGAAACAAGAAGGATATATACACTGCTCAAAAAAAAATAAAGGGAACATTCAAATCACACATTCCTAGATCTGAATGAATGAAATATTCTCTTTGCATACTTCGTTCTGTACAAAGTTAAATGTGCACAACATCAGGTGAAATTGATGGTCGATCAGTGTTGCTTCCTCAGTGGACAGTTTGATTTCACAGAAGTTTGATTTACTTGGAGTTGTATTTATTTATTTATTATTAGAGTTAAAAGGGACCTTGCAGGTCATCAAGTCCAACCCCCTGCTCCAGCAGGAGATCTTACACCACCCCATTGTGTTGTTCAAGTGTTCCCTTTATTTTTTTGAGCAGTACAGTGTTCCCTCGATTTTCGCATGTTCGAACTTCGCGAATAGCCTATACCACGGTTTTTGAAAAAATATTAAATATTTCGCGGTTTTTTTCCTATACCATGGTTTTTCCCACCCAATGATGTCATGTAACATCACCAAACTAATAATTTTTGCAAATAAATAACAAAAAACATAATTATTCTTAATAAATAATTATGTTTATAAATATCAGGATCACTAAGTGTCTTATTCAATGGTGAGTACCAGTAATAATGGTGAGTAAATGGTTAAGGGAATGGGAAATGGTAATTTAGGGGTTTAAAGTGTTAAGGGAAGGCTCGTGATACTGTCCATAGCCAAAAATGGTGTATTTACTTCCGCATCTCTACTTCGCGGAAATTCGACTTTTGCGGGTGGTCTCGGAACACATCCCCCGCGGAAATCGAGGGAACACTGTATACATTTCCTGACCGAAGCCTTCCAATGCTTCATCGAACACACTCTTCTCTCCTTTCTTTCCAACCTATGAAGATTCCTCCAGAAAATCCATGTGGCTCACCCATTCTCAACCCCTGAGGAGGTCCACTTTGGCTTTCCAAAGTAGAGCGTGGGATCCAGCAGATAAAATGTGGGACCAACAAGAAGAGTGTGTGGGGAAGATCCTTTGGCCTCCACCATCCCTCACCCACATGGACCGCCCGAGACACAGAAGCGCACATGATATTTTGTTAAGCCACCACAAGAACAAAAGACAGGATTTAGAACAGCACATTTTTCGCCCTACGCTCTACTGCTAAAATACTGTCGGAGCTTCTAAGCTGGTTCACCAGACATTCACCAAAGACAGCACATGGGGGAATTGACCATGAATCGTAGGAATGGAGAGTTACCATGGAGCAATAAGGACGGGAAAAAATATCCAGGTAGCCCAGCATTTTTTTAAAATGGCTAATGATCTGTCCTAGATGGTAATGTCAGGTGGCAACTAAAGGAGACCTTCAAACCATGGACATCTTTCCAAAAGCCCACACCTTCCTCAACAGTTACAAAATCATCCGTGAACCTGAGACAACTAAAACTGGAGGTGAGACTTGAAGATGATCAAAACTCAGTGGATCGATGGCAAACATTGGGCTGCCAACGGTTGTGGATGGCCAATCCAAACAGCAATGAGCTTGTAACGGTGTGCGTGTGGGGAAACTGGTCTGACGGGAACCGGGAGCAGCGGGGCGGCTCACGTCACCTCCAGGGAAGCTGACGAGACGCGGTCGCACTCCGCCCGCGAACGGAGGCTGTGCCACTGCTCGGCGGCGGTACGGTGGCACGTCAGCATCCGCCGCCAGTGCTTGGACTCCGAGGAACCGGTGGAATACTGGCCGATGACAATCCTCCCAATGAAGTCGTTGCTGCTTTTCACGTTGTGGCCGTAGACTGGAATGGGGAGGAGAGAAAGAGAAGGAGGGAGGGAAAGGGAGATGCTTTAAAGTTGACAACACAGAGCAGTCCAAACTCAACAGGAGAGTTTCCCTGGTAGCTCTAAAGAAGTGATCTGCAAAAATTATAGAATATTATTTATCTATCTATCTATCTATCTATCTATCTATCTATCTATCTATCTATCTATCTATCTATCTATCTATCTATCTATTAGATTTGTATGCCGCCCCTCTCCGCAGACTCGGGGTGGCTAACAGCAGTAAGAAAGACAAATATAACAAATCTAATATAAAAAGTAATTTTAAAAACCCCAATTTAAGAGACCAATCATACAAACAGACATACCATGCATAAATTTTATAAGCCTAGGGGGAAGGGAATATCTCAATTCCCCCATGCCTGATGACAGAGGTGGGTTTTAAGGAGCTTACGAAAGGCAAGGAGGGTGGGGGCAACCCTGATATCTGGGGGCAGTTGATTCCAGAGGGTCGGGGCTGCCACAGAGAAGGCTCTTCCCCTGGGTCCCGCCAAACGACATTGTTTAGTCGACGGGACCCAGAGAAGGCCAACTAACCACAGAGTTGTACAATAGAACTTATGTGCAAAAGAGAAATCATTTTTTAAAACAAGAAGGTATCAAGTCTTGTTCTGGGCATGACTACTTTTCCCACAAATTCTCCAAACACCCAATCTTCAAACAAGCAACTCTTTATTCGCTATTTGACAGTTCAAATATACATGGAATATATTCTGGTAGCAAGCAAGCAGCACAGGTGGCACGCGGAGCCATATCTGCTGGCACGCGAGCCGTTGCCCTAGCTCAGCTCCAACGTATATGTATGTGCCAGCCAGCTGAATTTGGCTCGCACAGAGGCTCTGGAAGGGCGTTTTTGGCTTCCAGAGAGCTTCCAGGGGGATGGGGGAGGGCATTTTTACCTTCCCCTGGATCCAGGGAAGCCTTTGGAGCCTGGGGAGGGCAAAACACGAGCCTACTGGGCCCACCAGAAGTTGGAAAACAGGCCGTTTCTGGCCTCCAGGGGGCGGGGAAAGCTGTTTCAACCTTCCCAGGCATTGAATTATAGGTGTGGGCACTCACGCCTGCACAATAGTGCACATACATGCTCTTTCGGCACCCAGGGGGGAAAAGGTTTGCCATCATTGGGTGGCTATTCAGAGAAGCCACACCCAGGCCAAAACCACACAGATGCGGCACAAAATAAAAGTGACAGCCGTCCTGCGGCAGACGCAAAAAATAAAAAAAAACCATGGGTGGAGAAGATCTGGAACTGCATCGCTGTTTTATCTGTGCTTTAAACAAAAAACAAAAAACAGCGACTGTTATTTTGACCATCATTCCTTTCCCAAATGCTGGCAAGGGATGACTCACTCCTGCAATAATTATCAGGGCTTCTGATCATCAAGGAACCAGGCGCAGTTGCAGGCTGCACGCTACAGTTACAAGGCAGCCTTCTTCATTTGGCCCTATTTATATGTCGGTGGAAATTCGATCTCCGCCACGATCTCTGCAATTGCATCGCAAGAGAAAACACGCTGGAAAGGCACGAGTCACACACAGCGGTACCTCTACCTACGAACGCCTCTACTTACGAACTTTTCTAGATAAGAACCGGGTGTTCAAGATGTTTTTGCTTCTTCTCAAGAACCATTTTCCACTTACAAACCTGAGCCTCTGAAGCTGTAACCGGAAAAGGCAGGGAGAAGCCTACGTGGGGCCTCTCTAGGAATCTCCTGGGAGGAAACAGGGCCAGAAAAGGCAGGGAGAAGCCTCCGTGGGGCCTCTCTAGAAATCTCCTGGGAGGAAACAGGGCCAGAAAAGGCAGGGAGAAGCCTCCGTGGGGCCTCTCTAGAAATCTCCTGAGAGGAAACAGGGCTGGAAAAGGCGGAGAGAAGTCTCTGTGGGGCCTCTCTAGAAATCTCCTGGGAGGAAACAGGGCTAGAAAAGGCAGGGAGAAGCCTCCGTGGGGCCTCTCTAGAAATCTCCTGGGAGGAAACAGGGCCAGAAAAGGCAGGGAGAAGCCTCCATGGAGTCTCTCTAGAAATCTCCTGGGAGAAAACAGGTCCAGAAAAGGCAGGGAGAAGCCTCTGTGGGGCCTCTTTAGGAATCTCCTGGGAGGAAACAGGGCCAGAAAAGGCAGGGAGAAGCCTCTGTGGGGCCTCTTTAGGAATCTCCTGGGAGGAAACAGGGCCAGAAAAGGCAGGGAGAAGCCTCCATGGAGCCTCTCTAGAAATCTCCTTGGAGGAAACAGGGCCAGAAAAGGCAGGGAGAAGCCTCCGTGGGGCCTCTTTAGGAATCTCCTGGGAGGAAACAGGACCAGAAAAGGCAGGGAGAAGCCTCTGTGGGGCCTCTTTAGGAATCTCCTGGGAGAAAACAGGTCCAGAAAAGGCAGGGAGAAGCCTCTGTGGGGCCTCTTTAGGAATGTCCTGGGAGAAAACAGGTCCAGAAAAGGCAGGGAGAAGCCTCTATGGAGCCTCTCTAGAAATCTCCTTGGAGGAAACAGGACCAGAAAAGGCAGGGAGAAGCCTCTGTGGGGCCTCTTTAGGAATCTCCTGGGAGGAAACAGGGCCAGAAAATGCAGGGAGTAGCCTCCGTGGGGCCTCTCTAGAAATCTCTTGGGAGGAAACAGAGCCTCCATCCTCCCTGTGGTTTCCCCAATCGCACACATTATTTGCTTTTACCTTGATTCCTATGGGAAAAATTGCTTCTTCTTACAAACTTTTCTACTTAAGAACCTGGTCACCGAACGAATTAAGTCCATAAGTAGAGGTACCACCGTACCTGTGAAAACTAGGCTGGTGTTTTCCAGTTCTTCTTGGGCAACCTTGAAGCTAAAGGACTCGTTGTAGAAGGGATCGATGGTGGCCCTCATGCAAGAGGTCTTCTTCGTCTTTGCCAGTTTTAACCCGTGAACAAGCTGGACTTTCACAAAAGGATCTGAATAGAAAATACACATTAAAGAAAACCCTTCAGGTTCGCAAACAAACAGTTCCGTTCGCGCATCAGATTAAGCTCTGAGTTATTTAAACCGTAGTTTACCGAACAATATGCTGGATTTTGCATCACAATATCACAAGTCGAACACTTCCCAAGCATCCAGGACTGTGTGATATATTTTCGTATGATGCACGCAGATCCAAGTACGGTGGCCTTTTGCAATCGACAAATTGTGATTTTGTCAACGTTTATTGTTTTCAATGTTTATTGTTGTTGTTATTTTATTTATTTATTTATTTAATTTATTTATTTATTTTGTCCAATACATAATACATATTAAAGAGAATAGATATGTAATAATATAAGTAAAGAGAAGAATAGAAGATAGGATATAAAAGTATAGGTGAACATATTTGAAAGGAAGGAAAGATAAATGAGATAAGGAGAGACAATTGGACAGGGGACGGAAGGCACACTGGTTTTGTTGTTGTTGTTGTTATTATTATTATTATTATTATTATTATTTATATGCCGCCACTTTCTGAGGACTCTGGGTTGCTTACATCATATAAAATAGTTTGCAGAGAGGCATACATGCACAAAAATTAAACCAAGATCAAACCGAGAAACTGTAAAATATATGCCCTATTCACACATCACACTAAATCCCAATCGCAAATCCAAGAAGAAATCATATGTTTCAAGAGGTGCATTATCATTCTAGAATCAATCACGGTTGACCCGTTATCTTCTATTCATAGGCTGCACTAAAGTGACATAGATAGAGCCCACATTAGGCTGCAGCACAATGAATCTAGACCAGTGTTTCCCAACCTTGGCAACTTGGAGGTATCTGGACTTCAACTCCCAGAATTCCCCAGCCAGCATTCGCTGGCTGTGGAATTCTGGGAGTTGAAGTCCAGATATCTCCAAGTTGCCAAGGTTGGGAAACACTGATCTAGACAACATTAATTGGATATTGTTCTGGATTGTATCCCCCATCATTCTTGACCCCTGTCTATGCTGCTTGGAATTAGTCTTCATGACTAAAAAAAAATTGAAGAAAGTGGACTTTTGAGACAGTTCTAAATAATAATAACAACAGAGTTGGAAGGGACCTTGGAGGTCTTCTAATCCACCTCCCTGCTTAGGCAGGAAACTCTAAACTACTTCAGACAGATGGTTATCCAACATCTGCTTAAAACATCTGGAGCATTCACAACTTCTGGAGGCAAGCTGTTCTACTGATTAATTGTTCTAACTGTCAGGAAGTGTCCTCTTAGTTCTAAGTTGCTTCTCTCCTTGTTTATTTTATTTTATTTATTTTGTCCAATACACAATGAGGGTTTTAGTGGGTATATATCTATATACACATAGTAAAATACATGATGAAGGTTATAGAGGAGATACTCATAGTAAAATATATCTAAGGAATAATAGAAAAGAAGGTATAGTAATAGAATATATCAATGAAAGAATAGAAGAAGAGATATAGGAATAGAAGAAAGGTATAGGAGATATAGGAGAGCAATAGGACAGGGGACGGAAGGCACTCTAGTGCACTTGTACTCGCCCCTTACTGACCTCTTAG
The DNA here is from genome assembly GCF_031021105.1 of Erythrolamprus reginae. Taxonomy (NCBI): domain Eukaryota; kingdom Metazoa; phylum Chordata; class Lepidosauria; order Squamata; family Dipsadidae; genus Erythrolamprus; species Erythrolamprus reginae. Next base: position 48,769,988 of record NC_091958.1, read on the forward strand.
GAATCTGGATAGGTCAACTGTAGATAATCTAAGGGTAAAGTGTTGGGGGTTTGGGGATGACACTATGGAGTCCGGTAATGAGTTTCACGCTTCGACAACTCGGTTGCTGAAGTCATATTTTTTACAGTCAAGTTTGGAGCGGTTAATATTAAGTTTAAATCTGTTGTGTGCTCTTGTGTTGCTGTGGTTGAAGCTGAAGTAGTCGCCGACAGGCAGAATGTTGCAGCATATGTTCTTGTGGGCAATACTTAGATCTTGTTTAAGGCGTCTTAGTTCTAAACTTTCTAGGCCCAGGATTGAAAGTCTAGTCTCGTAGGGCATTCTATTTCGAGTGGAGGAGTTTAGTTTCCACCCATTGCTTCCTGTTCTACCCTTTGGAGAATAAGTTGACTCCTTCTTCCTTGTGGCAACCCCTGAGATATTGGAACACTGCTATCATGTCACCCCTGGTCCTTCTTTTCATTAAACTAGCCATGCCCAGTTCCTGCAACCGTTCTTCATACGTATTAGCCTCTAGTCCCCTAATCCTCTTTATCGCTCTTTTCTGCACTTTTTCTAGAGTCTTCTTCAGGGAAAGACAGCAACATCCATCTGTTTCTCAAGAGACGTGATGGTGAACCTATGGCACGCATGCCCAAAATGGCACATGAAGCCATGTCGCCTGGCACATGCGCCCTTGCTTGTTTTTCTCCTGGGTTTCTGACGCGCATGCGTGCACAAGGATCAGCTGACCTTCAGGCGAGCAGCAGTGCTGAAAACTGGTGCGCGCATGTACACCGGCCACCTGATTGTTGGGCATGTATCCTTGCTAGAATCTGAAAATTTGGCTTTTCCAGAGCATGGCCCTGATGAGCGCATGTGCGCAAACATAGCATTTCCATGCAACCTCTTCGGCACTCGGTTCACCATCACTGTTCAAGACTATGGCTTCAAATGTTAAGAAAAGTGAAACTTATTTCTTATCACCTAGAGATGAAGCTGTTTTCCCAGACATTTAATTCCATTGTTATTGGTGTTTTCAAAAAAGGATGTATATCAATTTTTTGTGTGTTGGCGCCCACCATGAGAAATCTAAGGGCTGTCTGACTCACATGATTGTTCATGCTCCTTTACACTAATTTTTTTTAGGTTCCAAGCCATAAACATACATTATATAACTCTGGGGAAACACATCGCCATTAAATCTGAGGCAGTTATATTCCTAAAATATGGAACTTGACATTTTATGAAAATCTCAAGCTCTCTCTAGAGAATTGTCCTGTGTAGGAGGAAAGAAAATCAACACACCAGATGTTAAAGAGTAGATAAAAGATTTATATTCTCCATGCATCTTTAAAATGTTTTGCATTTGTACAAATGAGAAAATAGAGCACAATATTCCTAGGCCTGTCATCTACATTTAATTATATGTTAAAAGGTTAAGCTATATTAATGCTGTATGAAACTTTTTTTTTCTTTCTCATTCTCTTTCTACCTGATTTTAACCATCATGCATATTTTTTCCTTATTATTGTTCAATTTTTATTTTTGTTAAAGATATACTACAGTAAAAATTTAGCATAATACAGATACACTGTTTCCCCCTAAATAAGACATCCCCTAAGAATAAGCCAAATAGGGCTTTTGAGTGCATGGCAATAAGGCCAAGCGCTTATTTCAGGGTTCAAAAAAATATAAGACAGGGTCTTATTTTCAGGGAAACATGGTATCTATCTATCTATCTATCTATCTATCTATCTATCTATCTATCTATCTATCTATCTATGATAGACAGACAGACAGACAGACAGACGGACAGACTATCTATCTATCTATCTATCTATCTATCTATCTATCTATCTATCTATCTATCTTTATCTATCAATTTAGCATAATACAGATACACTGTTTCCCCCTAAATAAGACATAGATAGATAGACAGACAGACAGACAGACAGATAGACAGACTATCTATCTATCTATCTATCTATTTTTCTTTCTTTCTATTTATCTATCTATCTATCTTTATCTGTCATAGATAGATAGACAGACAGACAGACAGACAGACAGACAGATAGACAGACAGATAATCTCTTTCTCTCTCTCTCTCTCTCTCTCTCTCTCTCTCTCTCTCTCTCTCTCTCTCTCTATCTATCTATCCTGTTTCCCCCCCAAATAAGACATCCCATGATAATAAACCCAATCTGGCTTTTGAGTCCATGGAAATAAGTCCAAGTGCTTATTTCAGGGTTCAAAAAATTATAACACAGGGTCTTTATTTTCAGGGAAACATGATAGTCCTCAACTTACAGATGCCCAGCAACTGACTCTTATTTATGGTGGTTCCAATGTCCCAGGCTCATCTTTTGCGATCTTTTGACAAGCAAAGTCAATGGAGAAGCCAGATTTAACAACTGTGTTGTTAACTTAAGGGCTGCACTGATTCGCTTAACAAATATATACAGTGTAGCCATAAGGTAAAAAGGTTCCTTTTGCGCATGCACGTTAGTCATTCCCGACTCTAGCAGGCGCTGCTCATCTCCTTTTCTAAGACGAGGAGCCAGCGCTGTCCAAAGGTGTCTCCATGGTCACATGGCCGACATGAGTAAATGCCGAAAGTGCATGGAACGCTGTTATCTTCCCACCCAAAGTGGTTCCCATCTTTCTACTTGCATTACAGTGCACTTAATCAACACAATATAACTCCAATTAAATCAAACTTGTGTGAAATCAAACTGTCCACTTAGGAAGCAACACTGATTGACAATCAATTTCACACGCTGTTGTGCATTGTACAGAACAAAATATTCAATGAGAATATTTCATTCATTCAAATCTAGGATGTGTTCTTTGAGTGTTCCCTTTATTTTTTTGAGCAGTCTATTTGCCCCATTTATGATTTTTCTTGGGGATGTGGTGGCTCTGCAGCTAAAACTTGTCGATCAGAAAGGTTGGCAGTTTGGCGGTTCGAATCCCTAGTACCGCGTAACGGGGCGAGCTCCAGTTATTTGTCTAGCTTCTGCCAACTTAGCATTTCAACTTTTTAAGGAACAGAAAGCACAGGCCTTTTCCAAGGCCACAGCCACTCATCCTCAGAGGCAGAAAAATCTCTTACGTCTTTCCTCTGAAAATATTCGGGCTTATTATTATTATTTTTTCATGATTATTGGTCACATTTTCCATTCCAGGGAAAACAATCGGCCATGGTAAAGAAGAAGTCCGGCTACTTCAATTTTCCAAAGGACAAAGGAGAGGCAGCTATTGTGGCGCACTGGAGGTCAAAATGTGCTGTTTGCTTTCAATCAGACCTTGGGAAGAGAGAAATGAAGCCCTTGCTCTCTTGGGAAGGGAAAACAATTGCCCAGGAAATGAGATGGGGGCTGAAGGTTGAAGTCACGGAGACCCTCTTCAGCGGAGACATCCCCTGTACCATCTCTGCCTGGAGAACAAGGCACCTAGACAGCACAGGGGGACATTGAAGCCTGGAAAGGGACAGAAGGCTCTGTGCCTGGCAGTATACATACCCACTCTGGGTGAAGTCCTGGAGAACGGAGAGAGCTGGAAGAATCAATGACTAAGTCTTTTGTTCTCCCATTTCTCAATCCAGTTTGTAAAGATGTTGTTAAGGTAGGTAGGCAAGCAGGTAGATGATAGACAGAATAGACAGATAGTAAGACAGACAGACAAACAGACAGGCAGACATGGATGGATAGATAGATAATAGGTTAATGAGATAGATGCTAGGTATGTAGGTAAGTAAGTAGGTAGATGATAGACAGGATAGACAAGATAGATAGTAAGACAGACAGAGATGTGGATAGATAGATAGATAGATAGATAGATAGATAGATAGATAGATAGATAGATAGATATAGACAGACAGACAGACAGATGTTAGATAGATAGATAGATAGATAGATAGATAGATAGATAGATAGATAGATAGATAGATAGATGATAGATAGATACTGTAGATAGATAGACAGACAGACAGACAGACAGATGTTAGATAGATAGATAGATAGATAGATAGATAGATAGATAGATAGATAGATTGCTAGATAGATAGATGATAGATAGATACTGTAGATAGATGGATATACTGTAGATAGATAGATAGACAGACAGACAGACAGACAGATGTTAGATAGATAGATAGATAGATAGATAGATAGATAGATAGGTAGGTAGGTAGGTAGGTAGGTAGGTAGGTAGGTAGACAGACAGACAGACATCATAGATAGGGGGAAACAGGATAGATAGATAGATAGATAGACAGATAGATAGATAGATAGATAGATAGATATCAAATAGCTGATAGATAATAGGTCAAAGAACTGATAGATGGCTGATAAAAAATACATGATATGGAGGGAGAGAAGGAGAGCGAGAGAGTAAAGAATAGTGTAGATAGACAGATCAAAGAAGTTAGGGGGAGGGGGAGGAGAGGAGAGGGAAGGGAGAGAAGTTTGTATGTCTCTCTTGACTCCTGGCATCTGCTTGGACAAGTTCCTACAGTTTTCTACGCAGGATTTCTGAGTGGTTTGCCATTGGCTCCTTCCTAGGGCAGATAGAGAGGGGCTGGCCCGAAGTCAGTCAGATGGTTTTATGCCCTAGGCAGGACCAGGAGTGGTAGCCTTCAGCTTTCCAGCCAGGTGCCTTAACCCTTACACCAAACTGGATATTGATATTGATAATAATAAATAAAAATAAGACTATAGCCAGTGTTATATTAATCCATCAGGGAAAATACTTCCCTGTTGACCTCCGTATGCTGATAACAAAATACACACACGCATACGTACAAACCCTACCTGAACCTTGGCTCATATCAGTCTGCAGTAACTGCTTCGCTCTAATTATGTCCACATTGAGTCGTCCGGCGCTGGGAAGGTAATTTAATGAGAGCAAAAGCTCCCCCAGCTCAACTTCGTTCTGCAACAGAAAAGGGCAAGCAGAATCAAACACTGCAAAAATGATTCTTGATGTGTCTTTTTTTTTAACGCAATGCATCACAAACTAAATTCAGTTTTGAAATTGTGAAGGAAGGGGGAGGAGAGGGGAGGGGAGGAAAGAAAAATAGGAAGGGAAGAGAAGAAGGGTAGCTGATGGATAGATGGACAGAAGAAAGGAGAAAGAAGGAAGAAGAGAAATGAGAAAGAAAGAGAAGGGTGATGGATGGATGGATAGAAGGAAGGAAGGGAGGAAGAAAGGAGAGGGAGGGGAAGGAAAGGAAAGGAAAAAAGGAAGGGAACAGAAGGGAAGAAGGATAGTTGATGGATAGATGGACAGAAGAAAGGAGAAGGAAGGAAGAAGAGAAATGAGAAAGAAAGAGAAGGGGGATGGATGGATGGATGTATAGAAGGAAGGAAGGGAGGAAGAAAGGAGAGGGAGGGGAAGGAAAGGAAAGGAAAAAAGGAAGGGAAGGGAAGGGAAGAAGGATAGTTGATGGATAGATGGACAGAAGAAAGGAGAAGGAAGGAAGAAGAGAAATGAGAAAGAAAGAGAGGGGTGATGGATGGATGGATGAATGTATAGAAGAAAGGAAGGGAGGAAGAAAGGAGAGGGAGGGGAAGGAAAGGAAAGGAAAAAAGGAAGGGAAGGGAAGGGAAGAAGGATAGTTGATGGATAGATGGACAGAAGAAAGGAGAAGGAAGGAAGAAGAGAAATGAGAAAGAAAGAGAAGGGTGATGGAAGGAAGGAAGGAAGGAAGGAGGGAGGGGAAGGAAAGGAAAGTTGGAGGGAGGGAAGGAGAAAGGGGAAAGGGAAACAAAAGGAAAAATAAAACCCACTATAGCCAGGAGGAAAGACCGCAAGCAGGCTAAAATGAGCCAAGAAACATCACTGCAACCGAGGCCTTAAAACCCAAACACAGCAACTTCAAAGAACAATTCAACCATTTCAATTGCACACCTTGAATGGAAACCCCCTCAAATTACCTGGGAACTTGGCACCAGAGCTTTCCACCAATGGCCGCCCTTCACCAGGTCCACCTCACTCAACGGCATGGACACCTTCCCAATGACGCAATGGCGCGAAAATTTGTCAAAATCCACCACGGTCAAGAGCAGAGTCCTCCTCTGGGCTTCCAAAAAGGGGATGTCGAACATGTACCTCTCCTCGAAGATGGGGTTCTGGGTTTTGCGCTTGACCCCGGTCTGCTTGGAGTTCTTCTGGTCGGGAAGGAGACAAATCTTCACGTAGGGGTTGGAGTGGGCCATGTCTTGCCTGGCGCCATCGTAGGAGATGGGCAGAGGCAGGTCCTTGGCTTCGATGACCCGAACGATCAGGTAGTTGTGCAAGAGGTCGTATTGAGTGCTAAAATGGAGCATCCCCAGCTGGTACTTGGCTACGATCTCTTCGTCGGTCAAAGAATCCACGTCATCGCTATTTGAGTCGAGGGAATAGAGTCTTGGCTCAAATTTCCTAAAATAGTCATCTGACGTGTAGGTTTTCTTCAAGATGCCCGGCTGGACTATCTCCTTTTTGGAGCCTAGGATTCCAAACTCGATGGGTTTAATATCGACAAGCGGGGAACTTGGCCTCCTTAGCTCTAAATCTGGAGGCGAGGGAGGGAGGGGGGAAAAAAACAGGATTTTATTTTATTTTAATGCTTTATTTATTCATTTTTTTCATTTTTAAAACATCACCCAACCTATTTTATTATCAGGGTAACCAAGCTTCACCCAGCCTGTCAGCCAACATGGCGTTCAGGGATTGCCCAACTACTTTGAGCCCCAGTCAACTTAGAATAGAATAGAATTCTTTATTGGCCAAGTGTGGTTGGACGCACAAGAAATTTGTCTTGGTGCATCTGCTCTCAGTGTACCTAAAAGAAAATATACATTTGTCAAGAATCATGAGGTACAACTCTTAATGATTGCCATAGGGGTCAAAATAAGCAATCAGGAAACAATAATAATAATAAGAAGAAGAATGGAATGGAATAGAATTTTTTATTGACCAAATGTGACTAGACACACAAAAATTTGTCTTTGATGCATTTGCTCTCAGTGTACATAAAAGAAAAGATACATTTGTCAAGAATCATGAGGTACAACACTTAATGATTGTCATAAGGGTCAAATAAGCAATCAGGAAACAATATTAATATATAAATACTAAGGATGCAAGCAACTGCGGAGAGGGGCGGCATACAAATCCAATAAATAAATAAATGATTATAATAAGTGGGAATAGAATAGAATAGAACAGAATTCTTTATTGGCCAAGTGTGATTGGACATACAAAGAATTTGTCTCTGGTGCAGATGCTCTCAGTGTACATAAAAGAAAAGATACATTTGTCAAGAATCATGAGATACAACACAATGACTGTCATAGGGGTCAAATAAGCAATGAAGAAACAATCAATACAGTGTCCCCTCGATTTTCGCGGGTTCGAACTTCGCGAATAGCCTTATACCACGTTTTTTCAAAAAATATTAATTAAAAAATACTTCACGGTTTTTTTCCTATACCACGGTTTTTCCCACCCGATGACGTCATATGTCATCGCCAAACTAATAATTTTTGCAAATAAATAACAAAATAAATAATTATTGTTAATAAATAATTATGTTTATAAATATCAGGATCACTAAGTGCCTTATTCAATGGTGAGTACCAGTAATAATGATGAGTAAATGGTTTTTAAGGGAATGGGAAATGGTAATTTAGGGGTTTAAAGTGTTAAGGGAAGGCTTGTGATACTGTCCATAGCCAAAAATGGTGTATTTACTTCCGCATCTCTACTTCGCGGAAATTCAACTTTCGCGGGCGGTCTCGGAACGCATCCCCGCGGAAATCAAGGGAACACTGTATTAATAAAAATCTAGAGAGCATTTCACTGAGGCCGCCTCTGTTGGCGCCATCTTGGATTTATCCAACTTACTAGAAATTCGTCTGGTAAGGCTGTAAGCGAAATGGGAGGTTTCCGTGGACGACCGTCGCCTGTCCAGCGAAACATTCTGAGGGGTTGGTGAGGGTTCACTCGTTGGGTTATCCGAGCTGCCATTTTTGTCTTCGCTTTGATTGCTTAGCCTGTTGGAAAAATCAAATCTTGGAATCATCCAGGCAATACTTTCAAATTCTCATTTTCTTCCCCAGTACATATGTTGAGCATCCAAGACTTTTGAGGAAAAGGTAGCCTTTTTTTTTTACTTTCATGAGTGCATTGACGATAGATCGTAGATGGAGAGTAAAAAATATACTGCTCAAAAAAAATAATAAAGGGAACACTCAAATAGCACATCCTAGATCTGAATGAATGAAATATTCTCATTGAATGTTTCGTTTGCACAACTATTCCATTTGCACAACAGCCTGTGAAATTGATTGTCAATCAGTGTTGCTTCCTAACTGGACAGTTTGATTTCATAGAAGTCTGATTTACTTGGAATTATATTGTGTTGTTTAAGTATTCCCTTTATTTTTTTGAGCAGTATATACAAGGGACCCTATACCAGAGATCGGCAATCTTAAACATGAGCCATTTGGAGCCATCTCCCACAAAAAAGAAAATACCGGGAGTCACAAAACCCTTTAAATGAAGATAACATTGTATACATTGGTGTTTTTTTTTTAAAAAAACACTTTATGCTATATATATATATAAAAATTATAGCATGTTGCATTTATTAAATCAATAACCCACTACAGAGAAAATACATTTTTATTTCTGCATGTAACAAAAAGCATTGGGATGGGTTGAAAAACTCAATAAATGACGTGCTGGCAGCTGACTTTGGGCCAGTTACAATCACCTGAAGATTGGGAGTTCTAGTCCCGCCATAAGCACAAAAGCCACATAGGTCACCTTGGGCCAATCACCAGGTGACAGTGAGTTCTAGTCGCACTTTAGGCATGAAAGCCAACTTGAGTGACTTTGGGCCAACCACCTGAAGATCGGGAGTTCTAGTCCCGCCTTAAGCACAAAAGCCACATAGGTGACCTTGGGCCAATCACCAGGTGACAGTGAGTTCTAGTCGCACTTTAGGCATGAAAGCCAACTTGAGTGACTTTGGGCCAATCACCTGAAGATCGGGAGTTCTAGTCCCGCCTTAAGCACAAAAGCCACATAGGTGACCTTGGGCCAATCACCAGGTGACAGTGAGTTCTAGTCGCACTTTAGGCATGAAAGCAAACTTCAGTGACTTTGGGCCAATCACCTGAAGATAGGGAGTTCTAGTCCCGCCTTAAGCACAAAAGCCACATAGGTCACCTTGGGCCAATCACCAGGTGACAGTGAGTTCTAGTCCCTGCTTAGGTATTAAAGCCAGCTGAGTGACTTTGGGCCAATCTCTCTCTTTCTGCCCAACAGGTTTTTTATTGTGGTGGAAAAAAAAGGAGGAGGAAGGGGTACTTAAAATGTATATCGCCTTGAATTATTATTATTTTTAAATCAAAATAAATAAATTCATTTTAAAAAAAAGAAACTAATGCAAACAAAAAGCAAAGGCAAATGGCAAATAACCCATCCAGCAAGCCACTGCTGATGCTAATCTACGGTTCTTTTCAACCTCTCTGCTTCCCTTTGAAAAGCCCCTGATTTTGCTTAACAAGGGCGACTGCTGGGAAGAAGAATGGGGCTAGGCTTCCAGTTTCGTTTCACAGAATACAAGGCATTTCTTTCTTATAAAACCCCCCCCCTATAAAATGAAACAGGCATGTCGTTTAATCTTATGAGCCCTCCCCTCCCCTGCGGGTCTCGCCTCAAAGCAACAAGGTGGGGGCGGGAATGATAAGAAAGCACATTATTTATTGGAGAGGGGATAAAGGAAGGGGTCCCCCACCATTCTTGTTAAATCAGCATAATTAGGTCTGCTACTGTGAGACAGACAGGTTGGTCAGCCCGCAGAAGGTAACAATAATTTTTAAAAAGCACAGGGCTTTTCTTCTTTGTCAGGAAATTATGCTTAAAACCTCTTTTCTGACTCTGGCTCCAAATATATGTTTATAAAGGAAGGTTACCCTGCTTGTAGTTGACACAAATATGTATGTATGTATGTATGTATGTATGTATGTATGTATGTATGTATGTATGTAGTGTATATATTTATTTATTTATCCATCCATCCATCCATCCATCCATTTACTTATTTACTTATTTACTTATTTACTTATTTACTTATTTACTTATTTACTTATTTACTTATTTACTTATTTACTTATTTACTTATTTATTTACTTACTTACTTACTTACTTACTTACTTACTTACTTACTTACTTACTTACTTACTTACTTACTTACTTACTTACTTACTTATTGGATTTGTATGCCACCCCTTTCCATGGACTCGGGGCGGCTAACAACAGTGATAAAAACAGCACGTAAAAATCCAATACTAAAACAGCTAAAAACCCTTGTTATAAAACCAATCATACATACAAACATGCCATGCATAAATTGTAGAAGCCTACGGGGAGAGAATATCTCAGTTTCCCCATGCCTGACGGCAGAGGTGGGTTTTGAGGAGTTTACGAAAGGCAAGGAGGGTGGGGGCTATTCTAATCTCTGGGGGGAGCTGGTTCCAGAGGGCCGGGGCCACCACAGAGAAGGCTCTTCCCCTGGGTCCCGCCAAACGACATTGTTTAGTTGACGGGACCCGGAGAAGGCCTACTCTGTGGGACCTAACTGGTCGCTGGGATTCGTGCGGCAGAAGGCGGTCCCGGAGATAATCTGGCCCGGTGCCATGAAGGGCTTTATATGTATGTAGGTATACTGCTCAAAATAAATAAAGGGAACACTTAACACAATATAACTGCAAATAAATCAAACTTCTGTGAAATCAAACTGTCCATTTAGGAAACAACACTGATTGACAATCAATTTCACCTGCTGTTGTGCACATTCCACTTTGTACAGAACAAAGTATTCAATGAGAATATTTCATTCATCCATATCTAGGATGTGTTATTTGAGTGTTCCCTTTATTTTTTTTGAGCACTGTATATATTTATAAAGAAATGATACCCTGCTCATAATAGAAACATAGAAGTCTGACGGCAGAAAAAGACCTCATGGTCCATCTAGTCTGCCCTTATACTATTTTCTGTATTTTATCTTACAATGGATATATGTTTATCCCAGGCATGTTTAAATTCAGTTACTGTGGATTTATCCACCATGTCTTCTGGAAGTTTGTTCCAAGGATCTACTACTCTTTCAGTAAAATAATATTTTCTCATATTGCTTTTGATCTTCCCCCCAACTAACTTCAGATTGTGCCCCCTTGTTCTTGTGTTCACTTTCCTATTAAAAACACTTTCCTCCTGGACCTTATTTAACCCTTTAACATATTTAAATGTTTCGATCATGTCCCCCCTTTTCCTTCTGTCCTCCAGTCCAGACTATACAGATTGAGTTCATTAAATCTTTCCTGATAATGGAACAACTATACTGTATATATTTATAAAGGAAGGATACCCTGCTTGTAGAGGACACAAATATATATTTAAGGAGGGGGAGGAGGATTGGTGCCGAGTTTGATGGTTTTCTTGCAGACATTTCATTACCAAACTATGTAACACCATCAGAATCAGCCTTCAAATAAACGGCGCCTTCAAAACTTACAACCAGGGAGGGGTTTGGGCTGGAAATGGCCCCAGGATTTCCACTTCGTCTTCGTTGGACTGGCAACAGCTGCACTCGTAGCACTTCTGACAACAATTGTGGCAGGTCCATCTGCACAGCAAGAGATCCGAGATTCTAGACAACAGGCCCTGAGGCCGTTGGAAACCAGAAAGCAAAATTACAACCAGCGGATGACAAACAAGGATAAACAATTGTACAGTAATTGAACAAGCAGATCCCAGGAGGATTCAGCTCTGTGGGTTGTTGTGCAGTCTACATTTTCGCTTTTTCTGCGTTGGTTCACTTAGGCCTTCCTGGGTATTGATGGATGGCTAGCAAGTCTGTTTTGATCCCTCCTGACCACAGAGATAAGTTTTTCTTCACCACTTCTGGATTGCTGGACATAAAACCTATCATCCATGAAAACTGGGAATTATGTGAGCCGATGTGTAAAATTTCCAGCAAGAACCAAGGAGAGGGAAATGGATATAAAAACCCCTTTTGATATTTTTTCCCCCCGATTCCTAAACCACGGCTTAGGGCAGTGATGGCGAACCTTTTTTTCCTCGGGTGCCAAAATAGTACATGTGCGGGCTATCGTGTGTGCATATATGCCCACACCCATAATTCAAAGCCTCCCACTCACGACCCCTCCACTCTTTCATTTCACAATTTCCAGTGGGCCCAGTAGGCCCATTTTTCGCCTTCCCCAGCCTCCAGAGGCTTTTGTGGCACTTGGAAAAGGCAAAAATGCTCCTCCCCTGCCACCCTGGAGGCCCTCGGGGGGCCAAAATCGCCCTCCCAGAGCCTCCGCATGAGCCAAAAATCAGCTGGTGGGCACACACATGCGCACTGGAGCTGAGCCAGGGCAGCGGCTCATGTGCTGGCAGATATGACTCCACGTGCCACCTGTGGCCCATGTGCCATAGGTTCACCATCACAGGCTTAGGGTTAGCATGACCCCAGCCCCTGTGGTTCATCCAAACCTTGGCAAAAAATCCATGGTTTACACAGGGGTGTCAAATTCAACGCCCAGGGTCTGGATGCGGCCTGTGGGGTGCTTAAATCTGTCTCATAAGGCAACCCTCAAAACAGCGAAGGACTGGCCCATGATGCCTGTGCCAACAAAAGCAGAGCTTGTGTGGCTTCCAAACTCTGTTTTCACTGGCAGAGGGGGTTGCAGAAAGGTGTTGTGGCCGAAAATGGAACCTCAATCAGTTACATCAAGCCACCCCAACCCCCACCATGCTCCCCCAGCCCCCGAGGTGAAAAACTACCCCAATGCAGCCCTTAATAAAACAGAGTTTGACACCCCTGGTTTAGCATGTTTGTTCAAGCATAACTGTAATCCAAGTTCAAACAACATGCTAAACTAGAGACGTCCACCATTGGCCATTTTAAGGCCTGTGGACTTCACCTCCCAGAATTCCCAGCCAGCCATACCAGACCTCAAATTTTCTTGCAAACTTAAACTCTTGTAAAACTGTAATAAATGCACAAGTCAAAATGTTTTCCAAACCCTCCGCTTAAAAATGGAAGAGGCAGAAAAGGAATAAAGGCTAATAAATAAAAGAATTCTAATTAAATGTTGTGGTTAGCTCTGGCCCAGCTCCTGCCCCAAGGACTGTGGATGTGGGGGAGACATCAACATGCTGCAGGCCTGTTTTGCCCCCGGTGGAATCTGCTGATGAAGGCTTCTCTGACCAAGAAGACATGAGTGACAGGGAGGAGGAGAGTGTAGCAGACAGCTCAGAAGGAGATCAACTATCTTGGTCCTCCTTGGATTCAGAACAAGAGTTAATGATACAGCCACGCATGGGGAGAGCGATGCATAGGCAACAACAACTGAGAGATTATTATCAAAGAAAATAAGGCCACCTGTGGTTGGGTGGGGCTGTGGTGATTAGTGAGGCTGCTATAAATAGCAGCCTGTGGTTTTGGCCATTGTGGAGGATTATCTGATCATTGTGTTTCGTGACTGCTTTACTGACTTTGACTTTTTGTGTGCTGATTTTTCCCCGCTTTGAAAGTAAACCAGAGCAAAGTGTGTTTCACTTTGTGAAAGAAGAAGGACTGTGAATTGCCTCACAGCTGCAAGCTAAGTATCACAGAACTGATAAGGGACTTGTATAAATTACCAGTTTGGTTGGAGACGAGTGCTCTTTGCTATACCAAAAGAGGGCTTGGTTTAAGTGAATTTTCATTATAAAGAACATTGTTTTGAATTTTCAAACGTGTGTGTGTCTGAAATTTGTACCTGTGAAATTTTGGGAGGAGTCTACCAGAGAGCCCGACAGAACATTAAATGAGAAGATTCCTAGGTTTGCTGAAAGAAAAGCCTATTGTTTCCACTACACTAACCAATCCAATAAAATATATGCCAAGCTGGAAGAATCTCCATGCGTTGCTGCGAGCAGAATGGAGGGAATTTAAACCTTGCTGTACATTTTTATAATCCGTAGCCTTCGGGGATCGGAGTTTAAAGCGTTTTTTTAAAAGAGGAAAGCTTTCATGCTTTGAAAGCCATGCGAGTTGATCCAATCATGGAGAAAAGGTCAACCACTTCTGAACTTTTCAAAGCAAAGACCACATCAGAGGAAAGTAGGGTGAGAGCATCGTGCGTCAAGGATTGCTAAAGTAAAAAGAAAGTCCAGGTTTCAGGGAGAAGTAAATCACCATTGGCCAAACTAGTGGGGGGAAATGTGGTTTTTTCAATGCTTTTGTTTATTTTCAATGTCCTGTCCAATTTTGAATTTTGGATTTTAATCTTTTCAATAAAATAAAAAGAAATTGAATGAGAACAATTGGCCAAATACCAAAGCTAGGAAAGCAGTTGGTAATGAATCAGGACCCTGGACAGCTCCTAGATGGGGATCCTAAACCACCATTGAAATGTTGCCTCAGCCACAAACTAAGATGCTAAATCTATTTGCATTAGAGCTCCAATAGGGGTTTCGAGAAGAAACCTCATCAATTAAAAGAATGTTACTCAATCCAAAACGTTTGGCATTCCACAAGACCAAAACCATGACACCTCTCTAGGACTTCCCAAGTTTGAAGTCAGAGAAGAGCAATAGATGTAAATGTGTAGACTTGGAATGTGCAACTATGTCAACTTTACTCCTTCCCCGTTATACTATACATTGGGGTAGACAACTATGTCAATTTTACAGCCTGTGGACTTCAATTCCCAGAATTCCTGAGCCAGCCATGCTGAGGAATTCTGGGTCTGGACTATGCTGACTCAGGAATTCTGGGAGTTGAAGTCCACAGGGTGTAAAATTGACATAGTTGCCTACTCCAGCGTATAGCATAGTGGTGAAGGAGGAAAGTGTGTTACCGTAGCAGGTAAAATAACCGGCAAATATAAAGATGAACCTTCGTCTTCAGAATAATTCCCAGTTTATATTTTACATCTCCCACTGGCCACTTGTAATTCTAAGTCCTTGACTTATGACCAGGAATTTCCATTGCTAAAACAAGGCAGTTAAAGTGAGTCGCGTCCTGTTTCATGGCCTTTTATTTATTAGATTTTATTTATTAGATTTGTATTTTCCCCCACGGTTGTTAAGCAAACCACTGTATTTAAGTGAATCATGCAGTCGCTAAGTGAATCTGGCTTTGCCTGTCGGAAGCCAGCTGGGAAGATTTCAGACAATAATCATATAACTCTGGGACACTGCAAAAATTATCAATACACGACAGTGGCCTAAGGGCCCCATTTTGAGCATGTGATTGTGGGGAATGCTATGACGGTCGTAAGTGTGAGGATTGGTGTTTTTTCGGGTTCTGTTGTAAGTGCAAATGGTCAGTTCTATGGACTACCCATCCCTCAAAGAGGCTGTCCGAGCTGAGCAACACCGGCTCCCCAATTTTCTCCCATAACATGAGGACTAGAAATTTCTGTTTGCCAGTGGACAGACAGTAGCAGGTGGAATGATATGCAGTTAAATCAATTAAAACCAGCCCGCCAGAGTTTTCCTTGACGTTAAAGAAAATACCCCTCACTGCTTAGCCACAAGAAACCAAGGTGTGTGTGTGTTTTTACCTACACAATTTTACACCAGAAAGTGGAGAGAGAGAGAAAGAGAGAAACAGAGCCCCCCCACCACCAAAAAAATCCACAACTCCACACGACTGTCTCGTTCGGAGTGTGAGAGAAAGGATGAGTCATCATATTAACTCACCTCATTTATCGGTTCCAACTGTCCTTTTCGATACCCATGATGGAGCAAACAGAGAGAAAAGGGGGAAAAAGATGAGATTGCTTTAGTATAATAATAATATAATAATGTCCTCCCTCCCCGCAGCCACAGTGGTGCGTTGTTCCCAGTTCGACCCGGTTTTTAGAACCTGTAGCGCCGATGGCGGGAAGCTCTGCCCACTTACACAAAACTTGCTCATCACGCCTGCGAACCAGTAGTAAATTTTAGAAGTCACTACTATCCCCCCACCCCAGGGATGGGCTGCCAAAATTTTTACTGCCACACTGTGGCGGTGTCTTTTTTGTAGGTGTGGCTTGATGGTCATGTGGTCGGATAGGAGTGGCTTAATGGCCATGTGACCAAGTGGGAGTAGCTTGACAATCATGTGACCAGGGTGGCTTAAAGGTCATGTGGCTGGGTGGGAGTGGCTTACCAACCAAGATAAGTTTTCAAATAGGGGCTTGGACTTTTTTTCAGTTGATTAAGTCCCATTATTTGAATAGCCACAGAAAGGACAAACGATAGACAGCATTATTGGTTGAGGAGCACAGTCACATTTTAAGGTTTTGTACTGAAACGGCAAGGTTCAGTATGATAACAGATTAGGCAAGTAGCTCAATTTTCTTTCATTGCTATCAAAGTTCAGTTCTAGATAATGATTAAAATGATTATGGGTAAAAACATACTATTTAATTATTTTCTATTTTAAAAGTAATTAAGGATCATACTAATGTACTAGAGAATGAAGGATTAATTTAAAAAAAAACCTATTTAAGTACAGTGATCCCTCGTTTTTCGCAGGGGATGCGTTTCAAGACCATCCGTGAAAAAATGAATTTCCGTGAAGTAGAGGAAATATTTTTTTTAATGTATTTAACAAGTATTTGCACTTTTAAAACCCACCCTTTGCATCATTCTATAATGTTTCTCAGCTGGAACTACATGTGATATCCTACCAGTTTCTTTAATAGAGTACAGTAGTACTGTAGAAGAATTTTATGGATTTTTAATGGATTTAAATTTTTTAATGGATTTAAGCCCCCTTTGAAAACCCGTGAAATAGCAAATCCGTGAAAGATGAACCGTGAAGTAGCGAGGGATTACTGTATTCAATAAATAGCTTACTACCCCCACTGTGTCCACCCTGTGGGAGCCACAGCCCATTACTGCCCCACCACCATTTGTTAAACAAAATACGCAATTGTGGGCCTTCGCTTTGCTTTCTAGCAGAGGGAGGAAAATACAGCTATTTTGAGATCTCTCTATTTTAGGGCAGGTTTAAAAAAAGAAAGAAAGAAAGGGATCTCCAGGAGGGATATTCTATTGCTAATATGAATTTTCCTCAACGGGCTTGCTATTTTTGTCCCTTTGCAAAAAAGAAAACAGAAAGGAAAAAAAAAAGAACGCTTTTAAAAATCTCTCTGTAATTTGGGCTATTGTAGAAGAGGTGCTCACCGTACAATCATAATTGAGTCCCACGTTTACGATGCTAAAATGAAGACAGTTCTTAAGTGAGTTTTGCTGGTATTTTGCATACGTTTTCCTAGTTCAGCAAATCTGGCTTCCCCATTGATTTCGCTTCAGGGATGGGTTCCATTTACCATATTTTGGAGACTATAAGACACACCTTTTTCCCCTAAAAGAGGCTGGAAATTTGGGTGTGTCTTACACTCTGAATGTAGCTTTTTTAAAGCTTTTTTTCCCCAACCCTAACAAGACACTAACAATTTTCCCTGCTCTTCCCTGCTTGCAGGCTTTTTTTTCATTGCTACTCCCTCTGAAGAATGTTTTTTCCAACCTTAAGTATTTGCCGGCTTTTTTCATTGCTACTCCCTCCAAAGAATGTTATTTTCCAACCCTAAGTCTTTGCAGGCTTGTTTTCATTGCTACTCCCTCCGATGAATTTTTTTCCCAACCCTAAGTCTTTGCAGGCTTGTTTTCATTGCTACTCCCTCCGAAGAATGTTTTTTTCCAACCCTAAGTCTTTGCAGGCTTGTTTTCATTGCTACTCCCTCCAAAGAATGTTATTTTCCAACCCTAAGTCTTTGCAGGCTTGTTTTCATTGCTACTCCCTCCAAAGAATGTTTTTTCCAACCCTAAGTCTTTGCAGGCTTGTTTTCATTGCTACTCCCCCCAAAGAATGTTTTTTTCCAACCCTAAGTCTTTGCAGGCTTGTTTTCATTGCTACTCCCTCTGAATAATGTTTTTTTCCAACCCCAAGTCTTTGCAGGCTGTTTTTCATTGCTACTCCCTCTGAATAATGTTTTTCTCCAAACCTAATTCTTTGCAGGCTTGTTTTCAATGCTATTCCCTCCGAAGAATGTTTTTTCCAACCCTAAGTCTTTGCAGGCTTGTTTTCATTGCTACTCCCTCTGAAGAATGTTTTTTTCCAACCCTAAGTCTTTGCAGGCTTGTTTTCATGGCCACTCCCTCTGAAGAATGTTTTTTTCAGCCCTAACCCAGGAGATAAAACAATGTGCTGAAGCTGACCAGACTAAGGACGCTAGCCAGATGAATACTTGATAGACAGATTTTTTCCCCCTCTATTTTCCTCTCCCCAAAACTAACATGCGTCTTATACTCTGGTGCGTCTCATACTCCGAAAAACGTGGTACCTTCTCTACTGGTTTGCATCGCAACAGAACTGCATGTTTTGGGTGCGCATGTTCGCTTACTTCGCTCAGGTGCATGCCTCCATCCCTTCACGACCCTCTGTGTATGTGCAGAAGCCTTTGTGCATGCGCAGAGGGCTGGTTTTTTAGCAATTTGCGGCAACTGGAGGACAAGCGGCAGCAAATTTCCACTATCGCTTCTAAAGAACTGATCCGAATCGGCAGCAACCCACCCGTGCTTCTCTTGTCAGACAGTCACCAAAAGTGGACCCCACAATCAACCTCTTTCCCCATTTCCCTTCTAGCCCTGATTATGCTACTTAGTAGGGTAATGAAACATCTACAAGAAACCACCAAGCTCCGACAGCACCATTTCAACACGGAGCTACAAACATTCTCCTTTGAGGAGGACACACCTTTTGCCTCTTCCATAAACAAAGTCAACGATTCCGTTGAGGTTAAGAGGGGGCAAGGCCTAAAGACATCATTTCCTTTTGATCATTACATTTTCAGAAAAACACCGCAGCTGTTCTCAAACTTGGTGGCATCATAAAGGTCCCCGCGGGCAAAACTCTTTGAGCTGCTCAAGCTTGCACAAACAAAAGACCGAGCCTGGAGTGTGTTTTGATAACACTCTTGTTGTGCACTTGCAGCACGTATTGACCCAACCACGGACATTTGCAAACAGGGTTGACAAGCCACTGCGGACAATTCTCCAGGACTGTATAAACCAGGATTTCACATCAGCTGTTTGAAGGGAGGTTTTGCCCACCGTATCCTAAGTCAAGGTTGACTCAGCCTTCCATCCTTCCGAGGTGGGTCAAATGAGGACCCGGATTGTGGGGGCAATAGGCTGGCTCTGTTAAAAAGTGCTATTGCTAACTTGTTGTAAGCCGCCCTGAGTCTAAGGAGAAGGGCGGCATAAAAGATTCAAAAAAATTAAAAAAATTAAAAAATATATATAAAAACAAAAACAAAAATAAATATATATATCTTTATTTGATACACACAGAATATAGTTGTCGGCTATGAATAAATTAACTGCCTTGAAATGGTCCTGGGTTGGGCCTAGAGGCAAAAAGGAGCTGTGACGTTCCTTCAATATACCAGGGTGATCCGACATAAAAAACATATATAGCCCCTCCCTGGTACAGAGCTGAAGGGATCAAGGTCTGGTGGCTCAACTGTTAATTCTCTGCCTTACAAGGCAGAGGCTGCCAGATCAAATCCCAGTAAGGGTGTGGCTAGCTGATGAGGCCAGAACAAGGCCGAAATGGTACCATCCTAGTCTCCCTTAATTTATATATATCTCCCAGCGACCAGTTAGGTCCCACAGAGTTGGCCTTCTCCGGGTCCCGTCAACTAAACAATGTCGTTTGGTGGGACCCAGGGGAAGAGCCTTCTCTGTGGCGGCCCCGACCCTTTGGAACCAACTCCCCCCAGATATCAGAGTTGCCCCCATCCTCCTTGCCTTTCGTAAAGTTCTTAAGACCCATGTCTGTCGTCAGGCATGGGGAAACTGACACATCTCCCCCGGGCCTATACAGTTTATACATGGAATGTTTGTGTGTGTGTTTACTTTTAATAATGGGTTTTTTAGTGTTTTTTAAATTATTAGATTTGTTTTTTACATTGTTCTTGTTATTGTTGTGAGCCGCCCCGAGTCTACGGAGAGGGGCGGCATACAAATCTAATAAATAATAATAACAATAATAACAATAATAACAACAATAATAATAATAATAAATGTTAGTATTCCTCCATTGATACTTTTATTGCTTCGTCGGCCTTCAATTTAAATTTGCAGTCTCCTTGGGGTAAAAATTTAATTTAATTTATTCGACTTCTATACCGCCCCATCCTCAAGGACTCAGGGCGGCTTACAACAATACAAACAATACAATACTACAATAATAAAAAAGAAGTCAAATATTAATAATAGTTATAAAACCCCATTATAAACCCAAACTAAAATGCCCCCTTATAAAACCCTAAATCCAATCTAACAATAACATACATACCAGTTGAGCATCATTCGGGTGTGTCAGGTGTTAATATTCATGGCATGATCGAAACGTTTAAATATGTTAAAGGGTTAGAAGCAACGTCAGAAAATATTATTTTACTGAAAGTAGATGCTTGGAACAAACTTCCAGCAGAGGCGGTTAGTAAATCCACAGTCACTGAATTTAAACATGCCTGGGATAAACATATATCCATCCTAAGATAAAATACAGGAAATAGTATGAAGGCAGACTAGATGGACCACGAGGTCTTTTTCTGCCTTCAATCTTCTACGTTTCTATAGTTCTATGCTCTGAAAAATGCCATGAAATTCATGTTGCCACGTTCCGAGATCGCACCGCATTCAAAACAAGACTCAAATGTCAGTCTGGAAGGGTTTTTTTGAAAGGTTTTTGCATGAGTCACTTGGGGAGCTTCCCCCGAGAACGAGCCTTGAGAAGTTTGACTACAGATAGCCTTTGGGCTGACGGCCACAGTTTCGGCCCTCCATTTCTGTCGCTAAGCGCGATGATCATTAAGTGAGTTTGGCCATCCTTTTACATTCTTTTTTCTTGCCACAGTCGCTAAGAAAACTGTGGCAGTTTATTTATTTATTAGATTTGTATGCCGCCGCTCTCCGAAGACTCGGAGGATACAATACAAAACAGTGAATACAAAACAAATCTAATTAATTTTAAAAACTACGTAACCTAAAACCCCAAAATACAGTGGTACCTCTACTTACGAACTTAATTCATTCCGTGACCAGGTTCTTAAGTAGAAAAGTTTGTAAGTAGAAGCAATTTTTCCCATAGGAATCAATGTAAAAGCAAATAATGTGTGCGGATTGGGGAAACCACAGGGAGGGTGGCGGCCATGTTTCCTCTCAGGAGATTCCTAGAGGTCCCACGGAGGCTTCTCCACGCCTTTTCTGGCCCTGTTTTCTCCCATAAGATTCTTAGAGAGGCCCCACAGAGGCTTCTCCTCACCTTTTCCGGCCCTTTTTCCTACCAGAAGATTCCTAGAGGGCCCCCACGGAGGCTTCTCCCTGCTTTTTCTTGTTGCAGCTTTGGAAGCTGGGGTTTGTAAGTGGAAAATGGTTCTTGAGAAGAGGCAAAAAAATCTTGAACACTCAGTTCTTATCTAGAAAAGTTCTTAAGTAGAGGCGTTCTTAGGTAGAGGTACCACTGTATAGTAAAATCAATCAATGGCAGCCATACATCATAATTATTGGCCAGGGGGTCTAGATCTAATCCTCCCAAGCCTGGCGACATAAGTGAGTCTTAAGACTCTTACAGAAGGCGAGGAGGGTGGGGGCAGTGTGAATCTCCAGGGGGAGCTGATTCCTGAGGGCTGGGGCCCCCACAGAGGAGCCTCTTCCCCTAGGCCCTGCCAAGCGACACTGTCTGGTTGATGGGACCTGGAGAAGGCCAACTCTGTGAGACCTAACCAGCCGCTGGGATTTGGTTTTTTATAAATAATGGGTTTTCAACTGCTTTTAGTATTGGATTATTATTATATGCTGTTTTATTATTGCTGTTAGCCGCTCCGACTCTGTGGAGAGGGGCGGCATACAAATCCAATAAATAAAATAAATAAATACGGCAGATGACGGTCCCATAAGTAATCTGGTCCAATGCCATGTAGGGCTTTATAGGTCATTATCAACACTTTCAATTGTGTCCGGAAACCAATCGGCAACTAATGCAATCTGCGGAGTGTTGGAGAGACATGGGTATATCTGGGGAGGTCCACGACGGCTCACGCAGCTGCATTTTGCATGATTTGAAGTTTCCAAACGCTCTTCAAAGGTAGCCCCATGTAGAGGGAGGTAAGCCAGTCACAGGAGTTGTTAAGTCAATCTGGCTTCCCCACTGACTTTGATTGTCAGAAGTTGACCCTGGGACAACGCAACTGTCACAAGTACAAGTCAGTTGCCAAGTATCTGAATTTTGAAATTTGGGTCAAGTGGCCATGGGGATGGCTGCATCCATTATAAATGTGAAAAACCCATCCTAAGTTATTTTTTATAACTTCAGTCACTAAAGCAGTGGTTCTCAACCTGGGGGTCGGGACCCCTTTGGGGGGTCGAACGACCATTTCACAGGGGTTGCCTAAGACCATGGAAAAAGACAAATTTCCCATGGTGTTAGGAACTAAAGCTTCTATTCTAGCACCTTGGAAAAACATTTTTACAATCCGACCAATCAGGCGTTTACAGTGGGGGAGTCCCTCTGACCTTCCTGCCAATCAGCTTAAAGCTCTGTTGGGAGAATGGGCGCTAGACTTATGGTTGGGGGTCACCACAACACAAGGAACTTTTATTAAGGGGTTGCAGCATTAGAAATGTTGAGAACCACTGCAAAAAAGGAATGGTTGTAATAATAATAACAATAACAACAACAACAACAAAACAACAACAAAACAACAACAACAACAACAACAACAACAGAGTTGGAAGGGACCTTGGAGGTCTTCTAGTCCAACCCCCTGCTTAAGCAGGAAACCCTACACTACTTCAGACAGATGGTTATCTAACATCTTCTTAAAAACTTCCAGTGTTCGAGCATTCACAACTTCTGGTGGCAAGTTGTTTCACTGCTCAACCCTTCTGACAGTCAGGAAATTTCTCCTTAGTTCTAAGTTGCTTCTCTCCTTCTTTAGTTTCCACACATTGTTTCTTGTTCTACCCTCAGGTGCTTTTGAGAAGAGGTTGACTCCTATTGGGGGCTAATTGTACTATACCAAGGCAAGACTGCAAATAGTTTATGGTTCATATATTGTGCGCCCTTATACCGTCCTTTACCACACTTACACAAGAGTTCAGAAATCTTGCCTGAACCCCTAGAAAGGGACTGTCAGAAATAAGTTCACTTCTGAAGGTAATATCACAACGCAAGTAAATGGTTTGTAACCATGGGAGAGGCTGATGTAAGCCATAATCACCATATAATCATGGGTTTGCTAATTCTGCTGCAACCTGATTGGCTGTAACTTATATAAGGAGGAACACCCATGCATGGGTGTGGTTTGTTATGGAGAGTGCTTTGTTATAGTATAGAGCAGTGATTTTCAACCTTTTTTGAGCTGCGGCACATTTTTTACATTTGCAAAATCATGGGGCACATTGAGCGGGGCGGGAGTGGGGGGGCTAAAAAAAGTTTGGACAAAAAAATTCTCTCTCTCTCTTCCTCTCTTTCGCTCTATTTATCTCCCTCTTTCTCTCTCTTCCTTCCTCTCTCCATCCCTCTTTCTTTCTCCCTTCCTTCCTCTCTTTTTTGCTCTTTCTATCTCTCCCTCCTTTCCTGCCTTTCTTTCTCTCTCTCTCTCTCTCTCTCTTGCTTTCTTTCTCTCTCTCTCTTGCTGAGCTTCATGGCACACCTGACCATGTCTCGCGGCACACTAGTGTGCCCCGGCACACTGGTTGAAAAACACTGGTATAGAGTGGTTTGTAGTTTAGTGGTTAGTGCTTAGTGGTTGCAGTGGTGGATATTATAAGAGTTATATTACTGTATGACTGTAACTGTTGCTTATATCCTAAGGTTTTTATTAATATTGCTTCTTCATTGCTTATTTGACCCCTATGACAATCATTAAGTGTCGTACCACATGATTCTTGACAAATGTATATTTTATTTTATGTACGCTGAGAGCATATGCACCAAGACAAATTCCTTGTGTGTTCAATCACACTTGGCCAATAAAAATTCTATTCTATTCTATTCTATCCTATTCTATAAGAGTTATATGAAAGTATTGTATGATAGTTTATTTAGAGAAGCAGTTTGATAAAAGAGAAGCCAAATATATTTTTTACGAGAAAGCCTACTGCTGTGAAGACTTCAATTAAGTATAGTGGTTAATTGTGGCTAATTGGTGGGTTAACTTCCATGTGCGCAAAACTCCCTCTACCCAACAAAGACAACCAGCCTCATCATCTATTTTTGCACATGGTTTCTGCCTTTATGTCTCTCTTCTCTCAGCCTGGTTTACCTTGCAGGATTGTTGTGAGGACAACTTTAAAAAAAGAGGAACCCATGCTTTACGATGCAGGGGGAAGCATATAAAACAGACAATGCCTTTAAGGACCCGTGAAGGTGCCGAGGAGGCAAGTTGGTAGCCCTCTCCCCCACTGTCTTAGACGGGGATAATGGGAACTGGAATCCATCACGTCTTAAAAGTTTTCTCAAGAGCAACAAGCATGGGACATGAAGCAGGTTGGACTTTCTTTTTTTCTTCTTCAGATTTGGAAACGCCTCCCAGCGACCGGTTAGGTCCCACAGAATCGGCCATCTCCAGGTCCTGTCAACTAGACAATGTCGCTTGGCGAGGCCTAGGGGAAAAGCCTTCTCTGTGGAGGCCCCGGCCCTCTGGAATCAGCTCCCCCAGGAGATTCGCACTGCCCCCACCCTCCTCGCCTTCTGCAAGAGTCTCAAGACTCACGACCCCAGGCTTGGAGCCCTTAGATCTTTGCCCCCTGGCCAAAGAATGGCCTGAGAAAAAGCTGGTTGAATGGGAATGACTTGTTTTTTTATGCTTTTTCAGTTTTAGATTTCATATTTAATTAATTGGACCTGAAATGTTATGCATTGTTTTTATTATATGCTGTGAGCCGGCCCGAATCCTCAGAGAAGGGCGGCATAAAAGTCCTATCTATCTATCTATCTATCTATCTATCTATCTATCTATCTATCTATCTATCTATCTATCTATCTATCTATTAACCTCTGCATTCTCTTTCTATTATTCCAGCTCCTTCAAGCTTTAGAATGATTGCTGGCCACCTTATATTATTATTATTATTATTATTATTATTATTATTATTATTATTATTATTATTTAGATTTGTATGCCGCCCCTCTCTGTAGACTCTTTAATATGATTTTTAATCAACCACCTTCAGGGTCTTTTAACCAAAAGCTACATTCAAGCAAAGAGAGGAAGGGAGCCAGAGGGATCTAAATGAAACCAGATCAGGTCTACCCAGGAAGGGAAAATAATAATAATAATAATAATGATAATAATGATAATAATAATAATAATAATAATAATAATAATAATAATAATAATAATAACAACAAAACAACAACAACAACAGTTTTAGGGAAAGAAAGGTATTAACCCAGCTAAGCGGCTGGCCTCTGGGTACAAAATTCGCTCTTTGCATTTTCCATCGCCCTAGTCCCCCCCCCTCTCTCTCTTCCTTCCTCTCCCTCCCTCCATTTGCCGGCTTCACCCAACGTGCGTGCCAACCCTTTCCCACAATATCACATCCGCAAGCCCACTCCCATCTGCTTAGGAAAGGTCAGCAGCCACTGCCGGGCATTTTACATGCCATCTGATGCCAGATGGGCGAGACTTCCCCCCCCCAAGCCCCCCCCCTTCTTCCTTCCTTCATGCCTGTTTTTTATGCTAGCCTCGTTTCAGGGCAAGCCCCTTCCCAGACAGACAGCTGCCTGCCCAACAAGCGCCCGCTTTGCCCGCCGCGCTCTGGTGCTCCGAAACTGCGAAGGTCGTGGGAATCCTGCCTAAAGAGGCGAGAAGAAAGCGAAAAGCCAGCTGAAAGGGAAGGAAGGAAGGAAAGGAGGAAGGAAGGAAAGAAAGAAGGAAGGAATTTAGCAAGAGGGAGGAAGGGAGGAGAGGACGAGAGGAGGGAAGGAGAGAGGGAGGGAGGGAAGGAGGGAATTTAGCAGTAGGAAAGAAGGGAGGAAGGGAGGAATTTAGCAAGAGGAAGGAGGGGAGGAGAGGGGGAGAGGAGAGGAGGGAGGGAAGGAATTTAGCAGGAGGAAGGAAGGAAGGATTTTAGCAGGAGGAAGGGAGGGAAAAAAGAAAGGAAGGAAAGAGACCTACCCCCACCCCACGTCCCCCACCCCGAGCCAAGAGGTGCGAGGTGTGAGAAACTCCATCTATTCATGCTACAGGTTGCATTTTCCTCCCAGTCGGAAGAAACTCCGGAGCAGCTCCGAAACTCCAGCCTGCTCACTCTCAAGTTTCCTGCGGGGGGAGGGGGATTCTCTTTCTTTGCAAAGCTGGGGGATGCCGCCGGGGGGTGGGGAGAAACAACCCCAAGTCACCTTCCTTCCTTCCCTCCTTTCTTTCTTCTCTTTCCAGCAAAGGCAGCCCGGGGTGTGTGTGAAATCTCTGGAACCCCCCACTCCTCTCCTTTCCTTCTCTCCCCCCCCCCCACCGGCTTCTCAGCCCTACCTGTATATACGCCATCTTCCTCGGGCGCTTCACTTGAGCCCCCTTGGCAGGCTAAGCATGGCGTCTGCTGCTGCCCTCGACAATAGGACTCCGTCCGACGTGCTCGGCTTGCTCAATGAGGACTGACGGCATGACCAGCCCGTTGAACTGGCGGGAGGGGCGGCTCCGCGGGCTCAGCTGGTCAACAGGGAAAGGGAAGGGAAGAGCCGGCAGGCTGGGCTGCTTGGAAAAGGAGGACCAGCCTGGTCCGGGCTCGCTGGCCTCTCTTTGCATCACAGCTGCCCCTCCACTCCTCCGACCCTTTGGGTCATTCGCCCCTCCCCTCTTGACCAGCTCAGGTCGGGGGGGGATCACGGTTGGCCAAGAGCAAAGCCACTGGCCGCGGGGAAATGCCGCAGGGAGGGGTGTCTTCTTCCCAGCCTCCGAGAGTTTTAAATCAGCTACCACGGGGAAAGGACCCGCCCGCCTAAGCAAGTCAGGGGCTGGGCTTTTTAAGAGGGTGGTTGTTCCACCTTTGGCCTCCGGGGGGGCGGCCGCGAGCCGCCCGCGGGCGCCACTGTCTGCGAACCGGCCTGCAGGGGGCGCTCGGAAGAACCTTAGAGCAGGGGTCTCTGCAACCTTGGCAACTTTTGAAGACTTTGTGGACTTTCGACTCCCAGAATTCCTCAGCCAGCAAGGCAAAGCTTTGAGTCTGAGGAATAGGGCTGCATAAAAACCAATCAATCAATCAAACAAACAAACAAACAAACAAACAAACAAACAAACAAACAAACTAATGGATGGATAGTTGGATGGATAAACAAACAAATAAAATAAATGAATGGACAGATAATACATACATACATACATACGTACGTACGTACGTACGTACATACATATAATGATGGATGGATGGACGGATAGACGGACGGACAGGTAGGTAGGTAGGTAGGTAGAGATAGATAGGTAGGTAGGTAGAGAGGTAGAGAGGTTGGTAGATAGATAGATAGATAGATAGATAGATATGGATAGACAGACAAGAGAGAGAGAGAGATGGATAGATAGATAGATAGATAGATAGATAGATAGATAGATAGATAGAATGAATAATGGATGATTGGATGAATAAATAAATAAATATTTATATTAAGAATAACTCCCCTAGCTGGGGAATTCTGGGAGTTGAAGTCCATCCCTCTTCCAGCTGCCAAGGTTGAGAAACCACTAAAATATCAATACAACAGAATAGAAATCTTTTATCAGCCAAGTGTGATTGGACACGCAAGGAGTTTGTCTTTGGTGCAGATGCTCTCAGTGTACATAAAAAGACAAGATACGTTTGTCAAGAATCGTGAGGTAAAAAACTTAATGTTTGTCATAGGGTGCATATAAGCAATCAGGAAACAATATTAATATAAATCCTAAGGATACAAGCAACATGGTTATAGTCATAAGAGAGAATAGAATAGAAGAGGGTACAAACAAGCAATCAAGAAACAATCAATAGAATAGAATAGAATAGAATAGAATAGAATTTTATTGGTCGTGTGATTGGACACACAAGGAATTTGTCTTGGTGCATATGCTCTCAGCGATCATAAAATAAAATATACATTTGTCAAGAATCATGTGGTATGACACTTAATGATTGTCATAGGGGTCAAATAAGCAAAGAAGAAGCAATATTAATAAAAATCTTACGATATAAGCAACACATTACAGTCATACAGTCAACATGGGAGGAAATGGGTGATAGGAATGATGAGAACAACTAGTAGAATAGAAGTGCAGATTTAGTAGAAAGTCTGACAGTGTTGAGGGAATTATTTGTTTAGTAGAGTGATGGCGTACGGAAAAAAATAATAATATTAATATAAACCATAAGGATACAAGCAACAAAGTTATAGTCATATTCATAAGTGGGACGAAATGGGTGATAGGAATGTTGAGAAGACTAATTAGTAACAGTAGTGCAGCCTTACTGAATAGTTTGACAAAAGAGAGATAAGAAACCTCAGGGCAGGTTGCTTATGCTGAAGATAAACTAGGGATTGGAAGACATGAATTAGTTGGGCAGGTGTTATGTCCCATCCTGATTTGACATGTTTCTTTTAAGGGATTTGCAATGTGAGCCTCCTGTATCTTTCTCAGGTTTTACACTAACCCGGGGGTAAGCAAAGTTGGCTCTTCTATGACTTGTGGACTCCAACTCCCAGAATTCCTGAGCAATCATGCTAGCTCAGGAATTCTGGGAGTTGAAGTCCTCATGTCATAGAAGAGCCAACTTTGCCTACCCCTGCACCGACCGAATCTGCACAGTCTTGCACTAGTTGAATCAACACAATTCTTCCTGCTCTAAGTTGGACTTTGCTCTCTTGCATTGCTTCAGCATAATATAAGTACAGTGGTGCCTCTACTTACGAACTTAATTCGTTCGGTGATCAGGTTCTTAAGTAGAAAAGTTTGTAAGAAGAAGCAATTTTTCCCATAGTAATCAATGTAAAAGCTAATAATGTGTGCGATTGGGGAAACCACAGGGAGGGTGGAGGCCCTGTTTCCTCCCAGGAGATTCCTAGAGAGGCCCCACGGAGGCTTCTCCCCACCTTTTCCAGCCCTGTTTCCTCTCAGGAGATTCCTAGAGAGGCCCCACGGAGGCTTCTCCCTGCCTTTTCCAGCCCTGTTTCCTCCCAGGAGATTCCCAGAGAGGCCCCACAGAGGCTTCTCCCTGCCTTTTCCAGTTACAGTTTCAGACGCTTGGGTTTGTAAGTGGAAACTGGTTCTTGAGAAAAGGCAAAAAATATCTTGAACATCCTGTTCTTATCTAGAAAAGTTTGTAAGTAGAGGCGTTTGTAGGTCGAGGTACCACTGTATATGTATATTTTTAAAAAATAATCACTTTTCCTGTTGCACAATGCAGGGCGCTGACAATATTCTTAGAAAATATACCGTAACATATTTTTCCACAAAGCAGAGCAAAGGTGGTTTAATTATGAGCAAGAATCGGCAGGAAGACGTGGGACATGGATATCCTTGACAAATTAAGAGCCACCTTCTCCAATCTGCTGCCTTTCAGATGTATTGGAATCCATCCGTTCACCAGCTGGTTGGATCTGCTTGAGAAGATGGAATCCGAATGTTGTCAGTTGCTAACTTAGTTTGCACAGCACCTAAACCAGGATTCTTGGTTTGGTGGCTGGTATAAATCTAGATATAAACCATGGCTTATGCTCTAATGCGGTGTTGCTCAATCTTGGCATCTTTAAGATGTGTGGACTTCAACATGCTGGCAGGGGAATTCTGGGAATTTAAATCCCCAAGTATTGACTGGGGAATTCTGGGAGTTGAAGTCCACAAATGCTAGCTGGGGAAGTCTGGGATTTTCAATCCACAAATATTGACTGGGGAATTCTGGGAGTTGAAGTCCACAAATGCTGGCTGGGGAAGTCTGGGAGTTTCAATCTCCAAATACTGACTGGGGCATTCTGGGAGTTGAAATCCACTAATGCTGACTGAGGAATTCTGGGAGTTGAATTCCATGCATAGAAACATAGAAACAAAGAAGACTGACGGCAGAAAAAGACCTCATGATCCATCTAGTCTGCCCTTATACTATTTTCTGTATTTTATCTTAGGATGGATATATGTTTATCCCAGGCATGTTTAAATTCAGTTACTGTGGATTTATCAACCACGTCTGCTGGAAGTTTGTTCCAAGGATCTACTACTCTTTCAGTAAAATAATATTTTCTCATGTTGCTTTTGATCTTTCCCCCAACTAACTGCATCTTAAAGATGCTAAGGTAAAGAAACAATGCTCTAATGTGTTAGGGTGGTTTGGTTCATTAAACCAGGTAGGAGAAATTACGAGTGGGTTTTTATTTTTTTAACCTTGTGGTAGAAATTTAGTTATTTTTCCTTCTCTATGTTGTGGCACCCACAGTGTCATTTATTGTCAATCACAATTCTGCGATTTTGCATTGAAAGATGTGCTTTCCTCTCCCCACCTTTACATAAAGGATTTTATGCTAAAAAAAAATCAATAGGAATTGGTAAGGTGGCATATAAATTTAATAAGTGAAATACAGACCTAGGGGTAGTCCTTGCCTTACAGCGATTCATTTAACAATTGTTTGAAGTTACATTTGCCCTGAAAAAATTCCTTACAGTTAAGACCGTCCAGGCATCCTCATGTGATCAAAATTTGGGCGCCTAGCAACTGGAGTCCTTCGGGAATTGGGTGCCATATAAACATAATAAATAAATAAAATGTATTTAAGATAGTTCCAGTATTCCAGAGCCACCCTTTGCAATCTACCCAACTGGATTCTGATTAGCAAAGTCCATGTGGGAAGCCAGATTCACTTAACAACCGTGGCAAAAGTTTGCAAAATGAGACACTTAACAAACACCTTATTTTTAGCAGCAGAAATTTTGGGCTCAGCCGTGGTCGTACGTCGAGAACTACTATAATTTGAGATTTAGCGGACTTTTGGATTTAGCGGACACGTGCTTTCCCCGATGACCCATTCGACCAAATATATAAAAGACGGCTGAGTTCCCTGCACCTTGCTTAATAAATCCACCAATCGGTGGGTTCACACAACCCATTAAACCAAAATCTGTGAACCCTGGTGTAAAGCAACGTGCGAACCCAAGGATTTAGCTAGCAGGATGCCGAACCATCTGTATGCAAATATCGCGCCTGTCAGCTTTTTCCTTAGTGGAAAATAGCATCGGGTTTTTCAATTCTGGGCTGCTAAAAGAAAAGGCGTTAACTAGATTCTCCAATACGGAGCATCCAAAATTGCTTTATAGGCTGTTACCCAGGGACCTCTGAGCATAAACAGAGAGAAAGAGAGTTAAAGACAGGAGAGAAAAGGACATGAATTTTAAACATATAGCCAATGAGAAAGTGAAACTAAAAAGGCATTCCCCAGGATTGCCAAAAATAAATGAATACATTTGAAGCTCTACATTTGCATTGCCAAGTCAGTACTCACAATTCCGGCACCTTCAAATGCAGCAGACATCTAGAGAGAGAGGAGCCCAAAGAGGAGGAGGAAGAGGAGGAGGAGGAAGAGGAGGAACGAGAGAAATTGTGGAGGGATAAGACACACAGTTCTGGCTTGGCCAAGTGCTGCTTGCAGGAATGAGCATGCTCATTCCTCTGCCTTTGCATCCTCTCCCATGCGCTCAGAAGCAATGGCACCCATCAACAATATTTCTGGGGTGCCTCCTCGCAATCCCCCCACAGGGGGAACAAAAAAAAAAGAGGACTCTCCATTCAAGTCACTGCTACGGAAAAGTAAAAAATATTTCTGGGCCTGTTGTGCTAGGGTCTTTCCAATCTTTGCATTAAAAGACAGTTATAAGAGGAAAGGAGTGTTGATTTTTTTTCCCCAAAGAAAAAAACTTTAGTTATTGGGCTGTTCCTATTCTTTTTTGCAAGGAGGGAACAGTTGCTGGACAATCACACTCCTTGGGGTGTAAACCCGAGGCCAGGGGACTGGCCACCCTGCTAGTTGGCTTCAGCAGCTGCCAATCTACTCCCGGATCCCTGCAGATTTACACCAGATTCCCCCTCTTTACCAGCATGGAAATACATATACTTGGCTAGCCCCCTGAGATTGACAAGCCAGGCGTTCAATCTGTCGAGCCGCTGAGAAAATTCCAGCTGTCTCAAAAGGAACAGTCCCTCCCGTTGTAGGCTTGACGGACAGATGACAGAATCTAATGATTGATGTTTCCCTAAGCCCCTTCAAGCCCTCCTGCCTATCATTTCCAACCCAAACCAGGGCTAAAATGTCAGTGCTCCATTCTTGTGTCTCCTTCCCACCACTTACGGTAATTGACAGATTCTTTAACCAACCTGACATTCGTAAACTTCATAATTTCTGCAAATGTTATTTCTCAGAGTTGTTACTATTCTACTGCACTAAACAACAACAAGATCAAGTATGTTTTAAATATTCCAGGAGTCTTCTATAGTTTATGCACAATAACAATTTACAATTGTTTCTTCTGGTACTATAGTAGAAGTCTCATGACTTCTACCTGTATCCTTTGATGCTTGGAGCATCTTTTGTTCCCCCAGAGACATTTAAAACTTACCTGGGCGTATTCACCAGCTCCGCCTGAGTTTCTTTTGGTCCCCATCATGGCCTCATCATCGTTTCCTCTCCCTTTTTATTTCCAGCCCTCATTGCAAACGTGGTTGGTTTGTTCAAGAAAGAAGTTTAGTCACGTCTTCTCTTGCTGGCTTGTTCTCACGCATCGTCCTCCAAAATTAAGATTAAGACGGCATCATACGAATCAGGGGGGCTTCTTTTGACTATGGATTTGACTTCACGCTCTTTTCCTGCATCCCTTGCTGGAAACTAGATCAATTTCCTTTAATAAGTCATTTTATTGCATTCCCGTTCTTTTCTGCTCAACCTTTTTTGGTTAGCCTATTTTTACACTACCAAATGAAATCCGTTCCCTTTTTTAAAAACTATTTTTTTTCCTCTTGGTGTAATGCATCTTTCTTTCTTTTTCCTTCTTCTACTTTTAATTTTTTGTAAATTAGTTTAATCTCCCGGGATGGTATCTGGAGGAAGCATCTCCTGAAGCGGAAGCATCAATCTGTCGATTGGCAGATGGAGCAGTTGCTAAAGAGCAATCTGTAGGAAGGTCAACGCAACAAGCAAGAGAAATTGGGAGAGGATTCGCTCGGTGTTCAATTACGACACATCAAAGCAGGCTGAGGGGACTCAGAGCTGGAATCTGTTGCAGAGGGAAGCGGTGTTTGTCGAGCAACTTGTTTAGCTGCACACCGTAAAGTAATGGATTTGTAACACAGTGTTTCCCAACCGTGGCAACTTGAAGACATCTGGACTTCATTCGCTGGCTGGGGAATTCTGGGAGTTGAAGTCCAAATATCTTCAAGTTGCCAAGGTTGGGAAACACTGTTGTAACAGAAGACTTGCAGAGGTTTGAAAAAAAAAATCTACTGATATGTGATAGTCCATCTCAGGGCCAGCTATAATTTATTTATTATTTTATTTATTTATTAGATTTGTATGTCGCCCCTCTCCGAAGACTCGGGGCGGCTCACAACAGCAATAAAAACGATATAGCAGTGGAACAAATCTAATATTAAAAACATATAAAATCCTATCATTATTTAAAAAACCAAACAGCACATTCATACCAAACATAAAACAAAATATAAAAAAGCCTGGGGGAAAGGTGTCTCAACTCCCCCATATCTGGCGGTATAAGTGAGTCTTCAGTAGTTTACGAAAGACAGGAAGTGTGGGGGCAGTTCTAATCTCCAGGGGGAGTTGGTTCCAGAGGGGCGGGGCCGCCACAGAGAAGGCTCTTCCCCTGGGGCCCACCAAACGACATTGTTTAGTCGACGGGACCCGGAGAAGGCCAACTCTGTGGGACCTTATCGGTTGCTGGGATTCGTGCGGTAGCAGGCGGTTCCGGAGGTACTCTGGTCCAATGCCATGTAGGGCTTTAAAGGTCATGACCAACACTTTGAATTGTGATAATGGCATGTGGAGAAGACTTTCTAAACCTGGATGAAAAGATACTGCCAAGGGTATGGTCAATAAGAGACAGCACAGCCCTCAGCTGGATAAAGGACAGGGCAAAGGCTTAGAAGAGATCCTCCCTCGTTTCTTAGGCTGTAAAGGAGACTGGAAAGTGTTGGAAGGGGGGGATTATATTTTAGACCTGCAAGGCGCACTCAATGTAACTTTAAAGTAAATTAGAATTAATTTAATTAATTAAAATAGAATTAGCTCATCTAGCTGTCAAGTCACACACGCGCACACAAACACACACATATATATATATATCCCTCTTTTTTATTTTTCTCTTTTTACAAATAACTCAAAATGGCAAACTTAATACCACTTTAATACCACTTTATAAGGCCTTGGTAAGGCCACACTTGGAATCCAGCATTCAGTTTTGGTCGCCACGACACAAAAAAGATGTTGAGACTCTAGAAAGAGTGCAGAGTAGAGCCTTCTCTGTGGCGGCCCCGACCCTCTGGAACCAGCTCCCCCCAGATATCAGAGTTGCCCCCACCCTCCTTGCCTTTCGCAAGCTCCTTAAAACCCACCTCTGTTGTCAGGCATGGGGGAATTGAAAAATTTTTCTCCCTTCCCCCTAGGCTTATAGAATTTACACATGGTATGTTTGTTGGTATGATTGGTCTCTTAAATTGGGTTTTTTAAGATTACTTTTTAATATTAGATTTCTTACATTGTTTTTTATTGTTGTTAGCCGCCCCGAGTCTTCGGAGAGGGGCGGCATACAAATCTAAATAAACTAAACTAAACTAAACTAAACCAAGATGATTTGGGGACTAGAGGCTAAAACATATGAAGAACGGTTGCAGGAACTGGCCATGGCTAGTTTAATGAAAAGAAGGACCAGGGGAGACATGAGAGCAGTCTTCCAATATCTCAGGGGTTGCCACAAAGAAGAGGGAGTCAAGCTATTCTCCAAAGCACCTGAGGGTAGAACAAGAAGCAATGGGTGGAAACAAACAAGGAGAGAAGCAACTCAGAACTAAGGAGAAATTTCCTGACAGTCAGAACAATTAATCAGTGGAACAGCTGGCCTCCAGAAGTTGTGAATGCTCCATCACTGGAGGTTTTTAAGAAGTTATTGGATATCCATCTGTCTGAAGTGGTGTAAGGTTTCCTGCCTAACAGGGGGTTGGACTAGAAGACCTCCAAGATCCCTTCCAACTCTGTTGTTGTTGTTTATCTATCACACTTTCCTCCTCCAATTTTCCTCATAACAATTCTGTGAGGTGAATTGGGCTGAGATTGGGATTGGCTCAAAGCACCCAGATTGGGATTGGCTCAAAGGGATTGGCTCAAAGCACCCAGCTGACTTTCATGGCTAAGGCGGGACTAGAACTCAGTCTCTCAGTGATTGGTCACCCAGCTGACTTCATGGCTAAGGTGGGACTAGAACTCAGTCTCTCAGTGATTGGTCACCCAGCTGGCTTCCTGGCTAAGGTGGGACTAGAACTCACAGTCTCTCAGTGATTGGTCACCCAGCTGGCTTCCTGGCTAAGGTGGGACTAGAACTCACAGTCTCTCAGGGATTGGTCACCCAGTTGACTTCATGGCTAAGGTGGAACTAGAACTCACAGTCTCTCAGTGATTGGTCACCCAACTGGCTTTCATGGCTAAGGCGGGACTAGAACTCACTGTCTCCTGGCGATTGGCCAAAAGTCACCCAGCTGGCTTTCATATTTAAGATGGGGCAATCTCCTGTTTTCTAGACTGGGGCTTCAACCACTGAACCAAACTGGCTCTCCTCTTATCAGATTCCGATTTGGTTAGCCCAGCAAAGCCAACAACAGCCTGACTACTTCAGCTTCAACCACAACAATACACAAGCACACAACCGATACAAACTCAAAGTAAACTGCTCCAAATTTGACTGTAGAAAATACAACTTTAGCAACTGAGGAGTTAATGCGGGAACTGACTACTGGACTCTGTAGTATCATCACCTAACCCTAAAAACTTTACCCTTACACTATCCACTGTTGACCTTACCCGATTCCTAAGGGGTCAGTAAGGGGTGTGCATAAGTGCGCCAGCGTGCCTTCCGTCCCCTATCCTAATGTTTTCCTTTTATTAGAACCCATGTCACATATATAAGCAGTGTTATATCTATGTATACTACCAATACGTACTTGACAAATAAAAATAAATGAAATAAAAACAGCATTGCAAATCTGAAAGTACCATTCTCCCCTGTCTCTGTTACAGCCTGAAAAATTAAAATAAAATAATAATATAAAATAACTCCCAGGTAAAAAATAGAATAGAATTCTTTATTGGCCAAGTGTGATTGGTCACACAAGCAATTTGTATTGGTGCATCTGCTCTCAGTGTACATAAAAGAAACTATAGATTTGTCAAGAATCATGTGGTACAACACTTAATGATTCTCATAGGGGTCAAATAAGCAATGAAGAAACAATTAATATTAATAAAAATCTTAGGATACAAGCAAGAAGTTTTGTATTGGCAGTTCTGTGTTACCGTAGCAAAAATTTCAGAAGAAAAGGATTTATGGGTAGTGATTTCTGACAGTCTCAAAATGGGTGAACAGTGCAGTCAGGCGGTAGGGAAAGCAAGTAGGATGCTTGGCTGCATAGCTAGAGGTATAACAAGCAGGAAGAGGGAGATTGTGATCCCACTATATAGAGCGCTGGTGAGACCCCATTTGGAATACTGTGTTCAGTTCTGGAGACCTCACCTACAAAAAGATATTGACAAAATTGAACCGGTCCAAAGACGGGCTACAAGAATGGTGGAAGGTCTTCAGCATAAAACGTATCAGGAAAGACTTAATGAACTCAATCTGTATAGTCTGGAGGACAGAAGGAAAAGGGGGGACATGATCGAAACATTTAAATATGTTAAAGGGTTAAATAAGGTCCAGGAGGGAAGTGTTTTTAATAGGAAAGTGAACATAAGAACAAGGGGACCCAATCTGAAGTTAGTTGGGGGAAAGATCAAAAGCAACGTGAGAAAATATTATTTTACTGAAAGAGTAGTAGATCCTTGGAACAAACCTCCAGCAGACATTGTTGGTAAATCCACAGTAACTGAATTTAAAAATGCCTGGGATAAACATATATCCATCCTGAGATAAAATACAGAAAATAGTATAAGAGCAGACTAGATGGATCGTGAAATCTTTTTCTGCCATCAGTCTTCTATGTTTCTATGTCATACAGTCCTAAGTGGGAGGAAAAGGATGATAGGAATGATGAGAAAAAACTAGTAGATATAGTAGTGCAGATTTAGTAAAAAGTTTGACAGTGTTGACGGAATTATTTAAGTCTTCGGAGTCTTCGGAGAGTGATGGCATACAAATCTAATAAATTATTATTATTATTATTATTATTATTATTATTATTATTATTATTTGTTTAGTAGAGTGATGGCGTTCGGGGGGGAAACTGTTCTTGTGAGTCATTGTCTTGGTGTGCAGTGCTCTGTAGCGATATTTTGAGGGTAGGAGTTGAAATAGTTTATGTCCAGGATGTGAAGGGTCAGTAAATATTTTCTCTGCCCTCTTTTTGACTCGTGCAGTATACAGGTCCTCTGTGGAAGGCAGGTTGGCAGCAATTGTTTTTTCAAACTCATCTTTTGTCACCAGAATTCATTTTTCTTGCAGTGTCATAAGAAGGTTTGCTAAGGCCACCTTCTGAGAGATGTTTAGGGACTACCAGGTCAAGCCTATTATCATTTTCCTATTTCCAGGTGGTCCCTGTCTAACCAAGACCAACTCTCAGCTTCCTAAGATTAAGCAAAGACCAGTGAGATACTGCCATCTATTTGAGAATTGAAGAGAGGCAATGTTGTGTTTGGAACTGCTAGGTGAGAATGCGTCTCTGGATAAAAGAGGCGATCTCCAGGAAACAAGTATGAGACATTTGGATCTAAACAGTAGAAGATGGACATCTGGTGGAGAAAATGCAGGAACTTCTAGATGCAGTTGAAGTCAGGTCCTCTCCTTTGAAGGCGCCCAAGCAAAGTGACTTCTGCTAAGCATTTCCCCTCTGTAGAAGCCAGTTCCGGTTAGGCTGGGATGCTTGAAAAGCTAAATGTCAACTCTGAAGCAAACCAGGCTGGAGCCATTTTGGAGGCTTCAGGGTTACCACAATACAAAAATGGGATAGGGAGGGAGAACATTCATTCATTCATTCATTCATTCATTCATTCATTCATTCATTCATTCATTCATTCATTTTGTCCAATACACACAATGAGGGTTTTAGTGCCTATATATCTATATACACATAGTAAAATACATGATAAAGGTTATAGAGGAGATACTCATAGTAAAATATATCTAAGAAAGAATAGAAAAGAAACATAGAAACAT
The DNA here is from genome assembly GCF_031021105.1 of Erythrolamprus reginae. NCBI lineage: Eukaryota > Metazoa > Chordata > Lepidosauria > Squamata > Dipsadidae > Erythrolamprus > Erythrolamprus reginae. The sequence continues at coordinate 48,808,468 of NC_091958.1, forward strand.
AGAAGACTGATGGCAGAAAAAGACCTCATGGTCCATCTAGTCTGCCTTTATACTATTTCCTGTATTTTATCTTACAATGGATATATGTTTATCCCAGGCATGTTTAAATTCGGTTACTGTGGATTTACCAACCACGTCTGCTGGAAGTTTGTTCCAAGGATCTACTACTCTTTCAGTAAAATAATATTTTCTCATGTTGCCTTTGATCTTTCCCCCAACTAACTTCAGATTGTGTCCCCTTGTTCTTGTTCCTATTAAAAACATTTTCCTATTAAAAACACTTCCCTCCTGAACCCTATTTAACCCTTTAACATATTTAAATGTTTCGATCATGTCCCCCCTTTTCCTTCTGTCCTCCAGACTATACAGATTGAGTTCATGAAGTCTTTCCTGATACGTTTTATACTTAAGACCTTCCACCATTCTTGTAGCCCGTTTTTGGACCCGTTCAATTTTGTCCATATCTTTTTGGAGGTGAGGTCTCCAGAACTGAACACAGTACTCCAAATGTGGTCTCACCAGCGCTCTATATAAGGGGATCACAATCTCCCTCTTCCTGCTTGTTATACCTCTAGCTATGCAGCCAAGCATCCTACTTGCTTTTCCTACCGCCTGACTGCACTGTTCACCCATTTTGAGACTGTCAGAAATCACGACCCCTAAATCCTTTTCTTCTGAAGCTTTTGCTAACACAGAACTGCCAATACAATACTTCATCAATGCAAGTAGAACGAGAGAACAAAATCTATTTGGGTTTTGAACTCTCTGGAGCTAATTTTCCCGCATTCCCAGTATAAACCACCGGATTCAGCTGCCTTTTTTCTTAACAAGAGTAGTATATGTCAGGATCTGATCAATCGTTTGATGATTCACACAGGAGAGCGAGCATGGGCTGCTAAAATTAAAACACAAGGAGCTCTTGAAGTTGGAGGTCTCCAGGTATTCAAAATCCCATCAGGGAAAAAAAAATCACATGGAGAGACCAGACGAACAAAAGCCACAGTAACAGGAGAACAGACTTGGAAGGGACCTTGGAGGTCTTCTAGTCCAACCCCCGGCTCTCCCTGGAAGAACAGTAGTAGCACAATGATTAGAATGCAGGCTATCCCACTGCTTACTCCAGGAGTTCGATTCTGAGCGGATCAAGGTTAACTCAGCCTTCCGTCCTTCCAAGGCTGGTAAAATGAGGACCCAGATTGTTGGGCAAGAGACTGACTCTATAAACTGCTTGGAGAGGGCTGTCAAGCACTATAAAGTGGTATATAAGTCTAAGTGCCATTCCTTCCTTCCTTCCTCCCCCCTCCCTTGCAGTGGTTACAATGCAGTATTGCAGGCTAACTCTGCTCACTGCCAGCAGTTCAATTCTCACCAGATTCAAGGTTGACTCAGCTTTCTGTCCTGAGGCTGGTAAAATGAGGACCCAGATTATTGGGGGCAAGAGGCTGACTCTGTAAAACTGCTCAGAGAGGGCTGAAGCACTATAAAGTGGTATATAAGTCTAAGTGCTATTCCTTCCTCCCTCCCTCCCTCCCTCCCTAACCTCCCTCTCTCCCCTTCTTTCTCTCCCTCTCCTTCCTTCCTTCCTTCCTAACCTCCCTCCCCTTCTTTCTCTCCCTCTCATTCCTTCCTTCCTTCTTTCCTTCCTTCCTAACCTCCCTCCCTCCCCTTCTTTCTCTCCCTCTCCTTCCTTCCTTCCTTCCTAACCTCCCTCCCCTTCTTTCTCTCCCTCTCATTCCTTCCTTCCTTCTTTCCTTCCTTCCTAACCTCCCTCCCTCCCCTTCTTTCTCTCCCTCTCATTCCTTCCTTCCTTCCTTCCTTCCTTCTTTCCTTCCTTCCTAACCTCCCTCCCTCCCCTTCTTTCTCTCCCTCTCATTCCTTCCTTCCTTCCTTCTTTCTTTCCTTCCTTCCTTCCCTCCCAGTGGTTACATTGCATCATTGCAGGCCAACTCTGCCCACTGCCACCAGTTCAATTCTCACCAGCTTCAAGGTTGACTCAGCCTTCTATCCTTCCGAGATGGTTCAAATGAGGACCCAGATTGTTGGGGGCAAGAGGCTGACTCTGTAAAACTGCTCAGAGAGGGCTGAAGCACTATAAAGTGGTATATAAGTCTAAGTGCTATTCCTTCCTTCCTCCCTCCCTTCCTCCCTCCCTTGCTAACCTCCCTCCCTCCCCTTCTTTCTCTCCCTCTCATTCCTTCCTTCCTTCCTTCCTTCTTTCCTTCCTTCCTAACCTCCCTCCCTCCCCTTCTTTCTCTCCCTCTCATTCCTTCCTTCCTTCCTTCTTTCTTTCCTTCCTTCCCTCCCTCCCAGTGGTTACATTGCATCATTGCAGGCCAACTCTGCCCACTGCCAGCAGTTCAATTCTCACCAGCTTCAAGGTTGACTCAGCCTTCTATCCTTCCGAGATGGTTCAAATGAGGACCCAGATTGTTGGGGGCAAGAGGCTGACTCTGTAAAACAGAGGGCTGTCAAGCACTGAGAAGCAATATACAAGTGTAAGTGCTCTTACTATTGGCATTAACTCAGCCTATCCTTCTGAGGTTGGTAAAATGAGAAGCCAGATTCTTGCGGGCAAGAGGCTGACTCAGCTTAAGCCCTGTAAAGCCCTGTGAAGAGGTATATAAGTGCTATTGCCATTGACTTAGCCTTCCATCCTTCCAAGGTTGGTCAAACAAGGACCCAAATTCTTGAGTGGAAAATGCTGGCTCTGTGAAAGCCAACTGAGTAAAGGCACTACAAAGCGGTTAGATACATCCAAGTGCTATTGCTATTGGTTTGATCCAAAACATAAAAAGAAGAAGAAGAAGAAGAAGAAGAAGAAGAAGAAGAAGAAGAAGAAGAAGAAGAAGAAGACAGGAGGAGAAGAGGAAGAGGAAGAAGAAGAAGAAGACAGGAGAAGAAGAAGAAGAAGAAGAAGAAGAAGACAGGAGGAGGAGAAGGAGAAGAAGAAGACAGAAGAAGAAGAAGAAGAAGAAGAAGAAGAAAGGAGGAGGAGGAGGAGAAGAAGAAGAAGAAGAAAGGGGGAGGAGGAGGAGGAGGAGGAGGAGGAGAAGAAGAAGAAGAAGAAGAAGAAGAAGAAGAAGAAGAAGAAGAAGAAGAAGAAGAAGAAGAAGAAAATTGCACACAGACTTTTGAAGCTCTTCTCTCGTAGAGATGGAAATTGGCCTCGCCTGCTCAGTTGGGGGAAGGCGGCCTCCCACGTTTTCATCCCTGTGGGAAAGTTGGAATGATTAATATGCAAAGTTGGCTCATTGACAGGAGTGTGAATTGCAAGACCATCTGTCAGATTGCTGTACAAAACCCCTCCAGTATGGCTGTTGGGGGAGGCAGCTGTCTCCCTATTCTATGTATCCTGTTGGCTCACCTGGCTTAGAAAAAAGCATACAGCTCAGTATTGGGTTCTTACCTGGACCGGGGGGTGGGGGTGGACAGCACATTGGTAGGTGACTGGCGGGCGCATATGCATGTTGGGGCAAGATTTGGCTTCTGTGCATTCCTTCCTTCCTTCCCTTCCTTCCTTGCTTCCTTGCTTTCCTTCCTTGCTTCCTTCCTTTCCTTCCTTCCTTCCTTCTTTGCTTCCTTCCTTCCTTCTTTGCTTCCTTCCTTTCCTTCCTTCCTTCTTTCCTTCCTTCCTTCCTTTCCTTGCTTCCTTCCCTTCCTTCCTTCCTTCCTTCTTTGCTTCCTTCCTTCCTTCCCTCCTTCCTTCCTTGCTTCCTTCCCTTCCTTCTTTGCTTCCTTCCTTTCCTTCCTTTCCTTCCTTTCCTTCCTTGCTTCCTTCCTTTCCTTCTGTTCCTTCCTTCCTTGCTTCCTTCCCTTCCTTGCTTCCTTCCTTCCTTCTTTCCTTTCTCTCTCCCTCCCTCCCAAGGACCACCACAATTTTCTCACAGACCACCTGTGGTCCACCGACCACTGTTTGGTGACTTGTGCTCTGCAGAATGTTGAAAGAAAGATTTTTAATTTTTTGCTGGAAAAAAAAAAGAGAAGTGGGATGGAGGAAGCAGTGAAGGGCTACCAAACCTTTTACTACCACTCTGTGGCCATGGCTCATGCAGGACACCCTGCGTTTTCTTTCAACATCTTTAGGTGCAAATTGGGTGCTCTGGGGTGGAGCTCCATTTTCGCTACCCCACTGCATTCCCACCCCATCCAGGCAGTAGCCCACGCCTGGGGCAGGGGGTGGAGGAGCCATCCAGCCCCATCAGAGGTTGGCTCACCGGCTTTTACATGGGAAACAGAAGAATGATTCATTTCCTTCCCAACTGTTGAGCTAAGGCATCACTTATTCCCAAATTGGAATCGTCATGGTTTACGCCGCAAAAGCCGAACAGCTGGACATAAAAGGCCCCATTTGAAAGGGGGGGAGTTGGGAAGGAAAAAAGAGCTTTATGGGGGCTGCTTTCAAAAGATGAACTTGTCCAGAATGATGGGCTTTTTGCAAATAATAATCATCTCCCTGAATATGAGATAGAAGCAGGGGTGGGTTCCTCCCAGTTCGGACCGGATCACCCAAACGGTAGTGACCAGCTAATGATCTCATGATGGCACCACAGATGCGATTCGGTCGGTCATTTTTTTAAAAAAATTGTTTGCTAATTTTTTCATTTGGGTGGCTTTTCTTCTTCTGTTGCTTGAAAAAGGGTCCTCCCACCCACCCCTGGTTTTATTATTATTATTATTATTATTATTATTATTATTATTATTAAATAGGAAAGTGAACCCAACAACAAGGGGGAACAATCCGAGGTTAGCTGGGGGAACAATCAGAAGCAACGTGAGAAAATATTATTTGACCGAAAGAGTAGTAGATGCTTGGAACAAACTTCCAGCAGACATGGTTGGTAAATCCACAGGAACTGAATTTAAACATGCCTGGGATAAACATATATCCATCCTAAGATAAAATACAGGAAATAGTATAAGGGCAGACTAGATGGACCGTGAGGTTTTTTTCTGCCGTCAATCTTCTATGTTTGTTTGTATATTCTGCTTTTTAATAAGGGGTTTTAAGTGACTTTTAATTATTAGATTTGTTATACATTGTTTTATTGTTGTTGTGAGCCGCCCCGAGTCTACGGAGAGGGGCGGCATACAAGTCTACTAAATAATAATAATAACAATAATAACAACAACAACAATGTTTCTATTATTATTATTATTTGTTGTTATTATTGTTATTATTGTTGTTATTGTTATTCTTAATTGTTATTGTTGTTATTATTGTTGTTATTAATTGTTATTGTTGTTATTATGATTATTATTGCTATTATGATTATTATTGCTATTATGATTATTATTGCTATTATGATTATTATTGCTATTATTATTATTGCTATTATTGCTATTATTATTATTATTATTATTATTATTATTATTATTATTATTATTATAAATATGCCGCCCAACTTTTCAAGGGCTCTGGGCGGCTTACTACAAACAAAAGCAATATTTTAAAACAGCAATTTAAAAAATAATTACAAAACCCCAGTAAAAACCATACATATCTCTCATGGCTGGATCTAGATGGTATCTCATGCGGTGAACGGCCCCAGGCTCCGTTGAATTTTTATAAGGACCTTTATTCCTTTGCCCGAACCACTGCTGATCAGCCCCTCAGCTGTGTTTCGGGCCAATTCCTGTTACTGAGCATGCGTGGAAGCCAAATTGCATGAGGAAATCTCGTGATGCGAACCAGTAGTGAAGGCAAGGTGAACCCACCAGTGGATAGAAGGAGGGTCCTTTTATCTTCTGTAAAGGCAGGTGGGAAGGACCTTGGGAGACAGAACGAAGAACGGCAGCCTGGACGACTTTTGCTATCGGTGCGGCATCCTTTGCCGTTCTGGTAGCCACCCACTACTGCTGCCAATCCTGCAGAAGGAATCGGGCACGGCAAACGTCTCTCTCACACACAGAAAAAGGACTTTGCGGTGCGTGTGGCCGTGACCTTAAGCAGACGATCACAGGACGCCTTCAACTGCTGAGTGGAACAAAGATTTCATTGTGACTCAGGATTGTTGGATGGAAATTCTCACTTATCACTCATCCGGATGGATCTCCTTGGGCCAGAAAATAAAGTTTAAAATAAAATTTCATTTGCTTTTCTACTATTACATTTAATTAGTGGTTCATAAACATTGTGGTGTTTGGATAATTTTGTTTGCGTAACAATGCAAATTATATTCCTAAATCTTTACCCCCTTTTTTCTCCCAGCTATCGATAAAATAAATTTTATCTAAGTATTGCCCACAAAATCATATGCTGCAACGTCCTGCCTGTCAATGACTACTTCAGCTTCAACCGCAACAACACAAGAGCACGCAACAAATTCAAACTTAATATTAATGGCTCCAAGCTTGACTGTAAAAAATATGACTTTAGCAATCGAGTTGTCGAAGCGTGGAACTCATTACTGGACTCAGTAGTGTCAACCCCTAACCCCCAACATTTCTCCCTTAGACTCTCCACAATTGACCTCTCCAGGTTCATAAGAGGTCAGTAAGGGGCGTACATAAGTGCACTAGCCTGCCTTTCGTCCCCTGTCCAATTGTCTCTCCTTATCTCATACATCATATATCTTTTCTTCCTTTCATATATCTTTTTATATCTTTTCTTTATATATAATACTTTATGTCTATTCTCTTCAATATGTATTATGTATTGGACTAAATAAATGAATGAATGAATGAATAAATAAATAAATTTGATAAAATAAATTCCATGTTTGATAGTATTCTGTATCTTCTTTCTGTTTCATCTACAACATTAAGTCTGTCCATGTCTGCCCAGTCCAATATCTTCTTCATTATCTCTTCATCTAGTGGTATTTCTTCATTTTTCCAATGCTGCGCACATACCGTTTTCCCCAAAACTAGACATTCCCTGATAATAAGCCCAATCGACTTTTGAGTGCATGGCAATAAGTCCAAGCGCTTATTTCAGGGTTCAAAAAATATAAGACAGGGTCTTACTTTTGGGGAAACACGGTAAAATCCTCGCTGCTGTCAATACAAGCAATATGAAAGACTGTTTTTTTCGGAGTATAAGATGCACCTTTTTTCTTCCTTTCTCTCTTCGAAGAATATTTTCTAAGCCCTAAGTCTTTGCAGGGTTTTTTTCATTGCTCTAACTTGCTTTGAATAAGTTTCTTTCCAGCCCTAACCAGGTACTATGTTCCCAGCTCTTCCCAGCTTGCAAGCTCCTTCATTGTTACTCTCTGCAAAGAATATTTTCCAAGCCCTAAGTCTTTGCAGGGTTTTTTCCATTGCTTTACTTGCGCCGAATGTTTCTTTCCAGGTGCTAGTGATGTTCCCAGCTCTTACTGGCTTGCAAGCTCTTTCATTGTTATTCTCTCCGAATAACATCTGGCTAAGGACACTAGCCAGAGGAATATCTGGTAAGCAGATTCTTTTCCCTATTTTCCTCCGCCAAAAACTAAGGTGTGTCTTATACTCTGGTGCGTCTTATACTCCGAAAAATATGGTATAATGTTCCCTTGATTTTCGCGGGGGATGCGTTCCAAGACCGCCCGCGAAAGTCAAATTTCCGCGAAGTAGAGATACAGAAGTAAATACACTATTTTGGGCTATGAACAGCATCATAAGCCTTCCCTTAATACTTGAAACACCTAAATTACAATTTCCCACTCCCTTAGCAGCCATTTAGATTATTACTCACCCTATTTATTTATTAAGGTTTATTAAAAAAAAAATTAAAGGCGGATGAAAGTTTGGCAATGACTTATGACATCATCAGGCGGGGAAAAACGTGGCATATAAAAAAACCAGCGAAGTATTTTTTTAATTAATGTTTGTTCTTGGGTTCACTTTCCTATTAAATAATAATAATGATGATGATGATAATAATAATAATAATAATAAACAGGGGTGGGTGGGAGGACCCTTTTTTAAGCAACAGAAGAAGAAAAGCCACCCAAATAAAAAAGTTAGCAAACAATTTTTTTAAAAAAAGATGGCGCCCACACGGACCAGCACGAATTTTTCGCAAATGTCGGACCCGCGAAAGTCAAGGGAACACTGTATACACTTTATCAATTTTTTCATGTACTATTTGTATTTATTAGATTTGTATGCCGCCCCTCTCCGTAGACTCGGGGCGGCTCACAGCAATAATAAACAATATATAACAAATCTAATAATTTAAAAAACACTAAAAACCCCATTATTAAAAGCAAACATACATACAAGCATACCATACATAACTGTATAGGCCCGGGGGAGATGTTTCAGTTCCCTCATGCTTGATGGCATAGGTGGGTTTTAAGGAGTTTACGAAAGGCGAGGAGGGTGGGGGCAGTTCTAATCTCTGGGGGGAGCTGGTTCCAGAGGGTCGGGGCCGCCACAGAGAAGGCTCTTCCCCTGGTCCCCGTCAAACGGCATTGTTTAGTTGACGGGACCCGGAGAAGGCCAACTCTGTGAGACCTAATCGGCCGCTGGGATTCGTGCGGCAGAAGGCGGTCCCGGAGATATTCTGGCCTTATTGGATTTGTATGCCACCCCTCTCCGATCACTTTGTGGCTGTGAATCCAAGCTTTGCTTCTATCTCAGCGCTTTCAGAAACACGGATCGGACGTTTCAAAACACCAAACGCAGCGGGCCGCCCCAGCGCATCTGAAATCCTGCGTTACCTCGGATGGCTCTTCCAATTTAAGAGGAATGCTCTCTTCGTAGACCCTGGCAGAGTTGAACCAATAAAGTCTACGAGCTCGAAGCTTTGTAAACCTACCCGTAATAACTCTTAATGATTAATTTCCGCAGAGATTGACGGGTGACTCATCCCGATTAAATTAAATCTGGAGCACTGGTAGAAAAGAAAGCGAGGCGGGGGGGGAGCAGTGGGAATGTGTATTGGCGCATCGCTTGCCAAGGATGAAACCTGCTGTGAAAACGTGCTTTTAAAATACTCACTTGAAAAGCATTTTTGTCCCCTATTCAATTTAAACCATGAGCCAAGATGGAGCAGTGAGTAGAGTGCAATACTGCAGGCCACTAAAGCTGACTGATAAATCTGCAAGTCAGCGGTTCAAATCTCACCACCGGCTCAAGGTTGACTCAGCCTTCCATCCTTTCGAGGTGGGTAAAATGAGGACCCGGATTGTGGGGGGCAATAGGCTGGCTCTGTCCAAAAGTGCTATTGCTGACATGTTGTAAGCCGCCCTGAGTGTAAGGAGGGGGGCGGCATAAAAATTGAATAAATAAATAAATAAATACACTTTTAGTAAACCTATGCAAAAATCACACACACCCAGTACCCTACCTTGGGGAACACCGCTTTTAACTGGGACGGGGGTGGATATGGTGCTTCCAATTTTGACCACGTTGTCTGTTTGACAGGAATGCTGTAATCCAGCTATGGAGGGATCCTGAGATGCCATAGGATTTGAGTTTTAGGAGTAGTTTGTCGTGGACCACTGAATCAAAGGCTTTGCAGAAGTCGATATAAATTGCATCTATGGATTTCCTTTGATCTAGATGAGTTGTCCATATATTTTTGCAGTGGAGGTGCTGCAGGTTGCAGGATAGTTTTTTTTTCCTGACAGCTCATCTGTTTGGAACCCATATCGCATCTCAGACATTAACACCCTTGAAAATGTCCAAAGATACTTCACCAGAAGAGCCCTTCACTCCTCCCCTTGAAATAGAATACCCTACGAGACTAGACTTTCAATCATGGGCCTAGAAAGCTTAGAACTAAGACGCCTTAAACAAGATCTAAGTATTGCTCACAAGATCATATGCTGCAACGTCCTGCCTATTGGCGAGTACTTCAGCTTCAACCACAACAACACAAGAGAACACAACATATTTAAACTTAATATTAAGCGCTCCAAACTTGACTGTACAAAATATGACTTCAGTAACCGAGTTGTCGAAGCGTAGAACTCATTACCAGACTCCATAGTGTCATCCCCAAACCCCCAACACATTACCCTTAGATTATCTACGGTTGACCTATCCAGATTCCTAAGAGGTCAGTAAGGGGCGAGCATAAGTGCACAAGAGTGCCTTCCGTCCCCTGTCCTATTGCTCTCCTATATCTCCTATACCTTTCCTCTATTCCTATATCTCTTCTTCTATTATTTCATTGATATGTTCTATTACTATATCTTCTTTTCTATTCTTTCAGATATATTTTACTATGAGTATCTCCTCCATAACCTTCATCATTTTTTTACTATCTGTATGTATATATATACCCACTAAAACCCTCATTGTGTATTGGACAAAATAAATAAATAAATAAAATAAATACACACAGAGAGAGAGAGAAACACACAACCTTATGCCCATTTCGAAACCGGTGTAAGAGAATTTCAAAATTTATTGGAATAGCGACGTGAGGTTCTTGCGGTGACTTAAGTGATTAGGCAGCCCAAAAAGTGTGCAAAGGTGTTTTTTTTTTCAGAATAACAGTTGCAAGGGACCTCGTAGGCCATCTAGTCCAACCCCCACCCCCATCCAAGCAGGAGACCCTACGCCATTTCTGACCGATGGCAGTCTGGTGTCTTCTTGAAAACGTTTCCACGGATGAAACACCCACACCTTCACAACTTCTGGTTGCTTCATTGTTTTTCCTCTGTGGCTTCGCACACATCCGTTACACACCCCGAGGCCGTGTAATCATGAGAGAACTTTGCCCAAGGGAGAACAACACCAAGAAAACACCTCCCCAAAATACTGCAATCTCAAAAAAAAGTCCACACCCCTCCAGAAAAACACAAAATAAATTCTCAACACAAAGAAACAGCCACCAAAATGATCTTGGGGGGGGGGGCACACAAAACAGACAGCGGCTGTTAGAAGAATGCAGATGTAGGAAGAAACAATGAATTAAACCCAGCTCGGTTTTCCTGATCAGGACTATGCGGCTAGTCCACAACATATAGGTGTAATGGTGCCTGTCCAATTAGTTGTACAGTGGTACCTCTACTTAAGAACTTAATTCGTTCCGTGACCAGGTTCTTAAGTAGAAAAGTTTGTAAGTAGAATCAATTTTTCCCATGGGAATCAACATAAAAGCAAATAATGTGTGCAAACCCATTAGGAAAGAAATAAAAGCTTGGAATTTGGGTGGGAGGAGGAGGAGGAGGGGGAAAAAATCTTGAACGCCCGGTTCTTATCTGGAAAAGTTCTTAAGTAGAGGTACCACTGTATGTTGTAAAGGTCATAAACTGGGTCAGTTGTGTGACCGATCCAATTTTATAATCTTTTTTTTCTTTGTAAAACAGATCTTAGAATTGCCAAGGTTGAGAGACCCTGGTTTAGCCCAGGGACAATGACCCATAAATGCATTACAGGTTGTCCTCGACTTACAACACTTAATTTAGCGACTGTCCAAAGTTACAACAGAACTGAAAAAAGTGACTTGTGACTGTTTTTCATAATTATGACCATTGCAGACCCCCTCCGAGATTTAGATTTGGAATGCTTGACCCCTGACTCACATTTATGACGGTTGAAATGTCCCATGCTTTTACGACAGTCTGTCAAGCCAAGTCAATGGGCCAAACAGATTCACTTAACAACCAAGTTACTAATTTAACAACCGTAGCAATTTGAAACATAGAAGATTGATAGCAGAAAAAGACCTCATGGTCCATCTAGTCTGCCCTTATACTATTTCCTGTATTTTATCTTAAGATGGATATATGTTGATCCCATGCATGTTGAAATTCAGTTGCTGTGGATTTGCCAACCACATCTGCTGGAAGTTTATTCCAAGCATCTACAACTCTTTCAGTAAAATAATATTTTCTCACGTTACTTCTGATCTTTCCCCCAACTAACCTCGGATTGTGCCCCCTTGTTCTTGAGTTCACTTTCCTATTAAAAACACTTCCCTCCTGAACCTTATTTAACCCTTTGACATATTTAAATGTTTCGATCATGTCCCCCCTTTCCCTTCTGTCCTCCAGACTATACAGATTGAGTTCATGAAGTCTTTCCTGATAGGTTTTATGCTTAAGACCTTCCACCATTCTTGTAGCCCGTCTTTGGACCCGTTCAATTTGATCAATATCTTTTTGTAGGTGAGGTCTCCAGAACTGGACACAGTCTTCCAAATGTGGTCTCACCAGCGCTCTATACAGCGGGATCATAATCTCCCTCTTCCTGCTTGTTATACCTCTAGCTATGCAGCCAAGCATTCTACTTGCTTTCCCTACCGCCTGACTGCACTGTTCACCCATTTTGTGACTGTCAGAAATCACTACCCCTAAATCCTTTCTTTTGAAGTTTTTGCTAACACAGATCTGCCAATACAATACTCAGATTTTTTTCTATTAAAAACACTTCCCTCCTGAACATTTAACCATTTAACATATTTAAATGTTTTGACCATGCCCCCCCTTTCCCTTCTGTCCTCCAGACTATACAGATTGAGTTCATTATGTCTTTCCTGATAAGTTTTATGCTTAAGACCTCCCACCATTTTTGTAGCCCGTCTTTGGATCAGCTTAGCAACTATGGAAAGAAAAGTTGTAAAATGAAACAAAGCTCACTTAACCAATTTCTCACTTGACAACATAAATGCTGGGAGATTTAATGCATATTTTTCTCAATGTCCTCCTTTCTTTAACCCGTTTCTTCAAATTCGTTCCTTCGCCTCTCTTTCATGCCCAAAACGTTCCTTTTCCAAATTCCACACCCTTTCAACCAACATTCCCCATCTTCCAAAGGCTGTGCATTTCATGAGCTCATGCACTCCCTACCTGGCAAAACTATTCATAATCTCAATTATGAGGACCCAACCCAAAACAGTTCGGGCCCATCGTTCGGAAACAGGGCTCTGCAAAAGTACTTCCAAGCAAGTTAAGATTTGCAGCTCGTGAATAAGAGCCTGTTAGATTTGTTCCATTAGAAATTCCATATTTGGGAAAACAATTTCCTTCTTAGCACCTGGTACCCACAACCTCATTTCATCAACTGTTTCGCTCCACCAAGAAATGCCAGCCAAGCAGCTGGCCCAGGACTACCCCTTAAACACCGTCTTCAACATTCCCAACCTCAAGTCATTTGAGGTCACAAATCATCTTAACGCTGTAAACAATTACGCTAACTTTCTTCTTCTATGGCTGAAACCAACTGCAAACCTTACAAATGGAGATGTATCTCTCTCTTTTTGGAATCCCCCCCCTCAATATTTTGTATCTAAGCAAGAGGCACTTGAGATAAAGCCAATTTTGAGAGTCCCGTCATAGATCTTGCGTTGTATTTATTTATTTACCCTATTTATTTATTTATTATTTGTTTGTTTGTTTTGTCACTTACGTATTGGTGGTATTCAAAGATATAATATTTATATACATGATACTAGTAAAAGATGTTGACCTTTAAAGCCCTTCATGGCATTGGACCAGAATATCTCCGAGACCGCCTTCTGCCGCACGAATCCCAGCGACCGATTAGGTCCCACAGAGTTGGCCTTCTCCGGGTCCCGTCAACTAAACAATGTTGGTTGGCGGGCCCCAGGGGAAGAGCCTTCTCTGTGGCAGCCCCGACTCTCTGGAACCAACTCCCCCCAGAGATTAGAACTGCCCCTACTCTCCTTGCCTTTTGTAAGCTCCTTAAAACCCACCTTTGTCGTCAGGCATGGGGGAACTGAGACATCTCCCCCGGGCCTATACAATTTATGCATGGTATGTTTGTATGTATGTTTGCTTAGTAAATGGGGTTTTTTAAATATTTTAAACTATAATTTAGATTTGTCATGAATTGTTTTACTTTGTTGTGAGCCGCCCGAGTCTGTGGAGAGGGGCGGCATACAAATCTAAATAATAAATAAATAATAAATAAATAAAAGAGAAACATTAGGACAGGGGACGGAAGGCACGCTGGTGCACTTACGCACGCCCCTTACTGACCTCTTAGGAATCGGGAGAGGTCAACAGTGGAGAGTCTAAGGATAAAGTTTGGGGGGTTAGGTGATGATACTAGAGTCTGGTAGTGAGTTCCATGCATCAACTACTCGGTTACTAAAGCCGTATTTCCTGCAGTTGAGTTTGGAGTTTTACTTTAAGTTTCTATCTGCTGTGTGCTCGTGTGTTGTTGTGGTTGAAGCTGAAGTAGTCGTATGGTACACTTCAGACTGCTATGTAGAATTCAAATATCCTTTCAAAATGTGCTGGGTCCTGTGGAATTTTATTTGTGTGTTTGTGTGTGTGAGGGGGTTTAATCTTTTAAGAGTGGAGAGAGAGAGAGAGAGGGGTGATTTTCAACATTTGGCAACTAAGCGGTGGCATTACATAATTGTTTTTTGAAAAATACATATTTCAGATGTCTCAATTTTTAGTCTACAGATTGCTCTACAAGGTGTTGTACAATAGCCTTTGCAGATCTGATTCCTGGCACGCAAACTGAACTGAATGGAACTTGTAATGCCAGAGAACATTTCTGACCTACTAAAGAATTTCACATCCTTGCTTGTATCTTCCATAGGAAGGATTTAAAACTCCCGTTTCCTGTGTGTGTGGGTTTGCTTTCTTAAATCTGGGAAAGGTCTCGATGAAGCCAAATGCCAAGGGATTCCCCGGAATAACAAATAGCAGAAATCTCTCTCGCTCTCTCTTTTTCTTTCCAAACCTTCTCAAGGGCAGGCTGGAGGTCAGCTTTTATTAAAAGATGGCAGTTAAAAAGAACATAATTCGTGCTTTCCAATTTATATGTTGCTCTGAGTCTGCAAGGAGATGGGCGGCAAATATATGTGATTAAATAAATAAATAAATAAAAATTGACAATACTGTATTGCACGAGGAAGCCATGTTTGGGATCAGCCTCCGTTAAAGGCAACAGCCTACTACAAGTGGAATGTTACGGTTTCTAATTATTTTAATTAAGGTCCGAATGCTTCTGAAAATTTCACAGAAGTCTAGGCCAGTGTTTCCCAACTTTGGAATCTTGAAGACATCTGGACTTCAACTCCCAGAATTCCCCAGCCAGCGTTCTCTGGCTGGGGAATTCTGGGAGTTGAAGTCCAGATCTCTTCAAATTGCCAAGGTTCGGAAACACTGGGCTAGGCAATGCAAAAACAACAAAACCTTTTCGTGAAAATGAAATGCTATTAATTTTGGTCTCCAAATACATGCTGGTATTCAGTCCCTTAGGACAGAAGTCTTCTACCTAGACAACTTTCAGACTTGTGGACTTCAACTCACAGAATTCCCTGCATAAATACAAGACAATGGCCAAATTTTGATCACGTGGCCATAAGGATGCTTACAATGGTAGTAACGGTATGTGCAAAACATTTAGAAACATAGAAACATAGAAGTCTGACGGCAGAAAAAGACCTCATGGTCCATCTAGTCTGCCCTTATACTGTTTTCTGTATTTTATCTTAGGATGGATCTGTTTATCCCAGGCATGTTTAAATTCAGTTCCTGTGGATTTACCAACCACGTCTGCTGGAAGTTTGTTCCAAGGATCTACTACTCTTTCAGTGAAATAATATTTTCTCATGTTGCTTTTGATCTTTCCCCCAACTAACTTCAGATTGTGTCCCCTTGTTCTCGTGTTCACTTTCCTATTAAAAACACTTCCCTCCTGAACCTTATTTAACCCTTTAACATATTTAAATGTTTCGATCATGTCCCCCCTTTTCCTTCTGTCCTCCAGACTATACTTAGTATTTGTAAGTCACTTTTTTCTTTTTAGGATTGCCGTAACTTCGAACAGTCATTTACCGAATAGTTGAACATTTAGGAATCCCTGCAAACTTAAGAAGGCTGTGTTTTCCTCTCTTTGTACTCCATAATAATTTTCTCTCTTTCTAGCCCACAATAAGCAGGCACATACCAGGCCCGCACTCCCATCTCTTCGTTCTTTGATCCTGGCGCTCTTAAAAATAATTTCAAGGCTGCTTCGAGATACCGGGCGCCATGCCAAAGCAGGCGACAAACACCCACTCAGATTCCTAACTTGGCTGGAGGGGAAGAAAAACAGAACATCAACCCAGGAGCATGAATCATAACAGCCTGAGATTTCCCCAGTAGAAACTCTCAACTTTTCCCTGTCGAGAACTGCCCTGTACAATCGTACAAAAGGTTTTATACGAGGGTCGCCCAGAAAGCAATGCACCACATTTTTTTTTCTCAGCCTACAGTAATAATAATAATTAATAATAATAATAATAATAATTTATTGGATTTGTATGCCGCCCCTCTCTGTAGACTCGGGGCGGCTAACAACAATAATAAACACAACATGTACAATCCAATAATAAAAACAACTACAAACCCCTATTATAAAACCAAACATACACACAAACATACCATGCATAACTTGTAATGGCCTAGGGGGAAGGAATATCTCAACTCCCCCCATGCCTGGCGGTATAAATGAGTCTTGAGTAGTTTCCGAAAGACAGGGAGGGTGGGGGCAGTTCTAATCTCTGGGGGGAATTGGTTCCAGAGGGCCGGGGCCGCCCCAGAGAAGGCTCTTCCCCTGGGGCCCGCCAAACGACATTGTTTAGTCGACGGGACCCGGAGAAGGCCAACTCTGTGGGACCTTATCGGTCGCTGGGATTCGTGCGGTAAAGGTACGAATGCAAAACTTTAGATATGCATTATTTGAATTGTAAGGCGTGTGTAAGTTTTGCATTTCTTCAGACGGGTAGCGTAACTGCAGCAGTGTTTCAAATAGCGTCTGTAAGTGATGTACGTCACAAGCAGCGTGCCATCATTGAATTTCTCACTGCGGAGAAAGAAACTGTTGAGAACATTCACAAACGTTTGTGTACAGTTTATGGAGAATCTGCAGTCGACAGAAGTACGGTTAGTCGCTGGGCATAGAGGGGGAGGCCATTAGAAGAACAGAACAGAAGAACAGAGGGGGAGGCCATTAGAACAAGGAGTGGTACAAGTAAGGTTAGTCGCGCAAGACATTTTGAGGATGACGAAGAGGTGATTCGCACAGCACAGAAATGGCTACAGGACCAGAACAAGGCGTGGCACCGACAGGGCATAACACACCCTTGTGTATAGCTGGAGGAAGGCCATAGAAACGGGACAGAAATTACATGGGAAAATAGGGAGTGTAGAAGAAAACATAATTCTTTATTGTATCTAAGTTTCATTGTGTTCAATAAATAATTGTTGAAGAAAAAAAATGTGGTGCATTACTTTCTGGGCGACCCTCGTAGTGGGTGGCTACCGGTACGGTAAAGGACGGGGCACCGGTAGCCATCGCTGCACTGCGTTTGCAACTTCAGGTCTCTTGTATGTGCATCTCAATATTATTATTATTATTTAATAAATGTGTATGCTTTTGCTTCTGCACATGTGCAGAAAGGAAAATTTTGCAAGTGGATGCATGAATGCATGAGGTTTCAATGGGCTTCTTTGCTTCTGCGCATAGCAAGAATATCCTGGGACGTGCACACACATGCATTAGACCCGAAGCTATGTGCGCAGCACATCGGTAGCGGCGGGAATGGGAATCAGCCCCTGGGTGGCACATATCACCATAAAGGATAGCTAAAATGTTTATAAAGATACAAAATTTGGCCTTTGGTTCACCAAGGCAGAAACCCTGAGCGGAAGAGGTCAGAAGCGGAATTAATCCGATGTGATAAGGACCCATCTGCCCTCTTGAACTTTGGTTGAACCCCATGAAGATGCTCCTTCCATCTTCCACATCTCCCTCCTTTGAACATGCTGGTAAAAACACCCCAAATCTGATCCAGCATCCATGTTCCACACAGGATGGGAATTTGCGTGTTTAACTCTTAAGATAAGACCAAAACTCCAATGTAGACAGTCTTTTATACTCCTAGACAAGGTCCTTCAGATGTCCTCATCCTTGAGTGGAGCTCCCCGTGTTCTACCCAACTTAGGCACCTGCCCTAAAGCCCGAAGACAGTGATGGCGAACCTATGGCACGGGTGCCACAGGTGGCATACACAGCCATACCTGCTAGTATGCGAGCCTTTGCCCTAGCTCAGCTCAAATGTGCATGGGTGTGCCGGCCAGCTGATTTATGGTTTGCACAGAGGCTTTGGGAAAGGGGTTTTTGGCTTCCAGAGAACCTCCTGGGGGGTGGAAGAAGATGTTTTTACCCTTCCCTGGATCTAGGGAAGCTTTGGAGCCTGGGGAGGGTGAAACACGAGCCTACTAGACCAGGGGTCCCCAAACTTTTTACACAGGGGGCCAGTTCACTGTCCCTCGGACTGTTGGAGGGCCGGACTATTAAAAAAAACTATGAACAAATCCCTATGCACACTGCACATACCTAGTTTTAAAGTAAAAAACAAAATGGGAACGTACTATTTAGAGGGTGGAGAAGGTCTGGAATTCATATATGTTTATGTTTTGTTTTTAGTTTTCTTTTGTTGACATCTGATTGGCTATAGTACAAGGTTTTCTTGGCTTATGAAAAATGTATAAAGAAAGAAGGAAGCACTTTGGCATAATGGTTAATAAGTTAGAAATATAATTGGTGTTGCACTTTTTGAAGGAACATTAAAGAGGGAATTTAATTAAAAGAAAATGAATGTAACTGGATGACAAAATTAGAAAAAAAAACTTTTGCAACTTTTTTGATGATTGATATTAGCTACTAACAAAATACCACATTTTATTCATGGAAAATTAGATGGTACACTGTGTGGTTTGAATGTATGTTGAGAGAAAAATTAAAAAAATTACCCCCCCCCTCCTTCCTTCCTCTGTCCCTCCATTTCATTCTTCCTTCCTTCCTTGTTCCCTCCATTTCTCCTTCTTTCCTTCCTTCCTTCCCTCCTTCCTTCCTCTCCACTCCTCGTTCCCTCCCTCTCTTTCCCTTTTCTTTCTTTCTCTCTCTCTTTTCCCTGTGCTCTTGTCACTCACTGGCGGGCCGGATAAATGGCCTCAGTGGGCTGCATGTGGCCCACGGGCCATAGTTTGGGGACCACTGTACTAGACCCACCAGAAGTTGGGAAACAGGCTGTTTCCGGCCTCCAGGGGATGGGGAAAGCTGTTTTCGGCCTCCCCAGTCATTAAATTATGTGTGTGGACACTCACCCGTGCACGATAGCATGCGTGCACACTTTCTCGGCACCCTAGGAAAATAAGGTTCGCCATCACTGCCCTAAGACAATTTTTCTTGCTCAAAAGAATAAAGGGAACACTTAAACAACACAGAATAACTCCAAGTAAATCAAACTTCTGTGAAATCCAACTGTCGACTTAGGAAGCAACATTGATTGACAATCAAGTTCACCTGCTGTTGTGCACATTCAACTTTGTACAGAACAAAGCATTCAATGAGAATATTTCATTCATTCGGATCTAAGATGTGTTATTTGAGTGTTCCCTTTATTTATTTTTTGAGCAGCTTATATGGCAATTCAACGTTCCAATTTTTGGATGCAAAGCCCAGGTTGGCAGTCCAGGGATGGAGAAAGAGCCTCAGGGGCGATGCTGTTTTCGGTACCCACGCCCGCTGTAGACCCGGATGATCCTGGGCGCCTGCTTCCAGACGCTCAGCAGCTGCGAGGCCACCCTCTCCAAGGCGGGACGTTCGAAGTCAGCCAGCAGATTCACCGGCGAGGCTTCCTTGACGAATTTGGGCAAGGTCAAGATTTCGGGCAGGTGGGGGTTCCCAAGGAAGAGATGGGCCAGCCTCCCTCGTTGAAGAGCGTGCACCAAGAACAGGACCATATCCTCCAGCCGGGCCACCAAGAAGCGGTCCTCCCACGCCCGCCAGGGGTTACGCAGGAGCACCCAGAAAAGCGCCGTCTTGAGCACGTAGGAGGAGAGGACCCGATCCCATTGGGCAGCCGACAGGGGCTCCAAGGCGCGGCCCCCCAGCTCCCTCAAGCCTTTCAAGATCTGCAGGCATTTCAGGTGGCAGGAGTCGGCGGGCACCTGGTCCCGGAGCCAAGCCAGCAAGCGCTGCTCGGCTTTGGAGAGGTTGAGGGTCCAGAAGGTGCCCAGTTGGGGGGTGGCTGGAGAAGACAGCTGGGGGCCGAGCCAGGGGGTGAGGTAGAGCCCCTCGCCCAAGGGGATGGCCGGAGTGAGGTGGACAGTGAGTGAGAGGTGGCAGCAGACATAATCCGAGCAGGGCGCGATCTGCAAAACCAGCGGGCAGGGCGCCCCGACGGCCAACTGCACTCGGCAGCGCTCTTGCAAGCGGGCGCGCACGGCGCCCAGGCAGCGCTGCGTTTGTGCCTGGAACCAGCGGGCCACCAGAGCCGCCGACAGCAGGGACGCCCCGTCTTCTTCTTCCTCCTTCTCCGAGCCCCGGCTTGCGGGCACGCACAGAGCCCGGCTGGGAGAGCCTCGCGCGCCTCGGGCCACGCGCAAAGCACACAGGAAAGCGCCCCGCTGCTGCGCGCAAGGCAGGGCGCGCAGCTCCAAGCGGGCCGGCAAACGCAGCGGCACCAGCACGTCGAAGGCGTCGGGGCTGCCCACCTTGTGCTGCTCGTAAGCGCTGCCCGCTTGGACGAAATCCCCGCGCAGGGAAAGGCCGGGGGCCGCCTTGCCCGCGCGCACCAGCTCGCCCACCACCAGCCCGACGTGGGCTTTGCTGTGGCCCAGCACGTGGGGCGAGAGCCGCAGCCGCGTCTCGTAGAAGCCGTCCAGCAGGGCGCGCCGGCGGGGTTCCCGGCCGTTGCCGGAGACGCTTTTGGGTCCCCGCCGACCTCGACGCGCCGCCCGCCAAGCCCGCCAGCCCAAGCCCAGCGCGGCCAGCGCCAGCAGCAGCAACAGCAGAAAAGGCCCCGGCGGCTCTCCAAGCCCCGGCCAGCCCGCTTCTCCGGCCGTCGGGTCGGCAGGGCCGCGCAGCTTTTGCAAGACGCAGAGCAGGACGGTGCAAGCGAAGGTCAGGAGCGGCCAGAAGACGCGCGCGTTGAGGCTGTAGACGGCCATCGGGGAGGGTGGCGGGGGTCCTCAGGTCCGTCGGGGAAGCCGCACGGGCATCGTCCGTCGAAGCTCCACGGTACCGCTGCTGGAAACCCGACGAGGTTGCTTGCTTGGCTCCGGCCGGGCGGCGTTTCAACCCATCGCGGCGGTTTTTGGGGAGCTCTCCCCTCCTTCGACGGGGCAGCCCCGCCTTCTTCTTCTTTCACGGGCTGCTACAGACGGTCGTTAAGCGGGACGGGCTGAGTCAGTCCTCGCTCTGCGACCGCGCGCCCAGGCGAGGCTTCTTCCCCCGGGAACTTCGGCGCTTTGGAGGAAAGGACGCTCAAGGTTGTGGGTCGCCCTCGTCGGTGGGGCTTTGCGGCTTCAGCCCCGTCCTGGGATGCGGCCGCCGTTTTGGGGGGCTTTCTCAGCAGCAGCCTCGCTTTGCAGAGCTGCGGCCAAAAACTTTGCAAAAACTTTTTTCCCCTTTTCCCACCACCCGCTTCCTCTTCCGAGTGGCGGAGGCGGCGCGTCACCCGGCGGATGAGCTCAGAGGAAATGCCGAAGTCTGCGCTGGAGGAGGAGGAGGAAGGGGCGGTGGGACCCGAAGGGACGGGCCCAGGGTCGCCCCCCTCGGCTTGGCACGGGCCCGGGCGGGAGAAGCGCAGAGGAGAAGGAGGAGGAGAGGGGGGAGGAAAGTAACGGCCTCCGCGAAGGGGCGTGGATTGGTCCTGGGCGGTGGCTTGGAGGGAGGGGTAAGAAACCAGGATGGCCAAACAGACCAGGATTGCAGCTCTCTCGGTCTGGGGCCGCATCTTGATTTCCAAAAGGCAGAAATCTGCCAGCAATCAGATCTCTTCCCTAGGAGGAAGGGAGGGAGAAAGGAAGGAAAGGGAAAAGGAAGAAAGGATGGAGGGAGGGAAGGAAAGAAGGAAGAAAGGGGGAGGGAAATAAAGGAGGGAGGGAAAGAAGGGAAGGAGAAAAAAGGGAGGGAGAAAAAGAAAAGGAAAGGGAGGGAAAGGAAGGAAGGGAAAGAAGGGAGAGGGAAAGAAAGAAGAAAAGAAAGAAAGAAAGAAAGAAAGAAAGAAAGAAAGAAAAAGGTGCAGGAACTGGATTATATAGGGCTTCCTTGACTTACAACAGTGTTTCCCAACCTTGGCAACTTGGAAGATATTTGGACTTCAACTCCCAGAATTCCCCAGGCAGCGAATGTTGGCTGGGGAATTCTGAGAGTTGAAGTCCAAATATCTTCAAGTTGCCAAGGTTGGGAAACACTGACTTACAACCACAATTGAGCTCCCAATATTTGTTGGTAGGGCAGACAGGTTATGTGGACTTTGCCCCTTTAGGACCCTCCTTGCCGCAGTGATTCATTTAACAACTGGCAAGAAAGCTCGTAAAACTCAATTGTCTCACTTAACAACAGAGGTCTGGGGCTCAATTGAGGGGTCATAAATTGAGGACTACTTCAGGGATGAAATATGCTCCCAGTTCGCTCGTGCCTGTCAATCGTCGGAGAGCCAGTAGCGAAGGGAGCACCTGCCCGGATATCACCATTTGGGTACTTTTACACTCTGCGCATGCACAGAATATTTTGTGCATGAGCAGAGGGTAAAAGAACCCATGTGGCAGTGTCTGGGTGGGTGGGTGGAGTCTCATGCTCTCTTCGTGATTGGTTCTCGGGCGACTGACAGGCACGAGCGACCTGGGACTACTTTTAATGCATCTTATGTGTCCAACATTAAATTACAGTGATACCTCATCTTACAAACGCCTCGTCATACAAACTTTTCGAGATACAAACCCGGGGTTTAAGATTTTTTTGCCTCTTCTTACAAACTATTTTTACCTTACAAACCCACCACCGCCGCTGGGATGCCCCGCCTCCGGACTTCCGTTGCCAGCTAAGCGCCCATTTTTGCGCTGCTGGGATTCCCGTGAGGCTCCCCTCCATGGGAAACCCCACCTCCTGACTTCCGTGTTTTTGTGATGCTGCAGGGGAATCCCAGCAGCACAGAAACAGGCGCTTCGCTGGCAACGGAAGTCTGGAGGTGGGGTTTCCCATGGAGGGGAGCCTCAGGGGAATCTCAGCAGCGCAAAAACGGGCGCTTCGGCTGGCAAAAGAGGTGAATTTTGGGCTTGCACGCATTAATCACTTTTCCATTGATTCCTATGGGAAACATTGTTTCGTCTTACAAACTTTTCACCTTAAGAACCTCGTCCCGGAACCAATTAAGTTTGTAAGACAAGGTATCACTGTATTATTAAATAAAAGGTTTTTTTTAATTAATACATAAACACTTTGAAATGAAGCACCATTTATTTCAACAACGCATCTACTCCTGACTCTTCCGTTAGAAAACACACAATTGGTTTTTAAGTGGTGTGATTTGCTTTTCAGTACAAACTTTAATAAATAAGTTAAGGTTCTCGTGGGAGGGAAGGCTAAATGGCTATTCTATAAGGGATACCTTTCGTTGAAAAAAAGATGTTGCAATGGCCACACGTATGCACATTAAAATGGCAGCAAGACCACAGTCAGGTTTTTCAGGTGGGAGGCGTATGAAAAAACAATTGTGTAACCTCTCCAGCAAGTTTCCACCAATTTCAGACAGACAAAAACGTAACCATCGGCTTTCCCCAACTGACAGCAAGAACGAAAGAAACGAAAGAATCCCCATCTACGTAGACTTTTCAATAAGGTCGAAGGATAGTTTTGCTCTACTTGAACAGGACTGTAATACCCTCTTAATTGACGAGAAATCTACCGTCGCCAAATTTAAATCCTTTCCGATAAAAATATCGCTGCTTTACATCCGACTTGTATAGCATTCTTCAAAACTGAGTATCCCGGAGTCTATGCAAGAAAGAAAGAGAGAGAGAGAGAAGAGAGAGAAAGAGAAAGAAAGAAAGAAAGGAAGGAAGGAAAGAGAGAGAGAGAGAAAGGAAAGCAAAGAAGGAAGGAAAGAAAGAGAAAGAAAGAAAGGAAGGAAAGAAAGAAAGAGAAAGAAATGAAAGGAAGGAAAAAAAGAAAGAGAGAGAAGAGAAAGAGAAAGAAAGGAAGGAAAGAAAGAGAGAAAAAAATGAAAGGAAGGAAGGAAAGAAAGAGAAAGAAAGGAAGGAAAGAAAAAGAGAGAAAGAAAGGAAAGAGAAAGGAAGGAAGGAAAGAAAGAGAGAAAGAAATGAAAGGAAGGAAAGAAAAGAAAGAAAGAAAGAGAGGAGAGAAAGAGAAAGAAAGGAAGGAAAGAAAGAGAGAGAGAGAAAGGAAAGCAAGGAAGGAAGGAAAGAAAGAGAAAGAAAGAAAGGAAGGAAAGAAAGAGAGAAAGAAATGATAGGAAGGAAGGAAAGAAAGAAATGAGAGGAAAGAAGGAAAGAAAGAAAGGAAGGAAGGAAGAAAGGAAAGAGAAAAAATGAAAGGAAGAAAGGAAAGAAAGATAAAAAGAGAGAGAAAGAAAGAAAGGAGGGAAGGAAGGAAAGAAAGAGAAAGAAAGAAAAACATTGGATGTTAGAACTATTTTATATTTTCCGTTATCTTCAAGACTGCTATCAGCAACAATTCAAGGCTGAAATTTATTTTGCTTTCAGTTAATCCAGGACAAAAAAGAATGGAGGCACTTAGTCTCCAAAAAATCTCAGAGCCGGACTAGAGGGGGTGAAAGATCATTAAAGAGAGATCCAAACTTAAACTATGGAGATGTCTTCTGAGAATCATCAACCACTGAACCGGCTTGCCTCCAGAGGTTATGGGTGCTACATTACTGGAGGCTTTTAAGAAGAGATTGGACAGCCATTTTCCCAGAATAGTACAGGGTAGTAGAAACATAGAAGATTGACGGCAGAAAAAGACCTTATGGTCCATCTAGTCTGCCCTTATACTATTTCCTGTATTTTATCTTAGGATGGATATATGTTTATCCCAGGCATGTTTAAATTCAGTTACTGTGGATTCACCAACTGTGTTTGCTGGAATTTTGTTCCAAGCATCTACTACTCAAATAATATTTTCTCACGTTGCTTCTGATCTTTCCCCCAACTAACCTCGGATTGTGCCCCTTTGTTCTTGGGTTCACTTTCCTATGAAAAACACTTCCCTCCTGAAACTTATTTAACCCTTTCACATATTTAAATGAATTTAAACATGCCTGGGTTAAACATATATCCATCCTAAGATAAAATACAGGAAATAGTATAAGGGGAGACTAGATGGACCATGAGGTCTTTTTATGCCATCAGTCTTCTACGTTATGGACTGGAGCAAGGGAGGGTAACTAGATCAACCGGACTTCAATTCCCAGAATTACTGACCCAGCATGGGTGCTTTTGAATATGCAAATTCTGAGGAGGTTGGTCGCCAACTTACCAGTTCAGCATCGTATTCAAGTCCAGTGTCGTGATGCTCCATCTCTTCATCCCGAAATTTCTTAATGATCTGGTGGGGAGGGGTATGTGTGTTATCCCACAAGCAAATCAAGTGAGAAAACAAGACGTAACTGGTTAAAAATAAAATGCCAGAAATGTCCAAAGCTTTTGGGCTATACCTTAGACCAGGGTATCTACGAGACCGCCTTCTGCCGCATGAATCCCAGCGACCGGTTAGGTCCCACAGAGTTGGCCTTCTCCGGGTCCCGTCAACAAAACAATGTCGTTTGGCGGGGCCCAGGGGAAAAGCCTTCTCTGTGGCAGCCCCGGCCCTCTGGAACCAACTCCCCCCCCCGAGATTAGAATTGCCCCCACCCTCCTTGCCTTTTGTAAGCTCCTTAAAACCCACCTCTGTCGTCAGGCATGGGGGAACTGAGATATTCTTTCCCCCTAGGCCTTTACCATTTATGCATGCTATGTTTGTTTGTAGGGATGTTTGGTTTTACAATAAGGGTTATTTAGTTGTTTTAGTATTGGATTTATATGATGTTTTTTATTACTGTTGTTAGCCGCCCCGAGTCTATGGAGAGGGGCGGCATACAAATCCAATAAATAAATGAATGAATGAATGAATGAATGAATGAATGAATGAATGAATGAAAGAAAACATATAAGGTCGGAGTAGTATATGGCTTCCAACTCCCTGTTTGCAACTCCTACATCCCTCTCTGACCCAACACTGGGACTTGTCATCAGTTCTAAACAGGCTTTCAAAATATTGAAAACTTAGACTATTTGGGGGGGACTGGCAAACTGGCAGTCTAGCTTGAGAAGTGATCAACGAGGTTTTATATCACAAATGTTTAAGAACATATTTTGCTTTCACTGAAAATCTAAGAAATTTCGTTCAATCGTGAAATGTTGGCAAATGCTAAACTTATGAAATTTGGCCCACCAGATTGCTTCTCTTTAAAAAAAAAATGTTTATTGGTTATATACATTAAAAACAGGGTACAGAAAAGTAAAGGGAATATATATAATGTACATTCTAGCAATTATAGTTTACTTATACAGCATGCGTGATTGGGGAAGGAGAGGGAAAGAAAGGGAAAAGGATTTAGAAAGAAGGGAAAGAGATACAAGAGGAGGACGAATAGAAATATAAAGCAAGGAAAGAGTAGTAGCATACCTGTAACAACTCCTTATACTTCTCGGGGTCTTCCTCTACAAGGACCCTGATCTGGTTGTTGTAATGCACAGCAATGCTTTCTTCCACGGCCACTGTGCAGGCCATGGCAGCTTTCTTCCCAAGCAAAGCTGTGCCAGCACCTAGAGATAAAACATCAAAATCACAGCTGTGATTGGGAGGATACATATCTCAGATATATGTATGTGTGTATGTACAAGGGTCGCCCAGAAAGTAATGCACCACATTTTTTTTCTCAGCCTACAGTAATGGTGTGTGAGACCTCATTTGGAGTACTGTGTTCAGTTCTGGAGACCTCACCTACAAAAAGATATTGACAAAATTGAACGGGTCCAAAGACGGGCTACAAGAATGGTGGAAGGTCTTAAGCATAAAACGTATCAGGAAAGACTTCATGGACTCAATCTGTATAGTGTGGAGGACAGAAGGAAAAGGGGGGACAGGATCGAAACATTTAAATATGTTAAAGGGTTAAATGTTCAGGAGGGAAGTGTTTTTAATAGGAAAAATCTGTATTGGCAGTTCTGTGTTAGCAAAAACTTCAGAAGAGAAGGATTTAGGGGTGGTGATTTCTGACAGTCACAAAATGGGTGAACAGTGCGGTCAGGCGGTAGGGAAAGCAAGTAGAATGCTTGGCTGCATAGCTAGAGGTATAACAAGCAGGAAGAGGGAGACAGTGATCCCGCTGTATAGAGCGCTGGTGAGACCACATTTGGAAGACTGTGTCCAGTTCTGGAGACCTCACCTACAAAAAGATATTGACAAAATTGAACGGGTCCAAAGACGGGCTACAAGAATGGTGGAAGGTCTTAAGCATAAAACGTATCAGGAAAGACTTCATGAACTCAATCTGTATAGTCTGGAGCAGTGATTTTCAACCTTTTTTGAGCCACGGCACATTTTTTACATTTACAAAACCCTGGGGCACATTGAGTGGGGTGGGGGGGGTGGCTAAAAAAAGTTTGGACAATTTTTTTCTCTCTCTCTTCCTCCATTTCGCTCTATTTCTCTCTCCCTCCCTCTTTCTCTCCCTTCTTCTTTTCTCTCTCTCTCTCTCCATCCTTTCTTTCTCTCTCTTCCTTCCTCTCTCTTTTGCTCTCTTTCTCCCTATCTCCCTCTATGTCTTTCTCTCTCCCACCTTCCCTCTCTTTCTCTCTCTCTCTTTCTTTCTTTCTCTCTCTTTCTCTTGTTCTCTTTCTCTCTCTTGTTCTCTTTCTCTCTTGCTTTCTCTCTCTTGCTTTCTCTCTCTCTCTCTCTTGCTTTCTTTCTCTCTCTCTCTTTCTCGCTCTCTTGTTTTCTTTCTCTCTCTCTTGCTTTCTTTCTTTCTCTCTCTCTCTCTCTTTCTCTCTCTTTCTTTCTCTCTCTCTTGTTTTCTTTCTCTCTCTGAGCTTCGCGGCACACCTGACCATGTCTCGCGGCACACTAGTGTGCCACGGCACACTGGTTGAAAAACACTGGTCTGGAGGACAGAAGGAAAAGGGGGGGACATGATCGAAACATTTAAATATGTTAAAGGGTTAAATAAGGTTCAGGAGGGAAGTGTTTTTAATAGGAAAGTGAACACAAGAACAAGGGGGCACAATCTGAAGTTAGTTGGGGGAAAGATCAAAGGCAACATGAGAAAATATTATTTCACTGAAAGAGTAGTAGATGCTTGAAACAAACTTCCAGCAGACGTGGTTGGTAAATCCACAGGAAATGAATTTAAACATGCCTGGGATAAACATACAGTGATCCCCCGGTTATTGCGTCCCCGACCATTGCGAACAGGGTAATTTGCGATTTTTCAACCCGGAAGTCAAAATACCATCTACGTATGCGTGCCCTTTTTTTCTATGGGCACGCATGCGTAGATGGCAACCGGGAGATCAGCTGCTGGGCGGCTTCCCTGGGTCTTCCCCCTCTTGCTGGCATCAGCGAGGAGTTTCCCCACCGCCCACGCAAACTCCTCGCTGCCGCTCGCCCGCCCTTCGCCTGCCCACGCCGTTCGCTCCCCCTCTTGCTGGCGGGAGGGCGATAAGCCCTCCCCAGCACCCGCTCGCCCGCCCTTCGCCGCTCGCCCGCCCTTCGCCCTGGCCGCTTCTTCCCAGCGGAGAAATTCCAGCCCCCACCTGGTCCCGCCCGATCCTCCTCCCTGAGGCAGCTCGCCCTCCCATGGCCGCTTCCTCCACTCTCCATCGCAAGCCCTCGCCACCGCAGCCAACGCGTGCTGCGATCTTCAAGCCCGGCTCCTTTCGGCCCAGCATCCCGGGCCAAGCAGCTGCCTTCCGTGACTGAGCCTGGCTGGCCCGGAAGATCGTAGCGCGCGTTGGCTGCAGCGGCGAGCGAAGCCAAGCCGGCAGCAATGTCGCCGCCGCTGCAGCCAACGCGCGCTACGATCTTCCGGGCCAGCCAGGCTCAGTGACGGAAGGCAGCCGCTTGGCCCGGGATGCTGGGCCGAGAGGAGCCGGGCTTGATCCGCTGAGCCTGGCTGGCCCGGAAGATCGTAGCGCGCGTTGGCTGCAGCGGCGAGCGAAGCCAAGCCGGCAGCAATGTCGCCGCCGCTGCAGCCAACGCGCGCTACGATCTTCCGGGCCAGCCAGGCTCAGCGGATCAAGCCCGGCTCCTCTCGGCCCAGCATCCCGGGCCAAGTGGCTGCCTTCCGTCACTGAGCCTGGCTGGCCCGGAAGATCGTAGCGCGCGTTGGCTGCAGCGGCGGCGACATTGCTGCCGGCTTGGCTTCGCTCGCTCACCGCTGAGGAGCCGAAGATTGGGGGGCGGCGCGGCTCTTTTAAAACATCGCCGCCGACATGGGGGGCTTGCTAGCACCTCCCCAAACCCGGGTTGGGGGTTCGGGGGGGGTGCTAGCGAGCCCCCCATGTCGGCGGCGATGTTTTAAAAGAGCCGCCCCGCCCCCCAATCTTCGGCTCCTCGCTAGCGCTGCGGAAGTTTAAAACACCATCTGCACATGCGCAGATGGTGTTTTTACTTCCGCAGCGCTACTTCGCGAAAACCCGCTCGTTGCGGGGGGTCCTGGAACGGAACCCTCGCAACGAGCGGGGGATCACTGTATATCCATTGTAAGATAAAATACAGGAAATAGTATAAGGGCAGACTAGATGGACCATGAGGTCTTTTTCTGCCGTCAGTCTTCTATGTTTCTATGGTATGAATGCAAAAGTTTAGATAGACATTATTTGAATTGTCAGGAGTGCATGTGTAAATTTTGCATTTCTTCAGGCAGATAGCGTAGCTGCAGCAGCGTTTTGAAATGCCATCTGTAAGTGATCTTCGTTACAAGCAGCATGTCGTCATTGAGTTTCTCACTGCAGAGAAAGAAACTCTTGGGAATATTCACAAATATTTGTGTGCAGTTTATGGAGAATCTGCAGTTGACAGAAGTACGGTTAGTCGCTGGGCACAGAGGGTGAGGCCATTAGGAAGAACAGAACAGAAGAGCAGAGGGGGAGGCCATTAGAACAAGGAGTGGTACCGACAGGGCATAAATGCCCTTGTGTCTCGCTGGAGGAAGGCCATAGAACGGGACATAGATTACGTGGAAAAACAGGGAGTGTAGAAGAAACATCCTTCTTTCTTGTGTGTAAGTTTCATTGTGTTCAATAAATAATTGTTGAAGAAAAAAATGTGGTGCGTTACTTTCTGGGCGACCATTGTGTATATATTTGTATGTAACATCTTTTTGCCGATAATGAAAAGGAACGGATATTAGTATAGATCTATTTCAAGCTATTTTGCTCTCATCAGTTAGTCATACCCTTACCAGGATTTGAACCTGGGAAGTCGACAGAAAAACACACACACACACACACACACATATATATTAGGAAAAGAAAAAAAACACCTGGTGCTCACCTAACATATAACCTGCAACGTCCCACAGAGGTAACAACATGGTTGGACGGACTCTGTACAAAACCACCAAGTCCTTCATTTGTTTCAAATGGTCCTTTTCTTGTTCCCACATTTGCTGGATTAAAACAAAAACAGAAAGATATTGTAATTTTCAGAGTATAAGACACACCTACCTACCACATATTCATCTAGCTAGTCCTTGGTGTTGTGAGTATTCCTTGCCAGCCTCAGGAAGTATCAGACTCTGAGGATGAGGAAACAGAGGTTTTGGCTTATCCTGGTTTACTTACTTATTTATTTATTTAATTAGATTTGTATGCCGCCCCTCTCCGTAGACTTGGGGAGGCTAACAGCAATAAAAAACAATATAAACAAATCTAATATTAAAAGTAGTTTAAAACCCCCAATTTAAGTAACCAATCATAGATACAAACATACCATGCATAAATTTTGTAAGCCTAGGGGGAAGGGAATATCTCAATTCCCCCATGCCTGACGACAGAGGTGGGTATTAAGGAGCTTGCGAAAGGCAAGGATGGTGGGGGCAACTCTGATATCTGGGGGGAGCTGGTTCCAGAGGGTCGGTGCCACCACAGAGAAGGCTCTTCCCCTGGGTCCCGCCAGACGACATTGTTTAGTTGATGGGACCTGGAGAAGGCCAACTTTGTGGGACCTAACCGGTCGCTGGGATTCGTGCGGCAGAAGACGGTCCTGGAGATATTCTGGCCCGATGCCATCAAGGGCTTTATAGGTCATAACCAACACTTTGAATTGTGACCGGAAACCGATCGGCAACCAATGCAGACTGTGGAGTGTTGGTGTAACATGGGCATATTTAGGAAAGCCCATGATAGCTCTCGCAGCTGCATTCTGCACGATCTGAAGTTTCCGAACACTCTTCAAAGGAAGCCCCATGTAGAGAGCGTTACAGTAGTCGAGCCTCGAGGTGATGAGGGCATGAGTGACTGTGAGCAGTGAGTCCCGGTCCAAATAGGGCCGCAACTGGTGCACCAGGCGGACCTGGGTAAACGCCCCCCTCGTCACAGCCGAAAGATGTTTCTCTAATGTGAGCTGTGGATTGAGGTTTAAGAAGGTTATCAGAAGGCAGTGGGGACGAGAGCGTAGGAGACAGTAATTTAGAAGTTAGCATGGAATGTGGTTCATTTTCAGATAATGGGCGAATATCTAACAGTCCATGGGTAAATCCTAGGTCCTAGGAGATTCGCAAAACAAAGAGAAGTTCTTGGGAAAAAGTTTTGAATCTGCACTTGTTTAGAATTGCGTAAATAGGTAATACTAGGTAAGAACTGCTTTTGGGCAATCTGCGTGATTGAAATATGGCATGATTCATAGCCCCGGAAAAAGTAAGCTTTTGATAAACCATGACGTGCTAATTTAGATTAACAGGAACAGCGAGTAGAGCCTTTATAGTACTGATAAACTCTTACGCCTTAAGAGAGATTTATAGCCTTGCTTCTCCAGTTTTTGAGCTTGGAATCTGTATTTGCATTGTAAAGTATTCACTGTGCATGATCTCACAACCCTGCCTGAATTTGTTACCATTTATATTCTGTGTAAGAGAGAATGAAGGATTTATTTGTTTGAAGATCAAAGCCTTGGGAAAAGATTTGTGGATTTGCCTTATTTGGACCAGAACACTTGGTCTGGTCAGCTTCAGCCAGTGTTCCCTCTAATTTTTTTGGGGGGGTGGGCAGAAAAGTATAGTGTCTGAGCGGCAGTCCCTTCGGGACTGGGCGGCACAGAAATAATAAATAAATAAATAAACAAACAAACAAACAAATAAAAAACCCACCCTGTTTTGCCTCAGAGAATTTCAAAATAAAATACTGTACTGTGTGTCTATAACAGTGAGCTCATAATAGGGCAACTCTATCAATATCAAAATGCCACTTAAATAATTGAGCTAGTTTCAAACTAGATTTTGATTTTCTTGCTCTCTTCCTTACTCCCATTCTTTTTTTCTCTTTTCCTTCCTCTCTTTTTTCTATCTGTTTCTCTCTCTTCCTCTCTCTCTCCTTCCCTCTCACTCTTTCCCTCTCGGCTTCTGGGCAGGTTTGGAAAACTCTGAGTTGATGATGATTTTTAAGTGAGCGATTGCTCACTGCTCAGCTTAGAGGGAACTATGGCTTCAGCACATTATTTTATCCCCTGGTTAGGGCTGCAGAAAAAAAACCTTTTTCAGAAGGAGTAGGAATGAAAACAAGCCTGTAAAGATTTTGGCTTGGTAAAAAAAACCCTTCTTTGGAGGGAGTAGGAAGCCGGGACCATATTTACTGGCGTTGTTAAGCAAAACCACTGCAGTTATTAAGGGAACCACTTGGCTTTTAAGAGGATCCAGTTTTTCCCATTGATTCTTTTGTCAGAAAGGTGGGAAGGTCTCCAATTGTGATCAGGTGACTGCAGAATGCTGCAAAACATTTGAATTGTATGAAAGTGTCATAAACAATCATAAATGCCAGGACAGTATGTAAATAGCTTCCGCCTCCCGCACAGGCCCTTGTAACTTTGAACGGTCATTGAACAAACAGCTCTAAGTCAAAGACGACCTTTGTTATGGTTTCAAAGAACATGGGATTCCAGCCAACAATGATTTACTCCACAAATCATTGCGGCTAATTTAGCTGTATAAAGCAGGAGTGTCAAACTCACAGCCTGCAGGCCGATGCGCCACACCCTGTCCACGCCCACACCCGATTTATGTGCCGATATGTCACATGATCAGATCTGAGTCTGAGGAATAGGGCGGCATAGAAATCTAATAAATAGAGAAATGAATAGAAATAGACATGACCATGTGACGACTTGAGTTTGACCCCCTTGGTGTAAAGTACCGTATTTTTGGAGTATAAGACACACCCGTTTCCCCCCTTAAAAGAGGCTGAACATTTCGGTGCGTCTTATACTCTGAATGTAGCTTTTTTTGAAGCTAACGATCTTCTCCGCTTGCAGGATTTTTTTCATTGCTACTACATGTTGTGTTTAGCTCCGGCCCAGCTCCTGCCCCAAGGATGTGGATGTGGGGGAGACATCCACATGCCGCAGGCCTGTTTTGTCCCCGGTGGAATGTGCTGATGAAGGCTCCTCTGACCAAGAAGACATGAGTGACAGGGAGGAGGAGAGTGGGGCAGACAGCTCAGAAGGAGATCAATTATCTAGCTCCTCCTTGGATTCAGAACAAGAGTTAATGATACAGCCACGCATGCGGAGAGCGATGCATAGGCAGCAACAACTGAGAGATGATTATCAAAGAAAATGAGGCCACCTGTGGTTGGGTGGGCCTGTGGTCATTAGTGAGGCTGATATAAATAGCAGTGTGTGGGTTTGGCCATTGTGGAGGATTATCTGATCGTTGTGTTTCGTGACTGCTTTACTGACTTTGACCTTTTGTGTGCTGATTTCCCCCCGCTTTGAAACTAAACCAGAGCAAAGTGTGTTTCACTTTGTGAAAGAAGAAGGACTGTGAATTGCCTCACAGCTGCAAGCTAAGTATCTCAGAACTGATAAGGGACTTGTACAAATTACCAGTTTGTTTGGAGACGAGTGCTCTTTGCTATACAAAAAAGTGCTTAGTTTATTTGAATTTTCGTTATAAAGAACATTGTTTTGAATTTTCAAATGTGTGTGTGTCTGACATTTGTACCTTTGAATTTTCGGGAGGATTCTACCAGAGAGCCCGACAGAACACTACAAAGAAGGTTTTTTCCCAGCCCTAAATCTTTGCAGGCTTGTTTTCATTGCTACTCCCCCCAAAAAAGTTCCCCCCCAACCCTAACCAGGGGATAAAATAATGTGCTGAAGCTGCCCAGATGGGTGAATACCTAGTAGGTAGATTTTTTCTCCTCTATTTTCCCCCTCCAAAACTAAGATGCATCTTATACTCAGGTGCATCTTATACTCCAAAAATACCATAAGTGTAAAAAAATTATTTTGACTACCAGTTGAACTTACAAGTACAGTGATACCTCGTCTTACAAACGCCTCATCATACAAACTTTTCGAGATACAAACCCGGGGTTTAAGATTTTTTTGCCTCTTCTTCCAAACTATTTTCACCTTACAAACCCAAGCCGCCGCCACTGGGATGCCCCACCTCCGGACTTGTTGCCAGCGAAGCGCCCGTTTTTGCACTGCTGGGATTCCCCTGAGGCTCCCCTCCATGGGAAACCCCACCTCCGGACTTCTGTGTTTTTGCAATGCTGCAGGGGAATCCCAGCAGTGCAAAAACGGGTGCTTCGCTGGCAACGGAAGTCCGGAGGTGGGGTTTCCCAGCGAGGGGAGCCTCAGCGAAATCGCAGCATTACAAAAACACAGAAGTCCGGAGGGGGGGTTTCAAGGACTTCCGTGTTTTTGCAATGCTGCAATTTCGCTGAGGCTCCCCTCGCTGGGAAACCCCACCTCCGGACTTCCGTTGCCAGCAAAGCACCCGTTTTTGCGCTGCTGGGATTCCCCTGCAGTATCACAAAAACACGGAAGTCGGGAGGTGGGGTTTCCCATGGAGGGGAACCCCAGCAGTACAAAAACGGGCGATTCGGCTGGCAAAAGGGGTGAGTTTTGGGCTTGCACGCATTAATCCAGTATATTCTATGGGAAACATTGTTTTGTCTTACAAACTTTTCACCTTACAAACCTCGTCCCGGAACCAATTAAGTTCATAAGATGAGGTATCCCTGTATAGAAAAAGTATCAGAAGAAGGACAATGAAACCAGTGGGGTAAAAATACTTACACGAATGACTGGTCCTACTGAACTTCTGCCTAAGACGGCCATCTGACCTGCGTAAATGCGATTCGCCCCGTATTCGCCTGCATGATCCACTCTGATTATTCGATCAATAACCGGCTTGTTGATATCACCCAGATTTATTCCGCTACTACAAAGTCTGTAAGGGGAGCATAGGAATTGCAAGCCCCATCTTCCTTTTGCACCTGTCAAGCAGACAATCATTGGTTTACTATCAAAACAGAGTGCAGGGTTCCTTTGAACTTTTTCAGACCTTTCTAAGCATGTAACTAATCCATTAGTTCAGCTTATGATTTTCAAATAAGGCCTAAGTGGAGCAATATTATCAAGACAATGCCTACAGTTAAAATCACAATGCACATAAAAAAGAGAGTTCAGCTTTCATTGAATACTAGGGGCTGCCACCTTGACTTTGTGTCGACTTCCACACAAACCACAAAACACCCACAAAAAAAATCCAAATCCAAATTAGATTTACAAATCTAATAAATTATTATTAGTATTAATAATAATAATAATAATAATAATTATTATTATTATTATTAAAACACTCACAAAAAAATTCCACACTTAGGGTTTCAGCATCCAAACACTCTGTGAGTCCTACTTAATGTTGTGGTTAGCTCTGGCCTAGCTCCTGCCCCAAGGACTGTGGATGTGGGGGAGTCATCCACATGCTGCAGGCCTGTTTTGCCCCCGGTGGAATCTGATGATGAAGGCTCCTCTGACCATGAAGACATGAGTGACAGGGAGGAGGAGAGTGGGGCAGACAGCTCAGAAGGAGATCAATTCTCTAGCTCCTCCTTGGATTCAGAACAAGAGTTAATGATACAGCCATGCATGAGGAGAGCGATGCATAGGCAGCAACAACTGAGAGATTATTATCAAAGAAAATGAGGT
Source organism: Erythrolamprus reginae (assembly GCF_031021105.1). NCBI lineage: Eukaryota > Metazoa > Chordata > Lepidosauria > Squamata > Dipsadidae > Erythrolamprus > Erythrolamprus reginae. The sequence continues at coordinate 48,844,378 of NC_091958.1, forward strand.
CACCTGTGGTTGGGTGGGGCTGTGGTAATTAGTGAGGCTGCTATAAATAGAAGCCTGTGGGTTTGGCCATTGTGGAGGATTATCTGATCATTGTGTTTCCTGACTGCTTTACTGACTTTGACCTTTTGTGTGCTGATTTTCCCCCGCTTTGAAACTAAACCAGGGCAAAGTGTGTTTCACTTTGTGAAAGAAGAAGGACTGTGAATTGCCTCACAGCTGCAAGCTAAGTATCACAGAACTGATAAGGGACTTGTACAAATTACCAGTTTGTTTGGAGACAAGTGCTCTTTGCTATACCAAAAGAGGGCTTAGGTTAAGGGAATTTTCATTATAAAGAACATTGTTTTGAATTTTCAAACCTGTGTGTGTCTGAAATTGTATCTGTGCATTTTTGGGAGGATTCTACCAGAGAGCTCGACAGAACACTTAACAGGGTTGTTGTAAGCAGAAAATTAGAAGAGGTGGGACATTGATTAAGTCACTGATTTATTCAATTTGTAGCTAAATTTGTAGCTTTAGCTAAGTAGCTAAACACAGCAACCCAATAAAACACAACTTTAAAAGCAATAGGTAAACGCATAAAACCACCACAACCACTTAAAAAAAAATAAAAGGTAGGGCCTATCCTAAAAGTAGTAATATTACTGCTAGAAGGAGGAGGAATAGTAATACTGTAGTAGCAATAGGAGAGTGTGTGCTGGGTGAGCTCAATACTGGCACTTCTTTAGACACCTGCTGAGCCTCCCATCCAAGCCACCTTCTCCAGCGGGCTGAACCAGTCTCTTTTCAAGATGTCTGCCTGCCGGGCATTCTGCGAATCGTAGTCAAAAAGCGCCCGATAGGGCAGTTAATCCAGGGAGGGCAAAGGAGGCATCCGAGGGAATTTTTTAAGGGTAGGGTTGGGAGAATCACGTGGGAATCCCGAGAGAAGAGGGAGCTATCCCGCACTAACGCTCTACCTTCCCGGCGGGCGCCGAGCGGGTACTACTCACGGATCAGCAGAAGGCCCGCCGCGGCCTTCGCCATGCTGCCTGGCGTGGATTGATGACGTCACGAGGCTACTGCGGCCACAGCCCTGTTGACGTAAAGCGTCCTTAATCCATAAGTAACGCCTCGAGACAGTTGTGAAAAGCTTCGTTCGACTCTCCACAACAGAATCATGCCGCTCTATCTTATATCTCTATGTCTTCATTGGAGACCGCCCCCTGTGTACAGGATTCTTTCTCCGATTGGGGAAAACCGCCGTCAATTCGGCAAAAGGCACTTCCTGCAGCGGTTGTCACGGAAACCACAGAACGCGATCCAGGCGCTGGGTCGTGTGGAATCGTGCATCGTTTGGGCTCCGGGCCGGATCGATGGCGGCGGGGCTACTGAGCGGCTTGGGGTCGGAGCGAAGACTGGCCCTCTCGGTGGCTCATCGGCTGTAAGGGCTGGACCGGGCTGGTCGGGGGGAAAGGAGAATTCCCTGGGGCGCAGGGCAGGTGTATGCGGGTTCCTGAGCATGTGCAGAGTGCTTTCCGTTCTATCCTCTGGGTGGATGGGTGGGTTGATATCCTGTTTTTTTTTCTTTGTTCCCATCCTGGTTTTTGGGTTGTTTTTTTTGCCATTTCCCCCTTTTAAATAAGTCTTAACTTTGAATTTATAAATACTGTAGAGTAAATAATTTCATATTTGATCATTGAGAATATAATGGGGGTTGGACTAGATGACCTACAAGATCCCTTCCCACTTTAACAATCTGTAATGCGTAATTTTGTGATGTGCTTTTTAAGATTGATGCCACACAATAGATACTGTAGATGGGTAGATGATAGATGGATAGATAATAAGTGGATGGGTAGGTAAATAGGTAGACAGACAGACAGAGGGATGGATGATGGACAGATGGAGAAATGGATAAACAGATGATGGATAGCTAGATAAATGGAGGGACGGATTGATGATAGACAGATGGATGATAGATGGACAGATAGACGGACAGACAGACAGACAGATAGATAGATGGATGGATAATGGATAGATGCATGATATTTGGATGATAGATAGATGCACAGGTGGATAGATGGACAGATAGACAAATCACTCTGGTTGCTGATAATTGGGTGGCATATACATTTAATAAATAAAGGCAGATGAAATTAAGCCTGTGTCCTTTTTTGCTTGCAAATTGATGCAGACATGCTGCAATCACAACAAGGTTTGGGCACCAGTCTGAGTAGACAGTTTCCGGATATGAGATTTTGATCATTTGGCACTGGGCAGCGGCCAGAATGATCTATTGAAAAACATGCTTTTCTTCCCTTAGAAAGTATTACATTGAGGTGCAGAGAAAGGAAAACTCCTTCCAGTCGTCAGGCCTCACCTGTTATGAGGCTGAAAACGTCTGTTTGGTAAGCTTTCGTATTCACCTTGTAGCTGAATCTCAAATTCCAAATATGGGTGTATTTCCTGCAGGTATATCTGCCCAGACTGCAATTGATTTTTTTTTAAAAAGAAACAAATTTGGTTATTGTTTTTGGTGACTTTATTGTTTTTAAATACTGTTCTTAAGTGTCAATACTTCTTTGGCTTAAAAGCAGTATTTTAACAGGGAAAGTTAAAAACTGTCCAGGATAGGGGCCAGATGTAGAGTTTTTTGGTGATATAGTGAGGGAAGGGCCTGCCTCTTACTTAAATGCTAACACTCTTAATGACTAACTTTTGAAATAAACAATATTCATGTACAGTACTGTATTTTTTTAAAATAATATAGTTATAGATAATCCTCAACTTACAACCATTCATTTAGTTACAGGGACACTGAAAATAAGGGTATACATGCATCCACTCCTTCCACTTACGACCCCTGTAGCATCCCCCACAGTCTAGGTAGGTAGATACCATAGATCAGTAATGGCTAGTGCGCACATACACACCGTTTTGGCCCACAAACCAAAAAAGGTTCGCCACCACTGCCATAGATGATAGATAAATAGATAGATAGAAATAGGTGAAGATGATGATAGATAGATAGATAGATAGATAGATAGATAGATAGATAAATGATAGATAGATAGATTAGATAGGTAGATTAGATTAGGATAGATAGATAGATAGATAGATAGATAGATAGATAGATAGATAGATAGATAGACTAGTGACCTAGGCTTCACTAAATCAGGAAATAGACACCTTGTCCCGAAAATCCCCTTTTAATTTCACTAATGTGAATTCCTAGTAATCACATATAGAAAAGTCCTGGCAGTAAGCCTTTCAAGGGTGAATTGCAACAACAGACCTTATCAGTCCTTGGATGGTTGCCAGGCTGATACTGCCAGGTGCAATGCTGTACAATGAAATACTTGGCAAGGAGTCTCTGCGAGGCAGGGACTCAGATAAGCAAATCTTTACATTGATAAACAAACTAATTGTCTCATGCAAACACCATTCCCCCTTTGCTCCTATTTATTTCCGATGGAAGGGACCATTTATCTCCAACTCCGAAGGTAGTTCTGTCGGACAGCCCTGGCCCTGTCTCTGCCTTAGAAGCAGAGCATTCATCGGAGCCTTCCTGAGAGTCCAGGATTGGCCCACGTTCCTCCCCAACCTCCTCATTATCTGAGGCTGCCGCCAGGTCTGGCAGACCACAACAAATAGATGATAGAGAGAACAAGAGAGATGAATAGAATAGAATACAATAGAATACAATAGAATTCTTTATTGGTCAAGTGTGATTGGACACACAAGGAATTTGTCTTGGTGCATATGCTCTCAGTGTATATAAAAGAAAAGATACATTTGTCAAGAATCATGAGATACAACACTTAATGAGTATAGGGGACAAATAAGCAATGAAGAAGCAATCAATATTAATAAAAATCTTAGGATACAAGCAACAAATTACAGTCATACAGTCATTATTTGACCCCTGTGACAATCATTAAGTGTCGTACCACATGATTCTTGACAAATGTATATTTTATTTTATGTATTGGATTTTAAACAAAATTGTTGTAGCACTAGGAAGTTTAAAGGAAACCTCTATTTGTCAATAGTTATTTAGCAAACTACGGTAGATATACTATATTCTTGAGTTTAAAGTAAAAATATAATCTAAAAATATGAAAAAAGTAACTCCAAATAGACTTATGGCAAGAATTCCTAGTTTATTACACTAAGTAGGGGGGTTGTGTAGAATATTAATTCATTAACCAATACTTTTTCTATTAGTTTTTTTAATTGTTATATTTAGTATATTTCTCATTAACATTTCATCCTGATTAGGCAAATATTCTGAGCTACCTTCCTCAACCTGATGCTTTCCCATAGTGTGATTAGAAGAGTTGTGGACTATGAAAAGCTATTCTTACAGCATATTTAAACCTGCATTTCTTGCTTTTAATAATGGGGGTTTTAGTGTTTTTTAAAGTATTAGATTTGTTCTTACATTGTCTTTGTTATTGTTGTGAGCCGCCCCGAGTCTATGGAGAGGGGCGGCATACAAATCTAATAAATAATAATAATAATAATAATAATAATAATAATAACAACAACAACAACAACAACAACAATAATAATAATAATGTACGCTGAGAGCATATGCACCAAGACAAATTCCTTCTGTGTCCAATCACACTTGGCCAATAAAATTCTATTCTATTGTATTCTATTAGTGGGAGGAAATGGGCGATAGGAATGATGAGAAAAAACTAGAAGTAATAGTAGTGCAGACTTAGTAGATAGTTTGACAAATAAATATTTGTCTGTATATTCTTTAATACATTCGTTTTGTTTTTAATTTTCTTGCAGCATCCTGCTTACCTGACTGAGCAGAGGAAAAAGGAACATGACTTTGGCAACGTTAAGCTGGAAGCATTCCTCCGGGCCTATGTTGGCAATGTTGAGGAATGTAACAGGAAAATCCAGGGAAACCTGGCCAAGCAAAAGGAGGTGGAGAAGCTTATTAAAAAGATGGCCCGAGTAATACTCAGATTCATCATTTTATATATTTCATGTAAGGGGAAAAATACAGGGACTATGTTTTGCTCCAGTTCATATTCGTTAGACCAGCGTCTCTCAACCTCAGCAACTTTAAGATGCGTGGACTGCAACTCCTAGAATTCCCCAGGCATCTGGCTGGCTGAGGAATTCTGGGAGTTGAAGTCCACATATGCTGGCTAGGGAATTCTGGGAGTTGAAATACCTGTATTTTAAATGTCTATGGAGATTCTCAGTCATGCAGGTCATGGTTGTCTCAAAGGTGCTTTGAAAAAAAGAGATTTTTATTGAAAATATTTTTTAAAAAAATTGACATACACAAAGACAAAACCACATACAGCCAAAAACAATGAAAAGAAAAAAAAGAAAGAGAAAAAGAAAGAATGGCGCCAACATTTTTTTTAAAAATTGAATTTATATGCCGTTCCTCTCCGAAAACTCGGGGCGGCTAACAGCAATCATAGACAGTATACAATAATAATCCAATACTAAAAGCAGATTAAAGCCCCTTAATATACAAAACCAAATACACATACAAACATACCATGTATACCATTGTAACGGCCTAGGGGGAGAAGAGATCTTAATTCCCCCATGCCTGACGACAGAGGTGGGTTTTAAGTAGCTTACGAAAGGCAAGGAGGGTGGGGGCAATTCTAATCTCTGGGGGGAGTTGGTTCCAGAGGGCCGGGGACGCCACAGAGAAGGCTCTTCCCCTGGGTCCCGCCAAGTGACATTGTTTAGTTGACGGGACCCAGAGAAGACCCACTCTGTGGGACCTAACTGGTCGCTGGGATTCGTTCGTTTTTTATTGTCCTTCCTTCTCTAGTATCTTAGTATGATCCTTAATTATTTTTAAAATAGGAGATAATTAAATAGTATGTTTTTATCCATAAACGCTTTAATCATTTTAATCATTATACATTTGCATCTATGACATCTTACAACTCTACATGTTGAAACCTCTATATGTTAAAAACGAAACAGCACGTTTCTATAATTCTGTTCAACAACAGTCATTGTCAATCTTATGAAGTTATATATAACTTCATAAGATTGACAATGACTATTGATGAATGAATGTTACGTATATCATTTTCTTTTTGTACGTCAAAGCTTTAACAAATCTCATTCAACTGAATAATAATAGCAATTATCAATTCTATTCCTCTTTCCATTTCTTATCACACACTCTTTTCACTAAAACATTACCAATATCTACAAATGACCATTTTGATTACCTCTATACTACTTGTCTTAGTTTATTTTAAGGTGCTTTTTTCAATAACTTTCTGGTTTTTCTTTGAAGACTTCGCTTTTCATCCAAGAGTTGAAGAACCTTTTTGGGTGAGAAACAAAACATCTTCAAAGGTAAACCAGGAAGTCCAGTTGCATCTTGGGGGGGAAAAAACACCTTTGAGTCCCTGCATTTTGAAATTGCTGAGGTTGGGAAACATTAGATTATAACACCAAACCAGTTGATGGCACTTCCGTTATCTGTTTTTAGTTCAACTTCCTTTCCGATGAAAGAGGGCCAGCTTAAGACATGGGTCAAAAGGGCAAGATAGGAAATATTTTGACTGATCTCCAAGCTGCCTTAGTGCCATAACATTTTTACCATAACTGGTGACTCTTTCAGGCTTCCTTCTTTAAAAAATAAGTAAACTTAATAGGCAGTAAGCATACCTCATGTTCTTAACTGAATCATATTTATTTATTTATTATTTATTATTTGGATTTCATCGAGCCCCTCTCCGAAGACTCTGAGGATATCCTCAAAGAGAAATATCCTATGCTTTTCTTGACTTCCCAGAACACCCCAAGCTTAAAATACCTGTAGTGATGGACTGCTGTCTTCACTGGTGAGGGGGGGGGGGGGGGGGGACACAGTGGGGGTAGTAAGTTTAAGCACTATTTATTGAATAATTAACAGTTTTTAATTGTCCTTCCTTCTCTAGTATCTTAGTATGATCCTTAATTATTTTTAAAATAGGAGATAATTAAATAGTATGTTTTTATCCATAAACGCTTCATTTTAATCATTATCTGGAACTGGACTTTTATAGCAATTAAAGAAAATTGAGCTTCTTGCCTAATCTGTTATCTTACTGAACCTTATGGGTCCAGTACAAAACCTTAGAATGTGACTGTGCTCCTCAACAAATAATGCTGTCTGTCATTTTTGGCTATTTAAATAATGTGACTTAATCAACTGAAAAAGAATCCAAGCACCTATCTGAAAACTTATCTTGGTCGGTAAGCCACTCCCACCCGGTCACATGATTGTCAAGCCACTCCCACTTGGTCACATGATCAAGCCACTCCTACCCGGTCACATGACTGGCAAGCCACACCCACAAAATAAGCCACGCTCACACAGTACGACAGTACAAATTTTGGCAGCCCATCATTGAATACCTGGGACATTCTAGGAAAGTAACTTGTGATTGTGAAGCAGGAACTGGGAATGGAGCAAATGTACCAAGAAAGCAATTCTGTATTATGTCGGATGGCAGACGTGCCAATCATGCGCTCTGCCTTTTCATTTGTAGGATTATGTACCTGACCGAATAAACGAAGCGAAAATGAAGAGCAGGACAAGGTAATGTCATTGAGTGCAGTGGATTCTGTCTACAGGAGGTGAAGGCAATGTGATGGATCACAGTAAAGAGGTATAGGTAGAGAGGGGTCCTTACATCACTCCTGACTAGCACTGATGAGGTTACCAACGTAGGGTAGTGAAATGTTTCCAGGAAAACAAGCTCAGAGAGCACCAAGGACCCCATAGTCCTCCTCTTCCTCCTCCTCCTCTCTGCATACATAGAAACATAGAAACATAGAAGACTGACAGCAGAAAAAGACCTCATGGTCTATCTAGTCTGCCCTTATACTATTTTCTGTATTTTATCTTAGGATGGATATATGTTTATCCCAGGCTTTGTTTAAATTCAGTTACTGTGGATTTATCTACCATGTCTGCTGGAAGTTTGTTCCAAGGATCTACTACTCTTTCAGTAAAATAATATTTTCTCATGTTGCTTTTGATCTTTCCCCCAACTAACTTCAGATTGTGTCCCCTTGTTCTTGTGTTCACTTTCCTATTAAAAACACTTCCCTCCTGGACCTTATTTAACCCTTTAATATATTTAAATGTTTCGATCCTGTCCCCCCTTTCCCTTCTGTCCTCTCAGACTATACAGATTGAGTCCATGAAGTCTTTCCTGATACGTTTTATGCTTAAGACCTTCCACCATTCTTGTAGCCCATCTTTGGACCCGTTCAATTTTGTCAATATCTTTTTGTAGGTGAGGTCTCCAGAACTGAACACAGCATTCCAAATGTGGTCTCACCAGTGCTCTATATAAGGGGATCACAATCTCCCTCTTCCTGCTTGTTATACCTCTAGCTATGCAGCCAAGCATCCTACTTGCTTTCCCTACCGCCTGACTGCACTGTTCACCCATTTTGAGACTGTCAGAAATCACTACCCCTAAATCCTTTTCTTTTGAAGTATACCCCACATTCTCTTTCAGCACTGATGATGCTACCTAGTTAGGGTAATGAAACATCCGCAAGAGAACAAGCAAACTCAGAGAGAACCAAGGTCCCCACAGTACAACCCTGAGCTACAAATATTTATATATATTTTTAAACATGTTTCATGTTGAGAAATTGATTGTCCCCCAGTAGACAACAAGATAATAGGCCCTTTGGTGTTGGACTCACACAGTCAACTGTGCCTTTGCAGCCATAATCTGGGCTGTGAGATACATATGGACCTGGAGATGATCCAGACTTTTGAACTGAACTGGGATGGCTTGTCTTCTCACTTTGCCTTTGGGAATCTGCTAATAGTAATAGCACTTACATCGTATATGGTGTTTCCTTGACTTTCGCGCATCCGACATTCGCGAAAAGTCTATACCACGGTTTTTCAAAAAATATTAATTAAAAAATATTTTGCAGGGTTTTTTCTATACCACGGTTTTTCCCGCCCGATGACATCATATGTCATCGCCAAACTTTTGTCCGCCTAATATTTTTTTTAAAAAAACTTTAATAAATAAATATGGTGAGTAATAATCTAAATGGTTGCTAAGGGAATGGGAAATTGTAATTTAGGGGTTTAAAGTGTTAAGGGGAGGCTTGTGATACTGTTCATAGCCCAAAATAGTGTATTTACTTCCGCATCTCTACTTTGCGGAAATTCGACTTTCGTGGGCGGTCTTGGAACGCATCCCCCACGAAAGTCAAGGGAACACTGTATACTGCTTCATGGTGCTTTACAGACCACTCTAAGCAGTTTAGAGAGTCAGCCTCTTGCCCCCAAACAATCTGAATCCTCATTTGACCCACCTCGGAAGGACGGAAGACTGAGTCAACCTTGAGCTGGTCAGGATCGAACTGCTGGCAGTTGGCAGAATTAGCCTGCAATACTGCATTCTAACCACTGCACCACCATGGCTCATATAATTAATAATAATAATAATAATAATAATAATAATAATAATAATAATAATAGTAGTAGTAGTAGTAGTACATTCTATGCATGGTATTATTATTTATTATTTATTAATCAGATTTGTATGCTGCCCCTCTCCGCAAACTCGGGGCGGCTCACAGCAATAATAGTACAATGTAAACAAATCTAATATTTAAGTTTAAGTTAATTTAAAACCCCAATTTAAAAACCAATCATACATACTAGCATACCATGCATAAATTTTATAAGCCTAGGGGGAGGGAACGTGTCAATTCCCCCATGCCTGACGGCAGAGGTGGGTTTTAAGGAGCTTACAAAAGGCTAGGAGGGTGGGGGCAACTCTGATATCCAGGGGGAGTTGGTTCCAAAGGGTCAGGGCCGCCACAGAGAAGGCTCTTCCCCTGGGTCCCACCAAACGACATTGTATGTATGTATGTATGTCTGGTTTTTATATTAATGGGTTTTTAATCATTTTTAGTATTAGATTACTATTGTACACTGTTTTATTGTTGCTGTTAGCCCCTCCGAGTCTCCTGAGAGGGGCGGCATACAAATCCAATAAATAAATAAATAAATACTACTACGACTACTACTACTAATAATAATAATAATAGCTATGAATTCAAACCCATTTGTGGTCCTTTTGAACTAAGCGTACTTTCCTCCGCCAGGCAAAACAAGATGTCCAAATTATATCTGAATGCGGTGCCACCATTGTCTCTGGAAGAAGTGAAAAGGCTGGTGTCATCGGCATCCAAGCTTATTGTCGCTGCGGTATGTACCCTATTCAGGTTTGACACTAAACCAAAATGGTATAGGTCAGTGATGGCGAACCTTTTTTGGTCCATGTGCCAAAAGGGTGTGTGTATGTGCGCGCGATTGTATGTGCTAGCATGATTTGGCTCGGGAATTCTGGGAGTTGAAGTCCACAAGTCATAGAAGAGCCAACTTTGCCTACCTCTGGCCTACAGTAATGATACAAATGTGAAACTTTAGATATACATTATTTGAATTGTCAGGAGTGCATGTGTAAATTTTGCACTTCTTCAGACAGATCGCGTAGCTGCCGCGGTGTTTCAAAATGGCGTCTGTAAGTGATGTACGTTACAAGCAGCGTGGCGTCGTTGAATTTCTCACTGCAGAGAAAGAAACTGTTGGGAACATTCACAAATGTTTGTGTGCAGTTTATGGAGAATCTGCAGTCAACAGAAATACGGTTAGTTGCTGGGCACAGAGGGTGAGGCCATTAGAGGTGATTCGCACAGTGCAGAAATGGCTTCACGACCCGAACAAGGAGTGGTACCGACAGGGCATACACGCCCTTGTGTTTTGCTGGATGAAGGCCGTAGAACGGGAAAGAGATTACGTGGAAAAATAGGGAGTGTAGAAGAAGCGTTATTCTTTCTTGTGTGTAAGTTTCATTGTGTTCAATAAATAATTGTTGAAGAAAAAAAATGTGGTGGCTTACTTTCTGGGCGAGCCTCGTATAAACTTTTTACAGTAAGGGTTTGTTGCAGTATAGCATAAATATGTTAGAATAGGATTTATATATCTGGACCTCTAGCATAAAAATACTCTGCTTACCCTGATTCTATAATCCAGGACAGGCGGGCACTAACTTGCCTAGTCTGTATCCTTGGTAATTACTGATGAAGGGAAACAAAAGGGCTCAATAAACATCTCACTGATAAACAAAGTTTACATCACTCCGGACAGGACGTTATAGGATCAAAGGGGGAGATTTACATTGCCTGAAGCATACACAGGACGAGAGGGTGATTAAGGAAGATTACTTGTGATAAGGCAGAAGGCTTCAGAGAAATTAGGTGTGAGAAACATCTGCTTTGAGGAAGAGTTTCTAGGGAATTGTTTTAGGATATCTTTTGGAATAGGAAGAACTCAAAGATATGTTTGAAGTTATGTATCACTTGACATGTATGTGTAAATATCCCCATTTCCTTATGTTCCGAAATAAAAAGAGGTACATGGCTCTATACCATGTCACTTCACCCAGAGAGAGAATGTGTCCAAGTCTTCTTTCTAGGATTCGCGTTCGTGAGTGATCCCACATGGCTGGGTTGCTCTTAGCCCCTTTGAAGACATTGTCTTCATTAGGGACTTTGACAGCATCCACAGGTGGTGGAGAATGAAACCACGCGGTTGAATTGTGATCGCATGTTCGTGGAGATGCAGTGACGGATGCCAGGACTGGTTGTAACTGTTTGCAGTGCTACTGTAAATTGAAACAGTCGCTAAGTGAATGTTAGTAACTCGAGGGCTACCTGTATATCTTTTTTGGCTTTGCTTTAGCTTACTATTTCAACAGAAACCGGGTCGTTTGATAAATCACAGTCTGCAGCACAAAACCCGAACCCGTAATCACTTATCTAAACTATTGGCTTAGTCTGCTTTGTAAACTCATCCACTGTCTGATTTGTTTGATCTTCGTGAGAGGAGAATGGAGCTATTATGGCTCAGCAGGCTGGGCAAACAAAGTGTCCTGCGAAAGGCAGGCACGCTTACAAGATGTATTTGTTCCCTACCAAGCAGTTTGCGGAAGCATTTGTTTCAAAAGGAGGCAGGATTATCAATTCATAAATAGTTCTGCTGAAAGTGGCTCACTCTTATTAACGTGCGTCTTTTGCTCTGATGCTCCTTCCATCCTACCCTTTGTTTTAAAAAAGGATTATTTGTATTCTTACTTTTGTCCTGTTTTATAAGGGCGGAGTAGATGGGAAGAAAGCTGTTCATTATCAATCCTAGGTCTAGAAAGCTTAGAACTACGTCGCCTAAAACACGATCTAAGTATTGCCCACAAGATCATATGCTGCAACGTTCTACCTGTCAACGACTATTTCAGCTTCAATCGCAACAACACAAGAGCACGCAACAGATTCAAACTTAATATTAACCGCTCCAAACTTGACTGTAAAAAATATGACTTCAGCAACCGAGTTGTCGAAGCGTGGAACTCATTACCTGACTCAGTAGTGTCAACCCCTAACCCCAAACATTTTTCCCTTAGACTATCCATGATTGACCTCTCCAGGTTCCTTAGAGGTCAGTAAGGGGTGTGCATAAGTGCACCAGTGTGTCTTCTGTCCTCTGTCCAATTGTCTCTCCTTATCTCATTTATCTTTTCTTCCTTTCAAATATATTCACCTATACTTTTATATCTTTTCTTCTATTCTTTTCTTTACTTATACATTATTACATATCTTTCTCTTCAAATGTGTATTATGTATTGGACAAAATAAATGTGTATTATGTATTGGACAAAATAAATAAATAAATATAAATAAATAAAATGTGGGACCCTACACTAATCTATTATTTTATTTATTTATCTTTATGTGTTTGTCTATAATACACTTCTAGTTTAAAAGTTTCTTTCCCCCTGCCACCCTCTCCCTTCATTTCTTTCAAGTGATACTTCTGGTTATAGTATTCATTTATATTTAAAGTTTCCATCTTTAAATCTTCCCCAAAGTCTTGTAATACAGTAGATGAATCCTCTTTATCTTTTAATCTTAATGTTAATCTCTTCATTTCAGCACAGTCCATGGAACCTTATATAGTGGTACCTCTACCTAATAACGTCTCTGCTTATGAACGTTTCTAGATAAGAACCAGGTGTTCAAGATTTTTTTGCCTCTTCTCAAGAACCATTTTCCACTTACAAACCCGAGCTTCTGAAACTGTAACCAGAAAAGGCAGGGAGAAGCTTCCATGGGGCCACTCTAGGAATCTCCTGGGAGGAAACAGGTCCGGGAAAGGCTGAGAGAAGCCTCTGTGGGGCCTCTCTAGGAATCTCCTGGGAGGAAACAGGATCAGAAAAGGCGGAGGGAAGCCTCCGTGGGGCCTCTCTACCCTCCCTGTGTTTTCCCCAATCACACACATTATTTGCACACATTGATTCCTATGGGAAAAATTGCTTCTCCTTACAAACTTTCCTACTTAAGAACCTGGTCATGGAACAAATTAAGTTCGTAAGTAGAGGTACCACTGTACTAGAATCTCTGGTCAGAAATGCTTCTGACAATGACCAAATTGGTGTCCGACCAAAAAAATTCACTTTTTTTCCCTCCTGGCTGGTCTCAAAAATTAGGTTTGGGTCATGATCCTATCAATCTGTGACTAAAGTTATGAAACAAAGTTGTGACCAGAGTTTTTACTGTATAAATTTAAGACTTGAGGGCTGAATTTGAAACCTCTCCTGATAATTTAAGTTCTTATTGTGAGAGTAAGCTTGAAAGCAGGAATGGCTTTCTTTTTCCTGAATAGTAAACCTCTCTGAGTAATTGATTGTAATTACTTAATGTTGTAAACCAGAAGATACTGCCTACATATGACTAAAAGCCAACTTTTAGCATTCTGGGGATGAGTTATGATCAGAAGGTACCGAATCATGTTCTTGGTATAAATGAGTATAAATATTTTATATAAAATAAAATATTTTAAGAAAGATTCAGTATTTCTGTCGTGGTGTCAGAAATGAGTTGAGCTCCTCTGGATGTATATCATAAAAAGTTGCTTGAGAAAGGGTCTTATTTCTGTTGATTTTTTTTGTTAGACCTCCAAAACGTCTCCTGAAGAAATGGAAAAAATTCAAGAACGTAAGAGAAGAGAGATGAAAAGTGTTAAGAGTTTCAGCGATGGTCGCAGGAAGGATTTTTCAACCATCCCTTTTCATGAGAATCAGGCAAGAAGGTATGAAAGCTTGGGAGTATTGGGGTTGCTGGCATCTTGTTTTAGTTCTGGAGACCTCACCTATAAAAAGATATTGACAAAATTGAACGGGTCCAAAGACGGGCTACAAGAATGGTGGAAGGTCTTAAGCATAAAACGTATCAGGAAAGACTTCATGAACTCAATCTGTATAGTCTGGAGGACAGAAGGAAAAGGGGGGACATGATCAAAACATTTAAATATATTAAAGGGTTAAATAAGGTTCAGGAGGGAAGTGTTTTTAATAGGAAAGTGAACACAAGAACAAGGGGACAAAATCTGAAGTTAGTTGGGGGAAAGATCAAAAGCAACATGAGAAAATATTATTTTACTGAAAGAGGAGTAGATCCTTGGAACAAACTTCCAGCAGACGTGGTAGATAAATCAACAGTAACTGAATGTAAACATGCCTGGGATAAACATATATCCATCCTAAGATAAAATACAGGAAATAGTATAAGGGCAGACTAGATGGACCATGAGGTCTTTTTCTGCTGTCAGACTTCTATGTTTCTATGTTTCTAGATGAGAAGAGCATACTGTAAACTCTCAAATTTACTCGATTTGGGTTTAGTGGACTTGAGACACAATAAAAGGTTCCCATCTCCCATTTTGCACATGCATAATATCCCATTTGCTATTTAACAGACCATCTGATTTAATAGACACCAGGGGTGGGCTGCTGCCCGGATTGGGGCGGGGGGATACAATGGGGTAGCGAAAATGGAGCTCCACCCCAGAGCACCCAATTTGCATTGAAAGATGTTGGAAGAAAAGGCAGGGCAAACTCTTTGGGCAGCTTTTGCGTTCTTCCCGGAAGTGTTTAAAAACCCCAGTTGGTGATCTGCTATAAACAAAAGTGTCTAGGAAAAGTATAAGGAGATAAGATCTGGACTTGATTCTGTGTGATCTGGGTTTCTACCTCCCCTTCCTTTCCAAATGGCTATAGTATTCTCTAGAACAGTGTTTTTCAACCAGTGTGCCGTGGCACACTAGTGTGCCGCGAGACATGGTCAGGTGTGCCGCGAAGCTCAGAGAGAAAGAAAGCAAGAGAGAGAAAGCAAGAGAGAAAGAAAGCAAGAGAGAGAGAGAGAAAGAAAGAAAGAGAGAGAAAGAGCGAGCGAGAGAGAAAGAGAACAAGAGAGAGAGAAAGAAAGCAAGAGAGAGAGAAAACAAGAGCAAGAGAGAGAGAGAGCAAGAGAGAGAAAGAAAGCAAGAGAGAGAGAGAAAGAGGGAGGGAAGGAGAGAGAGAGAAAGACATAGAGGGAGGGAGGGAGGGAGAGAGAAAGAGAGCAAAAAAGAGGAAGGAAGGAAGAGAAAGGGATGGAGAGAGAAAGAAAGAGGAAGGAAGGGAGAGAAAGAGGGAGGGAGAAAGAAATAGAGTGAAGGGGAGGGAGAGAGAGAATTTTTTTGTCCAAACTTTTTTTAGCTCCCCCCCCCCCCCGCGCTCAATGTGCCCCAGGGTTTCGTAAATGTAAAAAATGTGCCGCGGCTCAAAAAAGGTTGAAAATCACTGCTCTAGAACAGAGGTCTTCATAGCTGGCTGGAGAATTCTAGGAGTCTTAAAGTTGCCAAATTTGGAGACCCCTGCTCTAGAAAATAAAACGAGTAACGCTTGAAACCTAATGTTTTGCCAGAAACCTTGATTTTGTTTGGTAGTCTGCAGGAAGGAGGGTTAAGACTGTTATGTGGAATGGAACATTTTGGGATGTTCACTTATGAAAGTAGCAAGGGACACTTTAGATTGCGGCCTTTGAGTAAGTGATTATTTTGTGAGTGGCCATTTTAACCACGAAGGCACCTTTATGACAACGTTTAAAATGTGCTTTCAAACTTCTAAGTGACATTTTCCTGTCATTTCACTGTTCTATAGTTGCTCACTTCTAGAATGTGGGTGAATTTGATGACCTGCTTATTTTCAGTCCATTGATAGGGGTATTAGATTAGATTTATTGGATTTATATGCCGCCCCTCTCCACAGACTCGGGGCGGCTCACAACAATAGTAAAAACAGTACATAGTGACAAAATCCAATGCCCACCAATCCAATTACAATTTTAAGTTAAGAAATTCATAAAACAATCCCAATATATATAAAAAACAAGCACACAATCAATCAAACGGCAAAACAACATGGGCAAGGGGGAGATGTTTTAGTTCCCCCATGCCTGACGGCAGAGGTGGGTTTTAAGGAGCTTACGAAAGGCAGGGAGGGTGGGGGCAATCCTAATCTCAGGGGGGAGCTGGTTCCAGAGGGTCGGAGCCACCACAGAGAAGGCTCTTCCTCTGGGTCCCGCCAGATGACATTGTTTAGTCGACGGGACCCGAAGAAGGCCGACTCTGTGGGACCTAACCGGTCGCTGGGATTCATGCGGCAGAAGTATTGCTTTGAGGTTCTTGTATAAATTCTTGGTCAAGTCACATGATTGTCAAGCCACTCCCGCCTGGTCACATGGCTGGCAAGCCACACCCACAAAATAAGCCCTTCACGGACAGACACCGAAAGCTCCAGTTGATGGCATCATGTTTTGATCTTTCAGAGACCAACAAACAAGACAAAGCGATCAAGAGATGAAGAGAAAGGCTAAAGCTTCAAATGCTTCCAGTATCACTCCTGCTAAATCGAAGAGGATTTTTTCCGTGGCCACTTGGAATACTCAGCAGAAGACCTTTGTACCTTCTTTGAAAAATACAGATAAAGTTGGCATGCATTCTTACACGCCATTTAACATACGAAGACAGGAATCTTCTTCCAAACCTGGTGAAGGTGTTTCAGGCAAGAACCGTCCACCTAGAAATCCTCCAGCTGCCGGACCGAGCCAAGAACTTGGATCCAAGGCCCACAAAGATCGTCCTCAACGCTCGCAAGCCGAAGAGCAGGAAGCGTCAAAAGGAAACTGCGCTCGTCCTTCGTCCAGATCGACAGCTGAGATTGGCAGCAGACAGCATTCAACTCCCGGAAAAAAGACCAGAAAGCAATTCAGTTCCGAAACAATTCCCAGGTCCTCCATCCTGAAAAAGGTCAGCGGTCCTAAACCCCACCCCAACGACCCCAGAGGAAAGCTCGTAAAATGCGCCCAAAGGAACGGGCCTACAAGCGAACGTGAAGGCAGCGATTCCCTACCCCGAATCATTTCCAAATGCCATCAGGTCAACTTTGCAAACTTGGAATCGCTTGGCTTGGAGACGGATGGGGGAAGAGGCCCTCAGGATGACGGTGACTATGATGCCATTGGAGCTTCCATGGAGAAATGTGGGCTCGCAGAAGGACCCAGGGGTGGTTGTGTTTCTACAGTCCAACGAGGACTAGTTTTTCTGCATGAGCTTGGCCAGGAAACGACCCGAGAAGTACCTTCTGATCCAACCAGGAGCGAATCCAACCAGTCCTTCTCTCCAAAGGAGCCCAGAAACGCCCGTGCGGGAGAGGACCCCATCGATAGCCCGCCAAGTCAGGAACGCCCGTTGGAATCCGAGTCCTGTAAACGAGGGGTGGTCCGCATCCCACCCACGGCCCCAGCTGGTTGCCGCTGTTCAGAACTACCAAGTTACTGTGTGTGTAAAATCAAGGAAGAGCAAGAGATCGGATTCCCTGGGGAAACCCCAGCGCTCTTAAAAAGTTTGGACAGAGAACAATCCGACGACGAGGAGTTCACCCACTCGTCTCTCTCGAGCAGCGCCAGATCGTCCGGCTGGTTAGGCGAGCAGATGGTAAAGTGTTTGAAACCTGAGCATTTCCGGGCATTTTGGGTTACTGTTTCTGGATGTTAACCCCATTAAATTTACAGACCGTTGCATTCCAAACAGCTGGCAAGTAGTTTCCATGATTTCAAATGACATTGAGTTGGCATTCCTGGTTCCAGCTTTATGCTTTTCAGAAAGATTTGAACTAGTCCAGCATGTGTAGGAAGGGTGTGGCTAGCTGATGAGGCCAGAACAAGGCCGAAATGGTACCATCCTAGTCTCCCTTAATTTTAAAATTTCAGCTAAAAACATTTTATATATACATACATACATACATACATACATACATACATACATACATACATACATACTTACTTACTTGATTTGATTTGATTTGATTTGATTTGTATGCCGCCCCTCTCTGTAGACTCGGGGCAGCTCACAGCAATAATAAACAATATATAACAAATCTAATAATTTAAAAGAAACACTAAAAGCCCCATTATTAAAAGCAAACAAACACACAAGCATACCATACATAAACTGTATAGGCCCAGGGGAGATGTCTGTGAGCATTGAGTCCCGGTCCAGATAGGGCCGCAACTGGTGCACCAGGCGAACCTGGGCAAACGTCCCCCTCGCCACAGCTGAAAGATGGTTCTCTAATGTGAGCTGTGGATCGAGGAGGACGCCCAAGTTGCGGACCCTCTCTGAGGAGGGTCAATAATCCCCCCCCCCAGGGTTATGGACGGACAGATGGAATTGTCCCTGGGAGGCAAAACCCACAGCCACTCCGTCTTATCTGCGTTGAGTTTGAGTCTGTTGACACCCATCCAGACCCCAACAGCCTCGTTGACTGGACATGGACAATTGCCCCAACTCCATCCCGCAAGGGATTATGGGGTCATTAAATGACAACAAAAAATACCCTTCACTGGAAGGACATATTTCCACTTTTAATTTTGCAGACGATGACAAAACCACCAAGTTTAGATGTCTCTCTTCAAAATATCTTCTATTCTAGGAGGAAAACGTGACGCTGAAGGAGGGCTTCAATCCCAAGATGGAAACATTTCTTCAGAAACTTCTAAAGGCTCCTGAAAATGGCACCATCCCGCAGGAAGTGTCCCATCAGTATGAAAAACAGAAGTGAAAACCTTTGTTAAATTTTCCTGGTTGGTGACGGCTTTCCATTTCGTTTGATGCTCCAGAGGTTTCTCAGGAGGCATTGCTGCTTTGTTATGATTGGAGTTCCACACTTTTGTATTATTTCGGAATAATCAAAATTTGCTTGAGGATGTTGCAACGATTTGATAAGGCCATTGGGTGATTTATTGCAGGTTTTTAGACTTCTCCCTTTCTAGACCTCTTAGATTATAGCTTTTATTGCTCTTACTATTATGCTGATTTTTAAAATTCTGTATTTATCTAACCTTACAACAAAATTGTAATGAAACCTTACAATAAAATTAGAACTAGTACAGTAATACCTCGTCTTACGAACCTAATTGGTTCCAGGGGGAGGTTCGTAAGACGAAAAGTTCGTAAGACAAAACATTGTTTCCCATAGGAAACAATGTAAGATCAATTAATCCGTGCAACGAAAAAATAAAAACGCAAAAAACCCACCGCCGCCTGGCTGTCACCTTTTGAAACTTCCGGGTTCGGCGTTCGGGAGGCTGCCGAGAAGCCCCGCCGCCCGGCTGTCACCTTTTAAAATAGCCGGGGGCTTCTCGGCGGCCTCCCAAATGCCGAACCCGGAAGTTCGGGTTTGGCATTCGGGTTCAGGAGGACGCTGAGAAGCCCCCCCCCCGCTGTTTCAAAAGGTGACAGCCGGGCGGCGGGGCTTCTCAGTGGCCTCCCGAACCCGAACTTTTGCCGAACTTCCGGGTTCGGCGTTTGGGAGGCCGCCGAGAAGCCCTGCTGCCTGGCTATCACCTTTTAAAACAGCCGGGGGTTTGGCGTTTGGGTTCAGGAGGATGCTGAGAAGCCCCCCGGCTGTTTCAAAAAGCGACAGCCGGGTGGCGGGGCTTCTCGGTGGCGGCAGGTTCGTAAGAAGGAAAAAGTTCGTAAGAAGAGGCAAAAAATTTCTGAACACCGGGTTCGTATCTCGGGTTGTTCATAAGACGAGGGGTTCGTATCACGAGGTACCACTGTACTTCTAAATGTGCTGCTTTTCTGGAAAATACCAATCATGAAAATGAGGTTATCTTTTCCAGACAAGGAACTTATTTCTTTGTATCTCCAAATTTTCTCAGTTCAGACCTCCAAACCTAAAGCAGTGTATTTTAAAGCAGAGTTGTTTCCAATTGTGTTAATGTTATGGCTGGTGTTTCATTTTACTGCTGAACTTAATCCAATTTAACACAGTATTCCAGCACTCATAGCAGTCAAATAATCAGTATTGTATTTTTATGATGATTTTCAGCCATACTGTAGCCAAATATCTAAGTAGAATGATGGCAATTTATTGTAGGTATAAATAACATGTACTGATTATGTAATTGATAATGATGCCACAACTTTTGCAATGATTTTATTCTGATGAAGCAGTTTAGAGTATCTTTTCTTATAATGTACACTGCTCAAAAAAATAAAGGGAACAATTAAACAACAGAATATATCTCGAAGTAAATCAAACTTCTGTGAAATCAAACTGTCTACTTGGGAAGCAACACTGACTGACAATCAATTCCACATGCTGTTGTGCAAATGGAATAGTTGTGCAAATTAAATATTTAATGAGAATATTTCATTCTTTTGGATCTAGGAGATATTCTTTGAGTCTTCGGAGAAGGGTGGCATACAAATCTAATAAATAATAATAATTATTATTTTTTTGAGCAGTATATTTTCTTCGATTAGCCTGATCGTTTTTTTAAAACTGTCCAAACATAAATAAAAGCATGTCATTTCTGCAAAGTTTTCATGATATATTTATTGTATTTACATCCTTGCTTTGGTTTTACAAATGTTTTCCATAAAACATTGAGGGACCAGTCTTTCAACACAGCCTCAACAGGCACCGTTCTTAAACGCAGATGTGACATTTCAAGTTTACAACGTCAAGCCTCCCCACCCTCCAAAAATAAGTACTGGTCATCCTCATTTAGTGACCGCAAGCAGTGATTAAGTGAGGCAATCACTAAGTGAAACTGCCGCTGTGCTTCTGAGCTTTCCTTTTACGAACCCGCAAGGCTCATAAATTTGGTAATACAGTTACTTTTTCATCACCGTCGTAACTGCAAAAGAGTCGCCAAGGGAGGCAGCTGTTAAACAAGGACTGCCTGCAATATTTCTGTGGTTTTATAACGAAAGTTAGGTGGTCAAGTTGCTGAAGAAGCTTTCAGACGCCTCCCCGGTCATTAAATTCTCACCTCTTCGGCCTTAAGATTGGTTGCAGTTTTCGGGATGCCGGCAGCCTGTACATTGTACAGAGGGATCAATATGCTTTATACACAAGGCCAGGGAATCTGGCAGCTTGGAAATCTCGACAACTGTGATTGTGCAGCAGCCGTCCATGACCTTTTGACTCTCTCTATACTGATTAGGCTTCGAATGGTCCCTAGGCTCCATAAAACTTTATCTCCATCAAACAATAAGTTTAAAAAACAGTAAAAGGCCGTGGCCATCAATCTGGAAATGATTGTTCATTTTGTTCAGGGAAATGGCATGCAGAGCCATTTCTCCTTGTCACCTGTCGCTCTTCCAGGTCCAAGAATGCCGGCCAGCTGGTCTACACACATGGGAGCGCCAGAAATTGAAAAAGTAGGCAAGCACATGCAAAATCATCTTGCCAGTGTGCGCCATGCGCACCGGACAGCTGTTATTTTGGTTTCTGGCACTCCCACGTACATGAAAACCGGCTGGCCAGGGCGCATGTGTGCGCCGGAACGTACAAGGTCAGCAGAGCTGCCAGCCAGGATGGGCTTTTCCGGTTTCCGGCAGGCATGCTTTGCGTGCGTGCCCATGCTTCAACAGTGCCAAAAATGCTCACACCTGCTCCTCGGAGGTGGAAAAAATAGCCATCACTGTGCTAGAGGGACTCAGTGCCCAAACTGTCCCAAAGGTCCAGGGGAGCAGTTGGGTTTTAGCCCAAGGACATTGGAGGCCTCTTCGGAGTGAGATGGCTCTCAGGATATGAGGTGGGGGCGTCTCTGGGCATCACGTGACTTTTGTTGTATATGTATAGTGTATACTTTCATTGTATACACCAGTGATTTTCAACTTTTTTTGAGCCCCAGCACATTTTTTACATTTACGAAACCCTGGGGCACATTGGGGGGGGGGGGGGGGATGGGGCGCGGCTAAAAAAAGTTTGGACAAAAAAATTCTCTCTCTCTCTCTTCCTCCCTTTTGGTTTCTCTCTCCCTCCCTTTCTCTTCCTTCCTTCCTCTTTCTTTATCTCTCTCTCCATCCCTCTTTCTTTCTCTTCCTTCCTTCCTTCCTCTTTTTGCTCTCTTTCTCTCTCCCTTCCTACCTCCCTCTGTCTTTCTCTCTCTCTCCTTCCCTCCCTTTCTCTCTCTCTCTTGCTTTCTTTCTCTCTCTCTTGTTCTTTCTTTCTCACTCGCTCTTTCTCTCTCTTGCTTTCTTTCTCTCTTTCTCTCTCTCTTTCTTTCTCTCTCTGAGCTTCGTGGCACACCTGATCATGTCTCGCGGCACACTGGTTGAAAAACACTGGTATACACAGTATACACATACAATGACAATAAAGTATTTATTTCTTCCCGAGACCAGAAAAAGGATGCTACCTTTGTGCCAACAGATTACAGGTAGCCGGTAATGGTGCCAGCCCATTACGGTCACAAAGTTATAAAAGCAGGTCAACCCATGACCTGATTTGACCTTTTTTCTATAGCTTGTTAAGGAAATCAGCATGGTCACAAACCATCGTTTGTTATAGGGTGTTTTTGCCCAAAACTGGAAGTAAACTCCAAGTTTTCAACCAAACCGTGTTAAATCAATCGTGGGATTCCAGGACATTGCAAGTGGCCATAAATGAAGGCTGGTGTCCGAGTTCCTTGGTTGCGTTCACATCACCTAGGGAGGGGGGCTGTGGGAATTTCAGAACTGGGTTGTAGCTACTTTTTGGGGAGTCCACAGGAACCCCGAATACCCACGAAAAGATCAAACTACCTACAGTTTAAGGGACACTAATTACGCTTGTGTTCTGATGCTGTACGTCTCAATGCAAGTCGCATAATTTGTGCTGCAATACAGTTCATCCTCATCCATTCCTGTCTTCTCTTTGTTTAGCAAGAGTTTATTGTTGGCTCTTGTGCGGTGCTATCGCAGCAGTCGGGCACTCTTTTAACGCGAATCGGCGCCGCAGAAAATCCTCCATCGACAGCAAGTTGAATGTGTCCGCTCCAGTTTGGGATGGTGGAGACTCGGGTTATTTGCTGAATCCAGCCCCTCCTTGCTTGGACTTCACGTTCCCTTCAAGGGGATTGAAAAAATCCCAGTGATGCATCTGAGCTTTGGTCAATTGCTGGATCAGGAAGAGCTTGTCCCGACTCTCCTGTGGAGACACCAGAGAGGAACCAAGTGAGCTCTGATTCAAACATGCCCTCAATAGAATAGAATAGAAACATTCGGGCAGATTAAAACTTACCATAGCTAATTGTTCCCTCAGTTGATTAATCACTCTTTTATGTGCTCCAGCCAAGGCAATGAAACAAAACACAACGAAACTATAAAACGAAGTGAGAAATACATAATGAGACACTCTGGTATGGGCTAACTTTGTAAAACACCATCTTCTGAATTCAGAGCAAATATGAGACTAATAGGTATCACAAGGTGTTGTGGTTAGCCCTGGCTCAGCTCCTACCCCAAGGACTGTGGATGTGGGGGAGACATCCACATGCTGCAGGCCTGTTTTGCCCCCCCCCCCCGGTGGAATCTGCTGATGAAGGCTCCCCTGACCAAGAAGACATGAATGACAGGGAGGAGGAGAGTGTGGCAGACAGCTCAGAAGGAGATCAATTATCTAGCTCCTCCATACATCATAAACATACATTAATATGTTTGTGAGTGACATAGGTGAAGGTTTGGTAGGGAAGGTTTGCCTATTTGCCGATGACTCTAAAGTGTGCAATAGGGTTGATATTCCTGGAGGCATCTGTAATATGGTAAATGATTTAGCTTTACTAGATAAATGGTTAAAGCAATGGAAACTGCAGTTTAATGTTTCCAAATGTAAAATAATGCACTTGGGGAAAAGGAATCCTCAATCTGAGTATTGTATTGGCAGTTCCGTGTTAGCAAAAACTTCAGAAGAGAAGGATTTAGGGGTAGTGATTTCTGACAGTCTCAAAATGGGTGAGCAGTGTGGTCGGGCAGTAGGAAAAGCAAGTAGGATGCTTGGCTGCATAGCTAAAGGTATAACAAGCAGGAAGAGGGAGATTGTGATCCCCTTATATAGAGCGCTGGTGAGACCACATTTGGAATACTGTGTTCAGTTCTGGAGACCTCACCTACAAAAAGATATTGACAAAACTGAACGGGTCCAAAGACGGGCTACAAGTATGGTGGAAGGTCTTAAGCATAAAACGTATCAGGAAAGACTTAGTGAACTCAATCTGTATAGTCTGGAGGACAGAAGGGAAGGGGGGGACATGATTGAAACATTTAAATATGTCAAAGGGTTAAATAAGGTTCAGGAGGGAAGTGTTTGTAATAGGAACACAAGAACAAGGGGGCACAATCTGGGGTTAGTTGGGGGAAAGATCAAAAGCAACATGAGAAAATATTATTTTACTGAAAGAGTAGTAGATCCTTGGAACAAACTTCCAGCAGACGTGGTTGGTAAATGCACAGTAACTGAATTTAAACATGCCTGGGATAAACATATATCCATTGTAAGATAAAATACAGGAAATAGTATAAGGGCAGACTAGATGGACCATGAGGTCTTTTTCTGCCGTCAGTCTTCTATGTTTCTATGTTTCTATAAGGTCCTGAATATCTAATGATAGAAGGGTAGAGGCTCAAGCATTGAGTCTGTCAACAAAACGCTCACCAGGTGACCATGAAGAAAGGCACAGCAAAGGTTTCGGAAGAAATGCCATTGAGGATTCTCTGCAACGTGAGGGGCAGTTTCTGGATGGTGTGTCCAATGACATCCCACGAACGACTGAAACTCACAAAAGGACCGCAGGCTTTAGAAGAAGCAATGCTGTTTGGGAAGGGACAGATGAGAAATACAAAATAGCACCAAAGGTCCTAAACTTTTATTTATTTATGAATTTGGTTATTTATTATTCAGCCTTTGTTATATATATATATATATCCCTCCCAGGGACAATTCCATCTGTCCGTCCATCACCCGGGGGGGGGGATTATTGACCCCCTCGGAGAGGGTCCGCAACTTGGGCGTCCTCCTCGATCCACAGCTCACATTAGAGAAACATCTTTCAGCTGTGGCGAGGGGGGTGTTTGCCCAGGTTCGCCTGGTGCACCAGTTGTGGCCCTATCTGGACCGGGAGTCACTGCTCACAGTCACTCATGCCCTCATCACCTCGAGGTTCGACTACTGTAACGCTCTCTACATGGGGCTACCTTTGAAAAGTGTTCGGAAACTTCAGATCGTGCAGAATGCAGCTGCGAGAGCAATCATGGGCTTCCCAAGGCATGCCCATGTTACATCAACACTCTGCATTGGTTGCCGATCAGTTTCCGGTCACAATTCAAAGTGTTGGTTATGACCTATAAAGCCCTTCATGGCATCGGACCAGAATATCTCCGGGACCGCCTTCTGCTGCACAAATCCCAGTGACCAGTTAGGTCCCACAGAGTTGGCCTTCTCCGGGTCCCGTCGACTAAACAATGTCATTTGGCGGGATCCAGGGGAAGAGCCTTCTCTGTGGCGGCCCCGGCCCTCTGGAACCAGCTCCCCTCGGAGATTAGAACTGCCCCCACCCTCCTTGCCTTTCGTAAACTCCTTAAAACCCACCTCTGCGGTCAGGCATGGGGGAATTGAGATATCTCCCCTGGGCCTAAACAGTTTATGCATGGTATGTTTGTTTTTAATAAGGGTTTTTCAGTGTTTTTAAATTATTGGATTTGTTGGACATTGTTTTATTGTTGTTGTGAGCCGCCCCAAGTCTCCAGAGAGGGGCGGCATACAAATCTAATAAATAAATAAATAAATATATTTACAAATAACTCCAGGTGGCAAACATACTCAACACAGCGACGGGTGGGATTCAATTTTTTTAGCATTATTTATCTATCTATCTATCTATCTATCTATCTATCTATCTATCTATCTATCTATCTATCTATCTATCTAGGAACTGTTTCATGGGGTGGCGCATTAGAAAGGTTGAGAACCACTGCTCTACTTGTCCATGGGGTCATGCTCCTTGGCGACGTCTCCAAGAGCCGCAATTGAGCTGCGGGGAAAAGGAACTAGATTATAACATGTGGGGCGATAGCTCAAAAAAAGGAACGTCAGTCTGCATTGGTTGCCGATCAGTTTCCGGTCACAATTCAAAGTGTTGGTTATGACCTATAAAGCCCTTCATGGCACAGGGCCAGATTATCTCAGGGACCGCCTTCTGCCGCACGAATCCCAGCGACCAGTTAGGTCCCACAGAGTTGGCCTTCTCCGGGTCCCATCAACTAAACAATGGCATTTGGCGGGACCCAGGGGAAGAGCCCTCTCTGTGGCGGCCCCGGCCCTCTGGAACCAACTCCCCCCAGAGATTAGAATAGCCCCCACCCTTCTTGCCTTTCGTAAGCTTCTTAAAACCCACCTCTGTCATCAGGCATGGGGGAACTGAGATGTTCTTTCCCCCTAGGCTTCTACAATTTATGTATGGTATGTTTGTATGTATGATTGGTTTTAAAATAAGGGTTTTTAGCTGTTTTAGTATTGGATTGTCGCATGTTGTTTTTACCACTGTAGTTAGCCGCCCCGAGTCTACGGAGAGGGGCGGCATACAAATCCAATTAATAATAATAATAATAATAATAATAATAATAATAATAATAATAATAATAATAATAACAACAACAACAACAACAACAACATCTGTGAACCATCGCCAACATTAAAAAGCCACTGACCTTGTCATGCTGAGTCCCAAAGGAATGAATGCCAAAATGAGACCGATCAAAAGAACCGCCAAGAAAAAAAAGTTGGAACTGGAGGCTCTGAAGGGCCGGGGTGAAGGTTTACAGGTGTGCATCAAGCTCAACTGGAAAGTGAAAAGAGAAATTAAGATTTAATACTTAAAACACTGAAAAAAACCCATGGATGATATAATGGAAAGGCAACTACAGATAGTCCTCAAGATAAGACCACAATCTAGGCCAAGGGTAGGCACTGTTGGCTCTTCTATGACATGTGGACTTCAACTCCCAGAATTCCTGAGCTAGCATGATTGGCTCAGGAATTCTGGGAGTTGAAGTCCACAAGTCATAGTAGAGCCCACTTGGCCTACCTCTGATCTAGGCCCAAGTTTCTGTGGCGAGGTGAGATGTTTGCTAAGGGAATTCTGCCTCATTTTACGACCTTCCCGGGGTGTCCAGGGGGGAAAGAATTTTGAAATTCCCTGATTATTTCCCTGACATTTCCCTGTAACTTGCGATCTAGTTATAAGGAGCGGTCATAGATGACGTCATACCAAACGGCTAAGCCGTGGAGAAATATCGGTAGCTGAGGAAGCAAGTTGTTGCCACAGTTATGCTCATTTTTGCTTGACTCTGCCAGGCAGCCCGATCCGTTGCGTTTTTTTACATGATTTTTCCTTGACTTTTAAGCATTTTAATAATTTGGTTTCCCCCCCTGATTTATTCTGGGTTTTTTTCCCCACAAATTCCCTGATAATTCCCCAATTTTCCTGTTTTCCAAATTTGCTGGGGATCCTGCCTTCCCTACTGTTGTGGTCGGCTCTGGCCCAGCTCCTGCCCCAGGGAATGGGGAGGTGGATGCAGGGGAAACTTCAACATGTCACAGGCCTGTGTTATTGCCGACAGAATCAGTTCAGAGTTTAGTTTCCTCGGACGAAGAAGGTGGGAGTGACTCGGCAGAGGGGGGCTTGGCACACAGCCCAGGCAGTCAATCTCCCTTATCTTCCGTTGATTCAGATGATGACGTTTTGGACCCACGCAAGCGCAGAATTATGCGTAGAAGAGACCAAATAAGAACATATTACAGGAAATAAGGGAGGCCACCTGTGTTTGGGTGGGGCTCCAGTAATTAGGGCTGCTGCTATAAATAGCAGCCTGTGGGTTTGTCCGTTGTGGAAGAATATCTGATTGGAGTTCCTCAGGAATCTTGTGGTGTCTGGACTTTGTTGATTTTTCACGCCTTTGAAACCAAAGCAGAGCAACGTGTGTGTGTATGTCTCACTTCGTTGAAAGAAGAAGGGGTGTGAAGTTTCTTCACAGCTGCTAGCTAAGTACTTAGTGACTGCTTAAGGGAAATTGTACAGACTACCCGGTTGTTTTGGGACGAGTGCTCTTTGCAATACAAAAAGAGTGCTTAGTTTATTTTGAATTTTGGGATAAAGAACATTGTTTTGAATTTTCAAACGTGTGTGTGTCTGAAATTTGTACCCTTGAATTTTCGGGAGGCTCCTATCAGAGAGCCCGGCAGAACCACCATCGTTCAATGAATTGCTGCCGTTGTTAAGCTAGTAACAGGGCTGTTAAGATAATCTGGCTTTCCCATGGACTTTGCTTGTTAGAAGATCGGAATCGGGAATCCTATGACCCAGGAACACTAAAACTGTCGTAAGTATGAGCCATCTGAATTTTGATCATGACTATGGGGATGCTGCAATGGTGGCCATAACAGTGGAAAAAATAGTCATTTTTCAGTGTCGTTGTTATCTTCGGTCACTAAGTCTTTTTTATTTTATATTATTATTATTATTATTATTATTATTATTATTATTATTATTATTATTATTATTATTATTATTATATCTTGCCCCCCTGCCCAATAAATGTGATGCATGGTGTGATTGGATTGTCTGATTGAGTAATATATAGGGTTTTTAGCTGTAATTTTTTAATGTATTAGATTTGTTTTCTACGCTTTGTTTCTATACTTATTCTGTGAGCCGCATACAAATCTAGTAAATAATAATAAATAATAATAATAAATGAACAGTCCTATACCAAGGACTACCTGTACTTTCCAAAATACTGTATTTTTTGGAGTATAAGATGAATCTTAGTTTTGGGGGAGGAAAATAGGGGGAACAGGTATTCATTTGGTTAGCGTCCTTAGTCTGGTAAGCTTCAGTGCATTATTTTGAGGACCCGGATTGTGGGGGGCAATAGGCTGGCTCTGTTAAAAAGTGCTGTTGCTAACATGTTGTAAAAGGCGAAAGATTTATACGATCTGAAGAGAAACCAGAGTCTCCCTGACTCTAAGGAGAAAGGCGGCATTAAATAAATAAAGATAGAGATAGAGAGAGAGAGAGAGAGAGAGAGGTAGAGATAGATAGATAGATAGATAGATAGATGATAGATAGATAGAGATAGATAGATAGAGATAGATAGAGATAGATAGAGAAAGATAGATAGATAGAGATAGATAGATAGAGATAGATAGATAGATAGAGATAGATAGATAGTGAGAGAGAGAGAGAGAGAGAGAGAGAGAGAGAGAGAGAGAGAGAGAGAGAGAGAGAGAGAGAGAGAGAGAGAGATAAATAATTGTTTTATCCCCTGGTTAGGGCTTTAAAAAAACTTTATTCGGAGAGAGTAACAATGAAAGTGCCTGCAAGGTAAGAGCTGGGAAAATTGTTAGCACTTACTAGTTAGGGCTGGGGGAAAAAGCTTTTTAAAAATGTAGGGAGAAAGCTATATTCAGAGCATAAGACGCACCCAAATTTTTAGCCTCTTTTAAGGAGGACAAAAGTGTGTCTTATAGGGGCAGCTCTGTATAAAGTATCTTAGAATTTAAGCACAACCACCATACAAATAATAATTATACTCTGAAATGATATAATATGTAAAATACTATATGTCTGCTCTTTCTTAATCTTTGTATTGTAATAAAAATTGTTTTTTGTTTTTTTTAAAAAAAGTGTGTCTTATACTTTGAAAAATACGATATTCACAGTGGACCAAGGCCAGGCCTTCCTAGACAATTCAAGGAACAAAAGGAGACCCTCTACTTTACCTTTTTAATATAAAAGACAATTAAATATTTCACGGCTGCAATCGCTGGGAGAAGAGGACAGTAGAAGGTTCCGATCCAACAAATTGTCTGTCCATAAACGATTTCCAACACGTTATCCGGGATGGCAAACTCCTGCAGCCCAACCCACCGGAAGGCCTTGATGGGACAATGGGTAACGATCAACCTAAGGGGGAAAAGATGAATTCAGTTTTGACTCCTGATGCCCAGCACTGTCGTCATAGAAACAGTACAGTAGTACCCCTAGATACGAGCATAATTCGTTCCATAAGGGAGCTTGTATGTCGAGGCAACTCGTATCTGAAACAAATAACTTTTTTCCCCTCTAAGATAACCAAAAGCAAGGATTCTTGCGCCACCTAGTGGACGCTCGGCTCGTATCCCGAATTTCAGCTTGGGACTAGAACAGAAATGTCTCTCCCCTCGTGGCTCGTATCTTGAAATACTCACATGTAGAGCAGCTCGTATCTAGAGGTACTACTGTATTGGGTTACTACCGGTTCGGATAAGGACGGCGCACTGGTAGCGGAAGTTGTGCTCCGTGCGCAGCTTCGCTTCTCCTGCATGTGACACCCCTCCGCCCGCGCCCCGTTTTAGTCCCGGGAGGCTACAGGGCGGCCTACTAGCACCAAAACGGGGAGGGGGAACGATGATCCCCAATATCTCCAATTTCTTTCGCTAGTTTCCTCCTGGATTCCTTCCTCTCATACCTTCTCCGATCTATCCCAATTTCTAACCCCAGCACAGCGCATGGAAACGCCCCGTGCATGCGCAGAAGAAACCCGAGGACCAGCTATGGGGCAGGAGGCATGTGGTTAGGGCTGGAAAGACACATTCGGAGCAAGTTAGAGCAATGAAAAAACCCCTGCAAAGATTAGATTAGATTTATTGGATTTATATGCCGCCCCTCTCCGCAGACTCAGGGCGGCTCACAACAATAGCAAAAAACAGTACATAGTGACAAAATCCAATGCCCACCAATCCAATTACAATTTTAAGTTAAGAAATTCATAAAACAATCCCAATATATATAAAAAACAAGCACACAATCAATCAAACGGCAAAACAACATGGGCAAGGGGGAGATGTTTTAGTTCCCCCATGCCTGACGGCAGAGGTGGGTTTTAAGGAGCTTACGAAAGGCAAGGAGGGTGGGGGCAATCCTAATCTCAGGGGGGAGCTGGTTCCAGAGGGTCGGAGCCACCACAGAGAAGGCTCTTCCCCTGGGTCCCGCCAAACGACATTGTTTAGTCGACGGGACCCGAAGAAGGCCGACTCTGTGGGACCTAACCGGTCTTAGGGCTTGGAATACATTCTTTGCAGAGAGTAACAATGAAAGAGCTTGCAAGTGGGTTAAGAGCTGGGAACATCGTTAGCACCTGGTTAGGGCTGGAAAGAAACATTTGGAGCAAGTTAGAGCAATGAAAAAACCCTGCAAAGACTTAGGGCTTGGAATACATTCTTTGCAGAGAGTAACAATGAAAGAGCTTGCAAGTGGGGAAGAGCTGGGACCATTGTTAGCACCTGGTTAGGGCTGGAAACTAACATTTGGAGCAAGTTAGAGCAATGAAAAAAACCTGCAAAGACTTAGGGCTTGGAATACATTCTTTGCAGAGAGTAACAATGAAAGAGCTTGCAAGTGGGGAAGAGCTGGGAACATCATTAGCACCTGGTTAGGGCTGGAAAGAAACATTTGGAGCAAGTAGAGAATGAAAAAAAAATCCTACAAAGACAGGGCTTGAAAAATATTCTTAGCAAAGAGTAACAATGAAAGAGCTTGCAAGTTAGGAGCTGGGAAGATCGTTAGGAGCTAGTTAGGGCTGAAACAAGTTCCATTCAAAGTATAAGGCACACCCAAAGTATCAGCCTCTTTTAGGGAGGAAAAAGGTGTGTCTTATACTCCAAAAAATACGGTAAACGGGATTGTAGTAAGTGGTCCAGGAAATCCTTCTTCAGACACCAAAGTATCTTTCTAGTACCGATAAAAGACAATATTTGTACTGTAGCTCAGGGTTGATTTATGGAGTCCTTGGTGTTCTCTTGAGCTTGGTTATTTTCTTGCAGACGTTTTATTACCAAACTAAGTAACATCATCAGCTAGTTAGGACTGGGAAAAAAAACTTCGAAAAAAGCTACATTCAGAGTATAAGATCCACCTGAATTTTCAGCCTCTTTTAGGGAGGAAAAAGATGGGTCTTATACTCTGAAAAATACGGTTAAATAAATGCAAGATTATAGGTGTGGCTCTCTGATCCTCTGTCCCCAAACAAGCCACTTTGGACCCCTCTTGGGAATTATATACTCACTTTCTAGGAAAGTCAATGAAGACGATGACGGCGCAGATGATGAGCAAGTCAAAGATCATCAGTTTATACATTTCCTGGCCGACTCGGGATTCCCAGCACTGAAGAAAGAAAAAAAGGATGGGAAGATTAGATTAGATTGATTGGATTTATATGCCGCCCCTCTCCGCAGACTCGGGGCGGCTCACAACCATGGCAAAAACAGTACATAGTAACAAATCTAATATTTAGCAATCTAATTTACAGTTTTAAGTTAAAAAGACCATAAAAGCAACCCCAATATATATAAAAAACAAGCACACAATCAATCATAGACCAAAACTACATGGGCAAGGGGGAGATGTTTCAATTCCCCCATGCCTGACGGCAGAGGTGGGTTTTAAGCAGCTTACGAAAGGCAAGGAGGGTGGGGGCAATCCTAATCTCTGGGGGGAGCTGGTTCCAGAGAGTCGGGGCCGCCACAGAGAAGGCTCTTTCCCTGGGACCCACCAGACGACATTGTTTAGTCGACGGGACCCGGAGAAGGCCAACCGGTCGCTGGGATTCGTGCAGCGTAAGGGTGTCTGTTGGCACGGATGCCAGGAGAGAGGCGTGTTTATGCACGTGTTTTGGGAGTGTTTGATAGTGTAGAGGTATAAGAGGAAAATAGTAGGATGTTAAACATAAAATGGGTGATTAAAAAGGAGATAGCAGTAGAGTGGTACTTCTACCTAAGAATACCTCTACTTATGAACTTTAAGCACCGGGTGTTCAAGATTTTTTTGCCTCTTCTCAAGAACCATTTTCCACTTACAAACCCGAGCCTCTGAAACTGTAACCGGAAAAGGCAGGGAGAAGCCTCCGTGGGGCCTCTCTAGGAATCTCCTGGGAGGAAACAGGGGCGGAAAATGCAGGAGAAGCCTCTGTGGGGCCTCTCTAAGAATCTCCTGGAAGGAAACAGGGCCGGAAAAGGCAGGGAGAAGCCTCCGTGGGACCTCTCTAGGAATCTCCTGGGAGGAAACAGGAGCAGAAAAGGCTGGGGGAAGCCTCTGTGGGGCCTCTCTAAGAATCTCCTGGGAGGAAACAGGGCCGGAAAAGGCAGGGAGAAGCGTCCATGGGGCCTAAGAATCTCCTGTGAGGAAACAGGGCCGGAAAAGGCGGGGAGAAGCGTCCATGGGGCCTCTCTAAGAATCTCCTGGGAGGAAACAGGAGCAGAAAAGGCTGGGGGAAGCCTCTGTGGGGCCTCTCTAAGAATCTCCTGGGAGGAAACAGGAGCAGAAAAGGCTGGGGGAAGCCTCTGTGGGGCCTCTCTAAGAATCTCCTGGGAGGAAACAGGGCCGGAAAAGGCAGGGAGAAGCGTCCATGGGGCCTAAGAATCTCCTGTGAGGAAACAGGGCCGGAAAAGGCAGGGAGAAGCGTCCCTGGGGCCTCTCTAAGAATCTCCTGGGAGGAAACAGGGCCGGAAAAGGTGGGGAGAAGCGTCCATGGGGCCTCTCTAAGAATCTCTTGGGAGGAAACAGGAGCAGAAAAGGCTGTGGGAAGCCTCTGTGGGGCCTCTCTAGGAATCTCCTGGGAGGAAACAGGAGCAGAAAAGGCTGGGGGAAGCCTCTGTGGGGCCTCTCTAAGAATCTCCTGGGAGGAAACAGGGCCGGAAAAGGCAGGGAGAAGCGTCCATGGGGCCTAAGAATCTCCTGTGAGGAAACAGGGCCGGAAAAGGCAGGGAGAAGCGTCCCTGGGGCCTCTCTAAGAATCTCCTGGGAGGAAACAGGGCCGGAAAAGGTGGGGAGAAGCGTCCATGGGGCCTCTCTAAGAATCTCCTGGGAGGAAACAGGAGCAGAAAAGGCTGTGGGAAGCCTCTGTGGGGCCTCTCTAGGAATCTCCTGGGAGGAAACAGGAGCAGAAAAGGCTGGGGGAAGCCTCTGTGGGGCCTCTCTAAGAATCTCCTGGGAGGAAACAGGGCCGGAAAAGGCAGGGAGAAACGTCCATGGGGCCTAAGAATCTCCTGTGAGGAAACAGGGCCGGAAAAGGCAGGGAGAAGCGTCCCTGGGGCCTCTCTAAGAATCTCCTGGGAGGAAACAGGGCCGGAAAAAGCAGGGAGAAGCCTCTGTGGGGCCTCTCTAAGAATCTCCTGCGAGGAAACAGGGACGGAAAAGGCAGGGAGAAGCGTCCATGGGGCCTAAGAATCTCCTGCGAGGAAACAGAGCCGGAAAAGGTGGGGAGAAGCCTCCGTGGGGCCTCTCTAGGAATCTCCTGGGAGGAAACAGGGCCTCCACCCTCTCTGTGGTCTCCCCTATCGCACACATTATTTGCTTTTACATGTGAAGCACTGTGAAGCGGTATATAGGTCTAAGTGCTATTGCTATCTGTATTTATATCAAGGAAAAACAGTCTCAGTGAGGGATCTGAACTTCTTCACCACTGAGTGTTGTTCAAGGAGAGCCAATTTTTAAATTCACACACCTAATTCGATGACTCGCGTTCACTTCTTAAATAAACCGACTTACTGGATAAAGGTGGAAGTTGTATCCACACGGCTTGCACTTCTCAGCACAGGACGTGATGCGAGTCCAGAGCGAAAACAAAAGGACGGCGATGTTGGCCAATCGCACAAAGACACACCTTCAAGACACAAGGGAGGCACATGAAGAAGTGGAGCTTGGAAGGGTTTCCTGGGCTCTATAGACAATCCCACCCACTCACCCCATGTCAGAAGAGAAAGAAAACCACAGACAGGCCACTGGTTACCTGATCAGAGTTAATCGTATCTCAAAGATGGGCGAATAGTCTTCATATTTGATAAGAAACGAAAAAATCAGTGGGGCAAAAAAGTTCGCGACCGTGATCACCATAGAAGGTAAGTATTGCACAAAGAGGTCGTCTAATTTGATGTTGTTTTCCTGAGTTGGGAAAAAAAGTTTATTTGGTTTATTATTTATTTTATTATTTATTTATTGGATTTGTATGCTGCCCCTCTCCGCAGACTCGGGGCGGCTAACAACAAGGATAAAAAACAACATGTAACCATCCAATTTAATAAAACAACTAAAAACCCTTATTATAAAACCCAAACATACACACAAACATACCATACATAACTTGTAATGGCCTAGGGGAAGGAATATCCTAACTCCCCCATGCCTGGCGACAAAGGTGGGTCTTGAGTAATTTGCGAAAGACAAGGAGGGTGGGGGCTGTTCTAATCTCTGGGGGGAGTTGATTCCAGAGGGCCGGGGGCCGTCACAGAGAAGGCTCTTCCCCTGGGGCCCGCCAAATGACATTGTTTGGTCGACGGGACCCGGAGAAGGCCAACTCTGTGGGACCTTTTCGGCCGCTGGAATTCGTGTGGTAGAAGGCGGTTCTGGATGTATTCTGGCCCAATGCCATGTAGGGTTTTAAAGGTCATTACCAACACTTTGAATTGTGACCGGAAACCGATCGGCAGCCAGTGCAGGCCACGGAGTGTTGCAGAAATGTGGGCGAATCTAGGAAGCCCCACGATGGCTCTCGTGGTTTGTTAAAGATTCCTAGTTTATATCCACCCACAAGGGCTGGGTCCAACAAACTGTGATTAAAATTACTCGTTTAGCCCAATGATTGAATCAATCAGAAGTTCTACATAGGAATAGTTGAGTCTGTCATCTGCACCTGTATAATGTCTGGTTTGGTTCTGCAACCCAACAAGACTGACACAGACTTCAGAGGAGAATCAGAACTGCAGAAAAAACAATTGATGCCACCCTGCCTTCCATTGAGGACCTCTAGACTGCATGAGTCAAAAAGAGGGCAGCAAAAATATTTACTGACCCCTAACATCCTGGACCTAAACTGTTTCAACTCCTCTCCTCAAAATGTCGCTACAGAGCACTGCACACCAAGACAACTAGATACAAGAACAGTTTTTCCCCGAATGCCATCACTCTGCTAAACAAATAATTCCCCCAACACTTTCAAACTATTTACTAAGTCTGCACTACTATTACTACTAGTTTTTTCTCATCATTCCCATCACCCATTTCCTCCCACTAATGACTGTATGACTGTAACTTGTTGCTTGTATCCTTAAGATTTTTATTAATATTGGTTGGTTATTAGACCCCTATAAGAATCATTAAGTGTTGTACCTCTTGATTTTTGACAAATGTATCTTTTTCTTTTATGTACACTGAGAACATATGCACCAAAGATAAATTCCTTAGGTGTGCAATCACACGGCCAATAAAAAATTCTGTTCTATTCTAACTGTCATTCTAAGTCATCTCCCTCACCTCCACAGAGCTATTGAAAAAATACAACATTGAAAGAATAATCTGACCTAGGTTTTCCCAGAGATAAGTTAGGATCAGAACATAATTTCAAACACATTCTGTAAAGGACCTTGGAATACTAATATCGAATGACCTAAGTGCTAAAGCCCACTGCAACAATATCGCCAAAAAAGCCTCTAGAGTTGTTAACCTGATCCTACGCAGCTTCTGCTCAGGCAACCTCACCCTACTCACAAGAGCCTACAAAACTTTTGCCAGACCTATCCTAGACTACTGCTCATCTGTCTGGAACCCATACCACATCTCAGACATCAACACCCTTGAAAATGTCCAAAGATATTTCACCAGAAAAGCCCTTCACTCCTCCACTCGAAACAGAATATCCTACGAAAATAGACTAACAATCCTAGGCCTAGAAAGCCTAGAACTACGGCGCCTAAAACACAATCTGAGCATTGCCCACAAGATCATATGCTGCAATGTCTTACCAGGCAATGACTACTTCAGCTTCAACCGCAACAACACAAGAGCAAGCAACAGATTCAAACTTAATACGAACCGCTCCAAACTTGACTGTAAAAAATATGATTTCAACAATCGAGTTATAGAAGCGTGGAACACATTACCGGATTCAATTGTGTCAACCCCTAACCCCCAACACTTCTCCCTTAGACTCTCCACGATTGACCTCTCCAGGTTCCTAAGAGGCCAGTAAGGGGCGTAGATAAGTGCACTGGTGTGCCTTTCGTCCCCTGTCAAATTGTCTTTCCTTTTTTTTCACCTATCTTATATATTCTCTTCCTTTCATATATCCTCTCCTCTAAGTTCACCTTCACCCTCTTTTTATATTATCACATGTCTATTTTCTTCCTATGTATTTATGTATTGGACAAATGAATAAATAAATAATAAATAAATAAATACTTACTGGGAAACTGTGTTCTTGCGAATAGACGGTTACTCTATAGATGGAATAAAAACAAGCCGACAGGACAGCCAAAACAACACAGTTTAAGAAGATCCTCAAACAATAAATACACGTTTTCTCTTTGAGGCTTCTGTCCGCTGCCTTCTGTCTTAATCGTTCATCCTGCAAATCTGTCTGCGAACAGAAATATATTTACAGATTTAGTTTTTAAACCAGTCACAATCAAAATAATTTGTAAACAAATCCATGGACCATGATAAGAGACCATAATCCTCTGAGACAAAGCAATTACTTGTTCTTGGTCAGAAGACAAAATAAACGTTGTATAATTTATTTTTATTTTATTCACCTTCTATGCCGTCCAATCCCGAAGGACATAACTTGATTTAACAATCAAATATATCATCAGTCTTTCTTTCTTTTTAACTTTGACTGCTGATTATTCTAACAGACCTTCTGACAAATGCCAGGAAGAGGGGAAAAACTTACATATACTTTTTCTAGGACTATTGCATTATATTGCATTGGTAAGTTTATTCAACTTTTTGCTACTTAGGATATTTGATAGGCGAGGACAGTTCACTATGTTCTTAGAAAAAGAAGTATACGTACTTTAAGTTCATAAACTAAGCTGCTGTGTTTCAGCCGAGCTGCGTTTATATCTGTGATGGAGAAGTCCCAGCCAGCAAAAATTTTATTGCAGTAGCTCTGAAACGGATCTTCGTTGTAGATCAAGCTTCGTTTAAATCCTTCCACCGAGCTGTTAATAAGATTGCCAGGGTGTTGATTTTTTTTTTTTTTTAAAGAAGAAAAACCTACCATAAATAATAAACTTACTTTTGATTATTGTAAAAAAAAATACTGGTATGATGATGGATAATGCTGTCTGAACAGCGAGATGTCAGATTTGGGGAATATCTATCTATCTATCTATCTATCTATCTATCTATCTATCTATCTATCATCATCTATCTATCTATCTATCTATCTATCTATCTATCTATCTATCTATCTATCATCTATTTACCTATCTATCTATCTATCTATCTATCTATCTATCTATCTATCTATCTATCTATCTATCTATCTATCTATCTATCTATCTATCTACCTACCTACCTACCTACCTACCTACCTAATCTATCTATCCATCCATCCATCCATCCATCAATCTAATCTCTCTCTCTCTCTCTCTCTCTCTCTCTCTCTATTTATTTATTTATTTATTGGATTTGTATGCCGCCCCTCTCCGTAGACTCGGGGCGGCTAACAACAATAATAAAAACAGCATGTAAATCCAATACTACAACAGCTAAAAAACCCTTATTTTAAAACCAATCATACCTACAAGCAAACATACCATGCATAAATTGTAAAGGCCTAGGTGGAAAAGAGTATCTCAGTTTCCCCATGCCTGACGGCAGAGGTGGGTTTTAAGTAGCTTACGAAAGGCGAGGAGTGTGGGGGTTATTCTAATCTCCGGGGGGAGTTGGTTCCAGAGGGCCGGGGCCGCCACAGAGAAGGCTCTTCCCCTGGGCCCCGCCAAACGACATTGTTTAGTTGACGGGACCCGGAGAAGGCCCACTCTGTGGGACCTAACTGGTCACTGGGATTCGTGCCGCAGAAGGCGGTCCCGGAGATATTCTGGTCCGGTGCCATAAAGGGCTTTATAGGTCATAACCAACACTTTGAATTGTGACCGGAAACTGATCGGCAACCAATGCAGACTGCGGAGTGTTGGTGTGACATGGGCATATTTAGGGAGGCCCATGATTGCTCTCGCAGCTGCATTCTGCACGATCTGAAGTTTCCAAACACTTTTCAAAGGTAGCCCCATGTAGAGAGCGTTACAGTAGTCGAGCCTCGAGGTGATGAGGGCATGAGTGACTGTGACTTGCGATCAATACTGAGCCCAACATCTGTCGCTAAGCAAGACAGTTGTTATGTGAGCATTGCCCTATTTTGCCATCTTTCTTGCCGTTGTTGAGCGAATCACGGCAATGGCTATGTTAGTTTCCACGGTTGTTAAGTGAATTTGGCTTCCTGTTCTGACTTTGCTTGTTGGCAAGCCACAAAAGGGAATTGTGTGAACATCTGGAACAACTGTCACAAATATGAACCCATTGCCAAGCGCCTGAATTTTGATCACATGATCACGAGGATGCAGCAACAGTTGTAACTGCAAAAAACCGCCGTTTCATCTTTTTTCGGTGCTGTTCTTAGCTTTGCATACAAATCTAATAAATTAAATTAAAACTTCAAACGGTCACTAAACAAACCACTGTAAATTGGGAACTACTACTTGTATACTCATGGGGTCAGATCAGGGGTGAAATGCTACCAGTTCGGGCTTACCGGTAGCGGTGGCTGCCAGTAGTTTTGAAAATCGGTAGCGGCAGCAGCACAAGGCTCCGCCCATTTACCGGTCGCCATTTTCTTTTTTTTAACCCTCTGCGCATGCACAAAGCCTTCTGCGCATGTGCAAAGAGTGAAAAAGCACATGTGATGGTGCCAAAGTGTGCACTTCTCAACCAGTAGGGAAGGTAAGTACCGTATTTTTCAGAGTATAAGCCTGCACATTTTTCCTCCCTAAAAAAGGCTAAAAATTTGCGTGCCTCTTATACTCTGAATGTAGCTTGTTTTGAAGCTTTTTTTCAGACCTAACTAGCTGCTAATGATCCTCCCAGCTCTTACTTTGCAGGCTCTTTTATAGTTCTTTTTCTTGCAAAAAATGTTTTCCAAGCCCTAAGTCTTTGCAGGGTTTTTTTTCTTTGCTCTACTTGCTCTGAATGTTTCTTTCCAGCCCTAACCAGGTGCTAACAATGTTCCCAGCTCTTCCCAGCTTGCAAGCTCTTTCCTTGTTACTCTCTGCAAAGAATGTTTTCCAAGCTCTAAGTCTTTGCAGGGTTCCCCCCCCCCCCCATTGCTCTAAATTGCTCCAAATGTTTCTTTCCAGCCCTAACCAGGTGCTAACAATGTTCCCAGCTCTTACCGGCTTGCAAGCTCTTTCCTTGTTACTCTCTCCGAATAAGTGTTTTTTTAAAGCCCTAACCAGGGAATAAAATAATGTGCTGAAGCTGACTAGACTAAGGATGCTAGCTAGATGAATATCTGCTAGGTAAATCCCCCCCCCTAATTTTCTCCCCCTAATTTTCTCCCCAATTCAAAGTGTTGGTTATGACCTATAAAGCCCTTCATGGCATCGGACCAGAATATCTCCGAGACAGCCTTCTGCTGCACGAATCCCAGTGACCGATTAGGTCCCACAGAGTCGGCCTTCTCCGGGTCCCGTCAACTAAACAATGTCGGTGGGCGGGCCCCAGGGGAAGAGCCTTCTCTGTGGCGGCCCCGACTCTCTGGAACCAGCTCCCCCCAGAGATTAGAACTGCCCCTACCCTCCTTGCCTTTCGTAAACTCCTGAAAACCCACCTTTGTCGTCAGGCATGGGGGAATTGAGATATCTCCCCCGGGCCTATATCATTTATGTATGGTATGTTTGTAGGTATGTCTGCTTAAAAATGGGTTTTTAAAACTATTTTAAATTTTAAATTGTATATTATTAGATTTGTTATGAATTGTTTTATTGTGTTGTGAGCCGCCCCGAGTCCACGGAAAGGGGCGGCATACA
The DNA here is from genome assembly GCF_031021105.1 of Erythrolamprus reginae. NCBI lineage: Eukaryota > Metazoa > Chordata > Lepidosauria > Squamata > Dipsadidae > Erythrolamprus > Erythrolamprus reginae. The sequence goes on from NC_091958.1 coordinate 48,885,516, forward strand.
AATCAAATCAAATCAAATCAAATCAAATCAAATCAAATCAAATCAAATCAAATCAAATAAATAAATAAATAAAAACTAAGGTGCGGCTTGTACTCCGAAAAGTACGGTAGATTTCACCACTGGGTTAGACTACCTTACCCACGTCTTTTAAATACCCCAAAGCTCTTTTAGAATTCTTCCATTCCCAACTCTGCTCTTTAAAACGGTCATTTTTTTCACCCCCGGCTTAGCAAAGGGAAGTCTCATTTACCCAGGAGGAATTACCGTTTGATAATCCAGACAAAGCTCATGGAAAGGTAAGCCAGTGTGATCAGCAAATACGCCAGCGGCACGTGGTACTCCAACAGACCCAAAGGTACGCTTTCCACTGAGTAATAGCCATAAAAGAGGCTCGTCATTTCAAGGAATCCCTGCGGACAGAATTCAACAAAGGAAAGTCAAGCTGCTCCATTCAGACTTGCAACGGGGGACGGTCATGCTAGAGAAACGTGCTCAGCACAGCAAACAGAAACCATCCATGGCGGTTAGGTTGCAGCCAATACAAGCCATTTTATCATAGAAACATAGAAGTCTGACGGCAGAAAAAGACCTTGTGGTCCATCTAGTCTGCCCTTATACTATTTCCTGTATTTTATCTTAGGATGGGTATATGTTTATCCCAGGCATGTTTAAATTCAGTTACTGTGGATTTACCAACCACGTCTGCTGGAAGTTTGTTCCAAGGATCTACTACTCTTTCAGTAAAATAATATTTTCTCATGTTGCTTTTGATCTTTCCCCCAACTAACTTCAGATTGTGTCCCCTTGTTCTTGTGTTCACTTTCCTATTAAAAACACTTCCCTCCTGGACCTCATTTAACCCTTTAATATATTTAAATGTTTCGATCATATACCCCCTTTTCCTTCTGTCCTCCAGACTATACAGATTGAGTTCATTAAGTCTTTCCTGATACGTTTTATGCTTAAGACCTTCCACCATTCTTGTAGCCCATCTTTGGACCCGTACAATTTTGTCAATATCTTTTTGTAGGTGAGGTCTCCAGAACTGAACACAGTATTCCAAATGTGGTCTCACAAGCATTCTATCCACCTTATCCATCTTCTACTTTCTTTCTTTCTTTCTTTCTTTCTTTCTTTCTTTCTTTATTTATTTATTTATTTATTTATCAGATTTGTATGCCGCCCCTCTCCGCAGACTCTGGGCGGCTAACAGCAATAATAATACAATGTAAACAAATCTAATATTTAAGTTAATTTTAAAAACCCTAATTTAAGAAACCAATCATACATAGTGACATACCATGCATAAATTTTATAAGCCTATGGGGAAGGGAAAGTCTCAATTCCCCCATGCCTGACGACAGAGGTGCGTTTTAAGGAGCTTACGAAAGGCAAGGAGGGTGGGGGCAACTCTGATATCTGGGGGGGAGTTGGATCCAAAGGGTCGGGGCCGCCACAGAGAAGGCTCTTCCCCTGGGTCCCGCCAAACGACATTGTTTAGTTGACGGGCCCGGAGAAGGCCAACTCTGTGAGACCTAAATGGTCGCTGGGATACTTTGGGCTCATTCAGAAATCCAAAAGAAGGTTATGATTTGGTCAAAATTTCCATCTGCCAGAGGTATTTTTCAAGAAGAGGGTCCCTAGCAAACAACATTATCGGGATGATCTGATAATCTGTGGTCCAATTTTTTTGCAATAGGCCTGTGTCAGAACACTGTGCTATCGTTATTGCCCCATGCCTTTAGCAGGTGTTAGATTAGGGGTCTGGTGTCATCATCTTTATCTTAAAGACAGCAAGAAGGAAGAAAGATAAGATTCACCAGCGTAGCCTGATGCAATTCACTTTTTCTAAGCGTGTACCTGCGGAGGAATTGACAAAGAAATTTAGGCAGGTGGCTAAATACCCCTTTAAAACCTAGTTTAGTAGATCGATCCTGTATTAATTTTGGAAAGCGAAGAACTGAGAATCAGATCGCACCTTTTCTGACTCACCACCTTTATTATTAAAATGTGTCATGAGCTACAAATTCCTGTTTGTTAATCTTGCAAATTGCTTGCACAGAAAAGGCACAACCGAATCCCGTGTTTTTTGTTATATATGGAGAGGGGAAAAGATTTCAGATCACTGTTCTCCTCCCTTATGATGGCAAGACACCTAGCTAAGTGTGGTTTATTCACTAAGTTCCAACATGGTTTAATATCTACTCATGTGAAAAAGGTCTGAAAAAGGTCAAAGGGGGTTTCAAAGATGGGGAAAGTCCCAGCCTCAATTTGCAAAAAAAGCAATTTAAAATAAAGCTGCCTGCTGTGCTGATATTGGAAACTAAAACTGAAACTGAAATTCCCCTCCTCTGCTTGTGTTTTGCTTGTACAGTCATACCTCGTCTTACGAACCTAATTGGTTCCCGGGGGAGGTTCGTAAGACGAAAGGTTCGTAAGACGAAACATTGTTTCCCATAGGAAACAATGTAAAGTCAATTAATCCGTGCAACAACAAAAAAAAAACCCGCAAAAAAACGCTGCCGCCCGGCTGTCACCTTTTAAAACAGCCCGGGGGCTTCTCATCGGCCTCCCGAACGCCGGGTTCGCAGCAGCCTCCCGAACCCCGAACTTTTGCAGAACTTCCGGGTTCGGCGTTCGGGAGGCCGCCGAGAAGCCCTCCGGCTGTTTTAAAAGGTGACAGCCAGGCTGTGGGGCTTCCCAGCAGCCTCCCGAATCCCGAACCCAGAAGTTCGGCAAAAGTTCAGGGTTCGGGCGGCTGCTGGGAAGCCACGCAGCCCGGCTGTCACCTTTTAAAACAGCCGGGGGTGTTCCCAGCAGCCTCCCGAATGCCGAACCCGGAAGTTCGGGTTTGGCGTTCGTAAGACGAAAAAAGTTCGCAAGAAGAGGCAAAATTTTTCTGAACCCCAGGTTCGTATCTCGGGTTGTTCGTAAGACGAGGGGTTCGTATCTTGAGGTACCACTGTATTTACTACCAGGTTGGAAAATGTATTTTTGGTATTGTATATTTAATAACAATAGAGTTGGAAGGGACCTTGGAGGTCTTCTAGTCCAACCTCCCTGCTTAGGCAGGAAACCCTACACTACTTCAAACAAATGATTATCCAACATCTTCTTTAAAACTTCCAGTGTTGGAGCATTCACAACTTCTGGAGGCAAGCTGTTAATTGTTCTAACTTTCAGGAAATTTCTCCTTAGTTCTAAGTTGCTTCTCTGCTTGTTTAATTTCCTCCCATTGCTTCTTGTTCTATCCTTAGGTGCTTTGGAGAGCAGTTTGACTCCCTCTTCTTTGTGGCAACGCCCTAGATATTGGAACACAGCTATCATGTCTCCCCTAGTCCTTCTTGTCATTAAAGTAGATGGTTGGAAGAATTAATTCCTGCAACCGTTCTTCATAAGTTTTGGCCTCCAGTCCCCTATTGATCTTTGTTGCTCTTCTCTGCATTCTTTCTAGAGTCTCAACATCCTTTTTACATCGTGGCGACCAAAACTGAATGCAGTATTCTAAATGTGGCCTTACCAAGGCCTTATAAAATGTTGTGTTAACACTTAACATGATCTTTACATCATGTTATATTATATATAAATAGAAGTTATTAAATCCTGATTGATCAGTTATTTGTGTGTGCTTTCTGGATGTGATTGCTGCTGCAAATTCTGACACATCCTTGCAGTAAATAACAACCAGCCAAGTCACCTTCAGATCATTATTACAGCCAAATTCAGCACCAGCAGATAATTGACAGGTAGATCAGCCTCCCAGAATACCCCCAATCAGCTGCTGCCACATATCATCGCCACCTGCGTGCCTCGTGTTTTTGGCTACTTTCGGTGTATTATACACATCCAAATTTTTACCCCCTTTTTGGGAGGGAGGAGAGTGTGTCTTATACAATGAAAAATACGGTAGATATGCTACCATAAACAACCGCAAGCAAAGGATAAGTCTTCTGGAAAGCAATGACTTTTTAATCAGAAAGGACTTTTTATTTGCTAATGTTTATTAACAATGTTGGTATGTCTCGGTATAGCTAGGCTATGAGACCTTCGACATACACCAAGCAAAGATTAAGAAGAGTGTGGATGTGTGTGTGTTATAGCCAATAATGACACAGACTTAGTTATGCTGATTAAGTACTACAGTATTTACATATACAGTGATACCTTATCTTACAAACTTAATTGGTTCCGGGACGAGGTTCTTAAGGTGAAAAGTTTGTAAGATGAAACAATGTTTTCCATAGGAATCAATGGAAAAGCAATTAATGCGTGCAAGCCCAAAATTCACCCCTTTTGCCAGCAGAAGTGCCCGTTTTTGTACTGCTGGGATTCCCCTGAGGCTCCCTTCCATGGGAAACCCCACCTCCAGACTTCCGTTGCCAGTGAAGCGCCTGTTTTTGCGCTGCTGGGATTCCCCTGCAGCATCACAAAAACACGGAAGCCCGTGGAGGGGAGCCTCAGGGGAATCCCAGCAGTGCACAAACGGGCGCTTCGCTGGCAACGGAAGTCCGGAGGCGGGGCATCCCAGCGGCAGCGGTGGGTTTGTAAGGTGAAAATAGTTTGTAAGAAGAGGCAAAAAAATCTTAAATCCCGGGTTTGTATCTTGAAAAGTTTGTATGACTAGGCGTTTGTAAGACGAGGTATCACTGTATACATAAAACAGAAACGGTCCATAAACTGCACATAGCAAGCATTAAGCAATACAATATAAACTGCATACGACAAACACTAAGCAATACACACTCCCCCATCAAGGTAAAGACAAAAGTGAAGGAGCAATTCAGCATCATTGTAGGAGAGAGTACTGGCGCCCTCTTATGGCGAACCAGCCAAAACTCTTAAAGTGATATTACTACTTAAATACAAGAAACTACAATAGGCAGTTTAACATGGCAATCCCCAAACAACCATGTACCATGTACTAACAAACATTTATTTATTTATTTATTAATAAACATTTGTTTGTTACAAATATTTATTAATAATATTTATTATTAAGAGTTATTAGAGTTGAAAGGGACCTTGCAGGCCATCAGGTCCAACCCCAAGTCCAACTTTTATTTTTTTTTAAAGAGAGAAAGAAAGAAAAATTATGATCAAGGACTTACTGTTCCAGACAGCAGATCTATAATATAACTGTAGAAGTAGACCAATCCCTTGGTGTTGCTGATGGTATAAACGGTGCATTCTGGCCCTGTAAGGAATGGCAGTCGGAGCCAAAATAAAAACATCAGAAGGAACAAAACACTTGAATATTCTGCATCGAGCACAGCCTGGGAGTTCAAGTCCACAAGTCTTAAAGTGGCCAAGGTTGGAGATCCTTGGCTTAAATGACTGGTTTAAATAAATTGAGGACAACCTATAAGTCCTAATCATGTTCTGGAAAGAGGGTCAGAGAAGAGGGAGTTACCCGTTTCTGGGGGAACTTTCACGTAGCTGCCATTCACAACCCCATACTGAACGAGAGCAGTCGGAAGGGTAATGAAGCTGAACAGGAGTAGGAAGATGACAACATTTAAGACCACCAGGAATCGCAGGAAAGAAAAGTAGGACTTGATCCCAGTACCGAATTTCTCTAAGAGAAAGAGAGAGAAATGTGAATTTGGGGAAAAAATATTCCCGCATTGCACAAATCCATTTTTTAAAGCATTCAGCATGAAGACAATCCACCAATCATTCATTCATTCATTCATTCATTCATTCATTTATTGGATTTGTATGCCGCCCCTCTCCGCAGACTTGGGGTGGCTAACAACAGTAATAAAACAGCATATAATAATAATCCAATACTAAAAACAGTTAAAAACCCATTATTATAAAAACCAAACATACATACAGATATACCATGCATAAAATTGTAAAGGCTTAGGGGGAAAGAGTATCTCAATTCTCCCATGCCTGGCGGCAGACATAGGTTTTAAGCAGCTTACGAAAGGCAAAAAGGGTGGGGGCAATTCTAATCTCTGGGAGGAGTTGGTTCCAGAGGGCCGGGGCCGCCACAGAGAAGGCTCTTCCCCTGGGTCCCACCAAGCAACATTGTTTAGTTGACGGGACCCGGAGAAGACCCACTCTGTGGGACCTAACTGGTCGCTGGGATTCGTGCAGCAGAAGGCGGTCCCTGAGATAATCTGGTCCGGTGCCATGAAGGGCTTTATAGGTCATAACCAACACTTTGAATTGTGACCGGAAACTGATCGGCAACCAATGCAGACTGCGACTCAGAATGGGCACTTCGCGTACCAATTGTGGTCTATTCCATCATGGTTAGTGCCTTAATCTAACTCCAGGAACCAATCGATTATGGTTAATTAAATAAATCTTAGTCAAGCAAGCCACATCTAAGAGTTGCTTGTCATAAATGCCACCATAAAATGAAACTTGCTGCAACATCCTGATTTTAGGATGTTATTTTTAGAGATGCTCAAACAGCATCATTTATCTTTTGTGCTGAGTAATAACTATTTTATTCCACTTCTTTTAATCAAAAGCATGGAAACTCTTGCGCATGACATGATCTGTTATGTCTAATTGGGGGAGGATCATCTTACCTTATTCCAAATTCAGCATATACCGTATTTTTCGGAGTATAAGAGGCACCAGATTACAAGTTATGCATGGTATGTTTGTGTATATGTTTGGTTTTATAATAAGGGTTTTTAGTTGTTTTATTAATTGGATTGTTACATGCTGTTTTTTATCATTGTTGTTAGCCGCCCCGAGTCTGCGGAGAGGGGTGGCATACAAATCCAATAAATAATAATAATAACAATAACAATAACAACAACAACAACAACAACAACAATAATAATAATAATAATAATACACACCTTAGTTTTTTGGGAGGAAAATAGGGTAAATAATCTTCTTACCAGTATTCATCTGGCTAGCGTCCATAGCCAATACATTATTTTATCCCCAGATTAGGGCTTTAAAAAAACTTTATTGGGAGAGAGTAACAATGAAAGAGCTTGCAAGCCAGTAAGAGCTGTGAACATCATTAGCACCAGGAAAGAAACATTCGGAGCAAATAGAGCAATGGAAAAAACCCTGCAAAGACTTAGGGCTTGGAAAACATTCTTCACAGAGAGGAACAATGAAAGAGATTGCAAGCTGATAAGAGCTGGGAACATTGTTAGCACCTGGTTAGGGCTGGAAAGAAACATTTGGAGCAAGTAGAGAATGAAAAAAAACCCCTACAAAGACAGGGCTTGAAAAATATTCTTAGCAGAGAGTAACAATAAAAGAGCTTGCAAGTTAGGAGCTGGGAAGATCGTTAGGAGCTAGTTAGGGCTGGAAAAAAACCCTACATTCAGAGTATAAGGCACACCCAAAGTATCAGCCTCTTTTAGGGAGGAAAAAGGTGTGTCTTATACTCCAAAAAATACAGTAAACGGGATCGTAGTAAGTGGTCCAGGAAATCCTTCTTCAGACACCAAAATTGTATGCTGCCCCAAATCTTCGGAGAGGGGCGGCATACAAATCTAACAAATTGAATTGAATTGAATTGAATCTTTCTAGTACCGATAAAAGACAATATTTGTACCGTAGCTCAGGGTTGATTTGCGGAGTCCTTGGTGTTCTCTTGAGCGTGGTTATTTTCTTGGAGACGTCTTATTACCAAACTAAGTAACATCATCAGTACTACTTTGCTAAGAATGCAAGGAAATAACCAAGCTCAGAGAGCATCAAAGACCCCACATATCATTCTAGTCTATAGTAACATCTGCCAGCCAAGAAGCCAATATAACCAGAGGGCAAAACCCAAAAATAAGACTTACCCTCGATGCTACGGATGGCATATCTCCACAATTCCAGGTAAGAGATTAGTTCTTTGGTATTCTCTGTCATTCTCCTGAGTGATTTATTAGTTGCTTTCTTCCACTGATTCCACTTCGATTGGGATTGTATGTTTTTTTCTTCAAGCTCCCTGTTCAGAAAAGCAGACACATTAAAGGCATCTCATCTCTCGCTTTGGAACGAGCAAAATACAGGTTATGTTCTTACATTACGCTAAGTATAATTTGGTTTTAGTGGATTGTGTGAATGCAACAACAATTATTGTATTGATTTATGGCTCACCCAGTTCTGTTTCCCTCCCATAGATTCTGTTTTAAAAAACACAAGAGTGTCATTCATATATTCTACTAATCTCTCAACAAATGTCCAGTAGTTTCCAACTTAAAAATGCCGGTAAAAGATAATTGTATTTGTATTTGTATTTATTAGATTTGTATGCCGCCCCTCTCCGAAGACTCGGGGCGGCTAACAACAAAATAAAAAGACAATGTAAACAAATCTAATATTAAAAACAATCTAAAAAACCCCAATTTAAAGAACCACTCATACATACAAGCATACCATGTATAAATTCTATAAGCCTAGGAGGAAGGGAAATTTCAATTCCCCCATGCCTGACGACAGAGGTGGGTTTTAAGGAGCTTGCGAAAGGCAAGGAGGATGGGGGCAACTCTGATATCTGGGGGGAGCTGGTTCCAGAGGGTCGGGGCCGCCACAGAGAAGGCTGTTCTCCTGGGTCCCGCCAAATGACATTGCTTAGTCGACGGGACCCGGAGAAGGCCAACTCTGTGGGACCTAACCGGTCGCTGGGATTCGTGCGGCAGAAGGCGGTCCTGGAGATATTGTGATGTCTTAAAGCCCCCTTACGCAAATTATGTGACTACCAGTTCTTCCAATTATGAAACCATATACAGGCAGTCCCTGACTTATGACCACAATTGAGCTCTAAATTTCCATCGTTAAACAAGAAATTTGGGTATCATTTGACATGTACATGTAATTATCCCCATTTGCTTATGCTCCCAAATAAAAAGAGGTACACAACTCTATACTGTGTCACTTCACCCAGAGAGAAAATGTGCCCAAGTCTTCTTTCTAGGATTCGCGTTCGTGATTGATCCCACACGGCTGGATTGGTCTTAGCCCCTCTGAAGACATTGTCTTGATCAGGGACTTTGCAGCATCCACATGTCATGAGGCAAAAAGGATGTTGAGACAGTGCAAAGAAGAGCAGCAAAGATGATTAGGGGACTGGAGGCTAAAACATATGAAGAACGGTTGCAGGAACTGGGCAGGTCTAGTTTAATGAAAAGAAGGACCAAGGGGGACATGATAGCAATGTTCTAATATCTCAGAGGAGGCCACAAAGAAGAGAGACTCAACCTATTCTCCAAAGCACCTGAGAGTAGAACAAGAAGCAATGGGAGGAAGCTGAACAAGGAGAGAAGCAACTTAGAACTAAGGAGAAATTTCCTGACAGTTAGAACAAAGCCCTTCATGGCACCGGATCAGGATATCTGCAAGACCACCTTCTGCCGCACGAATCCCAGCGACCGGTCAGGTCCCACAGAGTGGGTCTTCTCCGGGTCCCGTCGACTAAACAATGTCGTCTGGCGGGACCCAGGGGAAGAGCCTTCTCTGTGGCGGCCCCGACCCTCTGGAATCAGCTCCCTCCAGAGATTAGAACTGCCCCTACCCTCCTTGCCTTTCGTAAACTCCTTAAAACCCACCTCTGTCGTCAAGCGTGGGGGAACTGAGACATCTCCCCCTGCCTATGTAGTTTTAGTGCATGATATAACTGTATGCATGTTTTTTATAATGGGGTTCCTTGCTTTTAGATTTTAAATGTACAAGTGTTATTTTAGATTTTGAATTATTAGATTTGTCAATGTATATTGTTTTTGTCACTGCTGTGAGCCACTCCGAGTCTGCGGAGAGGGGCGGCCTACAAATCTAATAAATAATAATAATAATTAATCTGTGGAACTACTTGCCTCCAGAAGTTGTGATTGCTCCAACACTGGAAGTTTTTAAGATGTTGGATAACCATTTGTCTGAAGTAGTACACTACTTCCGACAAAGAAGAGGCAGCTTGAAATACAGCATGCAGTTTGGAAAATCTCAACGTGCCTATTGCACGCGGATATTTAAACAGAACTGAAAGTTTAAAGCAGTCCATCACAATACCCTGTAGATCAGGGCTCCCCAAACTTGGCAACTTTAAGACTTGTAGACTTCAACTCCCAGAATTCTCCAGCCAGCTTTGAGAATTCTGGGAGTTGAAGTCCACAAGTCTTAAAGTTGCCAAGTTTGAAGACCTCTGCTGTAGATTCTTCTTTTTACAGATGGTACTTAGATCTCATTTGTAATCCATTACCAAATATCTAAATAATTTTTTGCTTTGTTTTGTTTTAATAAATAGAAATGGAGCCCAGGCCCACTCTATAGTTTGCAGCGTTTCCATTTAAACCTTAAACGTCGCTTCTCGGCGAGCGGCACAGTGCATTCTCTCAGCGGACAGTCCAGGTTGACATTTCTTGATTCTATCCCTTGGATGAGATTCCTGGTCTCCCCATAAGCCGATCGTGCTAAACTGCGATAGGTATCCACATTGCCGGTTACTAATCTTCGTCTCCTCATCGATTGGTAACTGGGCAGTTCTTGGAGGAAGGTGACCGCTGGCACATGGGGGTCAGGAAGAAAAACATCTGCCAGAATAATAACAATAAACGACATTTATCATTCATAGAAACATAGAAGACTGACGGCAGAAAAAGACCTCATGGTCCATCTAGTCTGCCATTATACTATTTCCTGTATTTTATCTTACAATGGATATATGTTTATCCCAGGCATGTTTAAATTCAGTTACTGTGGATTTACCAACCACGTCTGCTGGAAGTTTGTTCCAAGCATCTACTACTCTTTCAGTCAAATAATATTTTCTCACGTTGCTTTTGATCTTTCCCCCAACTAACTTCAGATTGTGTCCCTTTGTTCTTGTGTTCACATTTCTATTAAAAACACTTTCCTCCTGAACCTTATTTAACCCTTTAACATATTTAAATGTTTCGATCATGTCCAGGCAATTCGGTAGCATGTGGTCTTTTTAAGAGGTATTCAATTGCTCACCATGAAAAGGGCTATTTCAGGGGGAGGCAAAGTTGGCTCTTGCATGATATGTGGACTTCAACTCCCAGAATCCCTGAGCTTGCATGATTGGCTCAGGAATTCTGGGAGTTGAAGTCCAACAGTCATAGAAGAGCCACCTTTGCCCACCCCTGGGCTATTTAATCAGCTTGCTTTTGAATTAAAGCAGGTGTACCCATAGAACTGGGCTACAGATTGAACATTTCACAGAAATTGTGGTGTTTTTTAAAAAAAATATATTCTCAAACCCCATCTTCGCAAGACATAAACCAGGGGTCCTCAAAATGTGGCAACTTTAAAACTTGTGGACTTCAAACTCCCAGAATTCTTCACCCAGCTGCTGGAGCATTCTGGGAGTTGAAGTCCACAAGTCTTAAAGTTGCCAAGTTTGAAGATTCTGGCATAAACAAACACCAAATACAGAACAATGACCCATAACTTATCACTGTGGTTTAGCACTGTCTAACATGTGAGCATGTGCACACTTAAGCATGTACACTAAGATAAATTCCTTGTGTCCAATCACACTTGGCCAATAAATTTCTATATCTCTATTCCTCTATTTCTATTCTATCCTATCCTATCTTAGACCAGTTAAATGCTGGATCTCTAATGATAATTTTAAAAGTTTGTTTTAGCATTTCCAAGGAGTTCTAAAAAGTTTTGCATTTCCCATGCTGGTTACGCTGGCTGGAGCTTATCAGAGTTGGCCTCCAAGTTCTTGGAGGACACCTGGTCACTTATCTTTAACTAAGATTATCCTTGTAATTGTTTAAACCCTTTCTTGCAACAGCTAAAGAGCAAGTGCCTGTCATTTTAGGATTCAATTGAAAACACCCAGAGTGTGGATTCCACACAATTAGGTTTCAACCAGCCTGATTCAAACTCAGATTCCGGAATCCTGCCATATAAATTCAGAATTAGAAATAAAGATTCCTTGTAGGGGAGCTAGACTCCTGATGGTTCCAGGGCTCAAGCATTAAACTGGGTTGGGGATAAAAGACCACCAAGAAGTTAAGTTGTGATGCAAGAGCACCAGGAATTTGGGTCAGGAATGGAGACCATTGGGAACCTGGATTGGGAATGGGACACCACCATAAACTTGAATTGGGATAGTAACCTGGATTGGGGATGGGAGACCACCTGGAATCTGGGTTGTGGTAGGAGATCCCTGGGAACCTAGATTGGGGATAGGAGCTACCATTATGAACCTGAGTTAGGGATGGAAGACCAGCAGCTACTTGAGTAGGGGATGGGAGACCACCAGGAATCTGGGTTGTGGTGGGAGACCCCTGGAAACCTGGATTGGGGATGGGAGACCCCTGTGAACCTGAGATGGTGACGGGAGACCACTTGCCATCTAAATTGGGGATAACAGACCCCCGAAGTCTAGCAGGGGGATGGCAGACCACCAGGAACTTGAGTTGGGGATGGGAGACCCCTGGGAAACTGGGATGGGGATGGGAGACCACCTGCAACCTGAATTGGGGCTAGCAGACCCTTGGAAGCCTAGAAGGGGGATGGAAAGACCATCAGGAATCTGGACTAGGAATGGGAGACCCATCAGGAAGAGCCAGGGAAGGCGCTAGGATGCCTGCGGCCGCCTCCCCTCAACCCAAAGTGAGGGCTCCTTCTGAGGAAAGCGCGGCTCACTCCCCTCGCTCCCCCCAAGCCTCCTCTCGGCGGCCCCGACCCACCGCCGCTGTTGCCCTCGGCCGGGTTTTCCGAGCTCCGCCGCCCGCTCATGGCCTCCGCCAGCCGGCTGCCTCGCCGCCCTTTCCTGCCGGCTCGGCCCGGGCCTGCCCCCCTCCCCACCCCCGCCTTAGTCGCGTTTCCGGGCCGGGGAGGCCTTCTGGGCGGGACGGGGCGGGCCTATCTCGGGGTTCGGGCCTTGGGCCAGACCGGGGATCCGGGTTGGGCCCTTTCCTCCCCCCTCCTTTTCCTCTGGAAATTCGCTTTTTATTTCGCGTCCCCCTGAATAAATAGGAATAAATAGAATGACACGCGACGTCATTCCGGAATAAATGGCAAAAATTGGATGAAAAAAACCCTTTCTCATTCATAGGTTATATATTCCATTTCTTCGTGAAATGAAAACCTCCTTCTCCTCCAGTAAATTCGGTTTTTATTTTATTTACAGTAACAGAGTTGGACTAGACAGGAAATTACAATTCTTCACAAAGAGGCCTGGGAACAAAACACAGCTTCCATCTCGTAGCTTTGCGGATCAGGAGATATTTAGAATAGAAATAGAATAGAAATGGAATGGAATAGAATAGGATAAGAATTGAATTAGAATAGAATAAGAATTGAATTAGAATAGAATAAAATAGAATAGAATTAGAATTAGAATAAAATAGAATAGAATTGAATAGAATTAGAATTAGAATAGAAATAGAATAAATAGAATTAGAATAGAAATAGAACAAATAGAATTAGAATTGAATAGAATAGAAATAGAATAGAAATAGGATAGGATAGGATAACAGTTGGAAGGGACGTTGGAGGTCTTCTAGTCCAACCCCCTTAGGCAGGAAACCCTACACCACTTCAGACAAATGGTTATCCAACATCTTAAAAACTTCCAGCGTTTTAGCATTCACAACTTCTGAAGGCAAGTCATCCCACTGATTCATTGTTCTAACTATCAGGAAATTTCTCCTTGGTTCTAAGTTGCTTCTCTCCCTGATTAGTTTCCATCCATTGCTTCCTGCCCTGCCTTCTGGTGCTTTGGGGAATAGCTTCACTCCCTCTTGTTTGTAGCAGCCCCTGAGATAATTTCTTTTTATGTATTTATTTGTTAAATGTATTCGTTGCCCACCTTACCGTGGGGAATTATTTCTTTATTTCTCTCCCTTCTCTCCCCCCTGTTTTATTTCGCTTCACCATTTGAGGAATAGGATCTGGTAGAAATGCGACTTTTCATTCAATCATCCAACATTTTTTTCTTCAGTAAATTAGAGAGGTTCTTCTAAGTAAAGGAATGTCTTTGTCCTCTTTTAATTTATTTATTGTCCTCTTCAGTTTAATGGCTCCCCATCTGTAAATTCAGTTTTATTTTTCTTGATTATTAGAGGAAGGAAAGAAGAACCTTTATTGTAAATTTTTATTTAGTTTTATTTCATGATGAATAGAAATCTCTACATTTTGTTTTTTTTAATCTGGTGAATGCCTTCTCTTATCTGAACTGGATATTACTCCCTTTCCTCCTGAAATGAATGCCTTTTTTGTCTGCAAATTTGATTTGCAGTTTATTAACGTTTATTATTCCCTTTCCTCTACGGAATGAATGCCTCTTTTGTGAAATTGACTTTCTTCCCTTTTGATCATCGCCATGACTAAAGGGAGGTCTTTACAGGATAAATTTCATTGCTAAAGGAAGGCCTTTGAGAATTATCAATTGCATCTTTTCCATTGGTGTTCAACAACATATCTCCCAGGGTTGTAAAAAATTATTTCAGTCCTGTTGTTGCTATCCTTTAATTATTGCACAGGTATTTTAACAGCAGGAAATGTTAATTATTTTCCCATCCACATTTGCATTCTCCACGCTCCATTCTCCAGGTTTGCTAAAGGTAAACATGAATGTTTATCTTTAGCAAACATACAACAGTTGCGGTGAATGGAAATTGGATGAATGCAACTGTACAAGCATTGTTTTTCAAAGAATGAAAGAGTGTTTTTGATAATAGTTCAGTTCAGAGCATTATGATCTGTGGTCTGCGTTAGCTGGTTTTATCAATTGGCCAGTGTTTGGATCTTTGAAAAATTTCAAAAGCAAGAAGAGGCTAGCTTGAAGTAAAAGCAGGTCAGTAGCTGGGAATTCTAAGCCAGAGTTTCTCCTTCTGATTTTTAAAAAAGGTTTTTTAACAATATATTTGTACAGGTGATCCTCAACTTACAACTGTTTTCTTAGGAGCTATTCAAAGTTACAACAGCGCTGAAAAAAGGTGACTTGCAAATGGCCCCACGCTTAACAAGTGTTGCATAGTTTGATCAAAATTCCGGTGCTTAGTATATGATATGTATTTATGTTGGTTGTAGCATCGGAGAATCATGTGATTACCATTTGTGAATTACTTCTGACACGTTTAACAATCACGTAATTCACTTAACTGCCGTGATTTGCTTAACAACCGTAGCAATTGGATGTGACTCACATAACAAGTAACTGCCTTAGCAATGGAAAATGTGGTCTCAATTGTCATAAGACGAGGAATGCATGCCATAGATTGTGCTTCCAGGGGGGAACTGAGGAAGCCAGATCTGCCATTAAGAGTTTACCAGCCATTGGCCTTGCAGACACTTCTAGTATCGTTGAAATCAGATAACTAACCAAGATTGTCCGGAGTCTCAGATGGGAGCTCCCTGAGATGTCATCCCTTTGAATCTGTATCTACAAAAATGGAAATTCTTGTATGGTTATGTCTTCTCCAATCTTCTCCAGGCTTGTGATATCCATTGCACGAAGCAACATGTGGGTTGTTTGTGGTGACCTCAATAAAATAGGGCAGTCATGGTGAACCTTTTTTGGTTCGTGTGCCAAAAGAGTGTTTGTGCATGTGCTAGCGTGTGCGCATGTGCCCACACCCATTCCCTCTCCCCCACGCATGTACATACACACACACACACTCGCTGCTGTTACACATATGCGCAGACCTCGCTGAAGCCTGGAATGCTGAAAAAAATGGCCAAATGGGCAAACCAGAAGTTTGGAAAAACAGATTTCTGATTTGCCCACTGTGCTGTTTTGTGCACCCTGGAGCTTTCATGGAAGCCGAATCAGCTGGCTAGCGCGCACATGGGTGCTGGAGCTGGCATAGGGCAATGCTTCGCATGCCCTTTGGTATGGCTCCACGTGCCACCTGTGGCACACATGCCATAGATTCGCCGTCATGTCATTAGGGTCAACCAAATTATGGTTTATTGGGATGTGAGAGGAGGTCATCATAATATGTAACCACAGACTGTAGAACAGCATTAATGCATTTGAGAGATTTATGATCAGACCTTATCATATGAAAATCAAGCGTTCCATTGAAAGGCAAAATTTTTCTGTTCTGAACTGGACAAAACACATGCAGCTTCTACTTTTGTTAGGAACTTAATTACCAATAAGAGATATATATATGACGGTCTTGGTATATTCTGGTTTCTTCCCATGTAGGATTTGGAAATTTCTGACGACGTTTCGACAAGGTCCCACTCGTCATCTTCAGGCTGGTGTTTCTGTCCTTGTTCTAGGGCGAACACAACGAGACCTGAGCTGCCTTCCTTCTATAAATACTGGTGGCTGGGTATGGTTATATATATGTTGTTGTATTTGGGTTTTTTACTGAATTTGAAAATTAAGGGAGACTAGGATAGATCTTATATATTATAAATACCTTATATATATATATGTCACATGTTTTTTTGCTGAATTAAGGGAGACTAGGATAGATCTATTTCTGCCTTATTTTGGCCTCATCAGCTAGCCATACCCACTGGGACTTGAACCTGCAACCTTTGCCTTGTAAGGCAGAGAATTATCCTCTAGGCTACAGTATCCAATCCCTTTAGCTCTGCACCAGGGAAGGGTTACATATTTTTGTGTCAAATCACCCTGGTGTATTGAAGGAACATCACAGCTCCTTATTTGCCTCTCGGCCCAACCCAGGGCCATTTCCAAGGCAGTTAATTTTATTGATAGCCGACAATTCTATCTGTATGTGTCACATGTTTTTTTGCTGAATTTGAAAATTAAGGGAGACTAGGATAGATCTATTTCGGCCTTATTTTGGCCTCATCAGCTAGCCATACCCATTGGGACTTGAACCTGCAACCTTTGCCTTGTAAGGCAGAGAATTATCCTCTAGGCCAGTGATTTTCAACCTTTTTTGAGCCGCGGCACATTTTTTACATTTATAAAATCCTGGGGCACACCACCAACCAAAATGACACAAATAAATAAATAAATAAATACATACATACATACATACATACATACATACATACATAAATAACCCCCTCATATATACAATCCCATGTAACATCCCCTTATAAATACCTGTACAGTCAATCATCAATCATCCCTCCTGAAATTTATACTACTGTCTCATTTCTGGGTACTTCTCCTGTCTTTCCCCCTTTTCTCTCTCATGTTTCTAATTTCTCTCTCTTCCTCCCTTTTTCCCTCATTCCTTCTCTCTCTCCCTCCCTTTCTCTCTCTTTCCTTTCTCTCATTCCCTTTCTCTCTATCCTTTCTATCTCTCACTTGTTCTTTCTCTCCCTCCCTTTCTGTCTCTTTCCTTTCTCTCATTCCCTCTTTGTCTCCTGGGGCTGACTGCGGCTGCCCTCCACCCCCCACCGCGGAGGGAAAGCATTTGGCATCGGCACCGCCAACCCCCCCTCCAGGAGCAGCAAAAGCCTCAGCGACGGAGCCGAAAGGCAAACGGCGTGCCCCCCTCGCTGAGGGTCTTGCTGCTCATAGAGGGGTGGCGCTGATGCTCCCTCTCGCCGCCCCCATCTCCCCACGACCGCCTGGGGCCGCTGCAGCCGGCACGCTCCCGCTCCCACCGCCAGTGCCCTCCCGCCGGGCCCAAAGGACACTTGCCGCCGACGCCAGGAAACTCCAGCTGGGTGGGGCGCTGCCGGTGCCTCCGAGCTCCCACTCGCTCTCCTTTTTCCCGCCTTCCTTCTTTGGGGCCCAGCAGGAGAGCGCCAGAAACTGCGGCAACGGGCAGGAACCGGGGGACAGCTGCGAGTGGGAGCTCGGAGGCACCGGCAGCGCTCCGCCCAGCTGGAGCTTGGCGGCACACCTGACTGTGTCTCGCGGCACACTAGTGTGCCGCGGCACACCGGTTGGGAAACGCTGCTCTAGGCTACAGTATCCAGTCCCTTCAGCTCTGCACCAGGAAAGGGTTACATATTTTTGTGTCGAATGACCCTGGTGTATATCACATGTCTTTGCTGAATATTTACAATTATGGGAGAAATACACACACACACACACATTGTCAGCTTCCTGTGGCAATACAGACAATCGAAATTCCATGAGTAATACAAAAGGTACTTTCGGTGATACCGGTACATTCTGCACAGATGTGGAAAAGGAAACAAACATTAGCCGTTTGATTAATAATCTGTTGCTTTTCTGGTAATTCAGGCTTTCTTTAAAGTGTAAAACTTCCTTTGGATTTATGAAGGTGAAGATTAAAGCTTTCTAGTTAAAAGACCCTCTTATTGGCCTCTCCTTACCTACAAATTTAAGTGAAAGGCTGAAAGTAACAGGTGGCAGAACCTGTTAACAACAATAATAATGCAAAAATAACAAAGTGAAACCAAAATAGGTAAAATCCAGAAAGAGCAAAGTATAGAAGAAAAAACACTATGGTGACGCGAGCAAAAACAGCCCAGCGTAGGGTAATAGGTGATCGGAAGAATCTATTTCATCTGATCTCAGGTTGGCTGCCTAGGATTGGTTGCAGCAAGGTGAGTTAATTCTCCTCTCTCTCACACACATACACACACCTGTCTGTAAACTACAAATGAGCGTGTGCACTCTGCAGGACAAAGATTGAATTTCTGGGACTTTGGGTGAGTTGGCAGCTGCGCTTCAGATATTTCTTCCAGCAGCCTGCCAAAGATACGGTACCGAACTTTTGTCTTCTTTTTCCCCCCAGGATCTTATGCCAAGTTTTCCAAGAAAAGGGAGAAGTACAAAGATGACATGATTAAACAAATGTTGCCGGGGATGCCAGCCAAGAAATTTTACATTTATTTTGATCCTGTGTGGGGTAAGTAACTTTAAGGCTTCCTATCAGGATAGAATAACATAATAACCAAATGGTCTAGGCATCTAGCAGTCTTCTGTTCAAGCAGGAAGCGCTATCCCACTTCAGAAAAATGATTGTCCATTCTCTTCTTAAAAACTTTCAGTGTTGGAGCATTTACCACTTCTGGAGGGAAGCTGTTACACTGATTAATTGTTCTAAATGTCAGGAAATTTCTTTTTGGTTCTAGGTTGTTTCTCTCCTTGATTATCTTCCATGGTTTCTTGTTCTGTTCTTTGGGTGCTTAGGAGAATAGGGGGACTCCCTCTTCTCTGTGGCTGCGTTTCAGATAATGTAACAGTGCTATCACGCCAGCCCTAATCCTTTTTAGCACTATTGTTTTGAAAAGGGACATAATTCTGGTAATTCTTGACAAATGTATATTTTATTTTATGTACGCTGAGAGCATATGCACCAAGACAAATTCCTTGTGTATCCAATCACACTTGGCCAATAAAATATCTATCTATCTATCTATCTATCTATCTATCTATCTATCTATCTATCTATCTATCTATCTATCTATCTATCTATCTATCTTTGCCAAATCCAGAGATCCAAATTACTTTTCCTTGCAGGAATATTGTTTTCTGCGTTTCTTCATTCCATTCCTGTATTTCTAGGATAGCCCATATTGTATATAAAATTGTTTCCCCATCCCCTCCTTCAAGGCCAACTTTAGAATATTTTCCATTCTTCCTCACCTGAGAACGTATCTCATTTCTTAACATTTATCTCCCATTCCTTTGCCAAGAGGTTTTAATTGGTTTTTTTGCTTAATTCCTTTGTGGTGTTTTCTCTGTTCAACAATGTTGGCAGGTAGGTTAAGCTGTGAGAATCCCTAATTGTGTAAAGTCACTTAACTTACTTTAGTGTCCCAACCTAGATGTTGTTTGCAAACCACTGTTTTAACATGAACTAAAGTACATTGTACGTTAACTGTTAAAATTTATTCAGTGAGCTAGGGTTAAAACAAGCTGTGATTTTGCAAATATTCAGTCAAAAAATACCCAAAGATTATTCCGAAAATCTTAATTTCCCCGAGTCCAATTCTTAAAACCATATACAAGCTAAACTGTGCAAATTCTTTCCTTGTGCTCACTTTAGAAAGAATCTCCAAAACTCAATTGTTCAAACTCTAGGTAAGCCCTGCAATTACGCCTGCTATTCGGCGAAGCCTTTGTTGGCCTTTTTCAGTTAGAATTTTTCTTTTCAAAAGATTCTTGAAGTTTCCTTTTGCTTTAATTTTACAGGGCACTTGCAAGGGTTTCACTAATAAGGAAGTAAACGCAATTTACTGGTCCGGGGAAGACCAGGGGAAAAAGAGATCTGACAAGTTGGATTAATGATTATTAGTGCGGAATGATTGACTAAAGTTCTTGAAGTAGGGTAATCTTTTTGACAATTTTCACCAGTAATTCCTGATTATCTCATTGATGGACAAACTTTAAAGGGTTGAATTTTTTTTCCTATTAAGACTACAGTACAGGAATTACATTTTCACAGTGTATTTGGGTAACGATAAATGGCAAAAACATCCATTCATTTCTTCCTGGTGTTTTCAGAAGTAAACTGATATAAAATACAAACAAAATTCTAAGGGCTTATATATGCTGAGTGGTAACCCTATCAAACATTGTTTGTTTTATCACACTAGCCTTTCAAAAACACAAACGGCGTTATCAATTTGCAGTGTTTACGTATCAGGTGGGGCTTTTAAATAAATAGTTTGGGCTTAATTTCCATATAAATGGAGGGGCTTAAATATACTTAACTATGCAAGTCTGTATTTGTGGGCTTTCAAGTGATCTCATAGAAACATAGAAGACTGACGGCAGAAAAAGACCTCATGGTCCATCTAGTCTGCCCTTATACTATTTCCTGTATTTTATCTTACAATGGATATATGTTTATCCCAGGCATGTTTAAATTCAGTTACTGTGGATTTACCAACCACGTCTGCTGGAAGTTTGTTCCAAGGATCTACTACTCTTTCAGTGAAATAATATTTTCTCATGTTGCCTTTGATCTTTCCCCCAACTAACTTCAGATTGTGTCCCCTCGTTCTTGTGTTCACTTTCCTATTAAAAACACTTCCCTCCTGAACCTTATTTAACCCTTTAACATATTTAAATGTTTCGATCATGTCCCCCTTTTTCCTTCTGTCCTCCAGACTATACAGATTGAGTTCATGAAGTCTTTCCTGATACGTTTTATGCTTAAGACCTTCCACCATTTTTGTAGCCCGTCTTTGGACCCGTTCAATTTTATCCATATCTTTTTGTAGGTGAGGTCTCCAGAACTGAACACAGTACTCCAAATGTGGTCTCACCAGCGCTCTATATAAGGGGATCACAATCTCCCTCTTCCTGCTTGTTATACCTCTAGCTATGCAGCCAAGCATCCTACTTGCTTTTCCTACCGCCCGACCACACTGCTCACCCATTTTGAGACTGTCAGAAATCACTACCCCTAAATCCTTCTCTTCTGAAGTTTTTGCTAACACAGAACTGCCAATGCAATATTCAGATTGAGGATTCCTTTTCCCCAAGTGCATTATTTTACATTTGGAAATCTCCATTGAGTTTAGTTCATGGGTATCCAATCTTTCGGCTTGGTTCTGCTGCACTGAGTGAAGATGAATTGTCTTGCGTAACATCTAAAATATATAATATAGATAGTGCATATAACATAAACATAATGATCTTGTGGGGCTACATTCCTACCTATCCGGGGGTATGAGTTGGACACACTTGGTTTAATATACAGGAACACACCTGTGTTTCTTACCTGTACTTATTATTAAGGTCATGATTGATAAACATCAGGTATCAGGTGAGAACATTTCTTTCTTTCTTTCATTTTCACTGAGTTTGGACATGGCAACGTTCCAGCCTTATCAATCATTGGTTTATTGGGTTCCTCTGAAACAGGTGTTCCTTAAGTTATGACCACAATTGAGTCCAGCATTCTGGTCGTCAATCATTCTGGTCGTAAAATAGGTTATCATTTGACTACACCTGTTTTTATTACCTTTTTGGTGGTGGACGATAAACTAATCCAATGTCCACAATTTGCATGTTTTACTGGAAATTGCTGCTAAAGGTTGGTTTCCAGCAAAAAAAAATATGTTATTATTCATGGTGATGTGACTGTAAGATGTTGCATATGGTGGTAAATGTTGACTGGTTGCCAAGCATCCCAAATACATTGCATGACTATGCAGAAACTGGCAGTTAAAACTTTGAATCTGGGTTTATCTAACATGCTGTATCCGTCTGTCTCTGTTTCTCTCTTTCTCTGTCTCTCTCTCTCTCTCGGTATGTATGTATGTACAGTGGTACCTCTATCTACAAATGCCTCTACTTATGAACTTTTCTGGATAAGAATCGGGTGTTCAAGATTTTTTTGCCTCTTCTCAACAACCATTTTCCACTTACAAACTCGAGCCTCCGAAACCGTAACCGGAAAAGGCAGGGAGAAGTCTCTGTGGGGCCTCTCTAGGAATCTCCTGGGAGGAAACAGGGCTGGAAAAGGCGGGGAGAAGCCTGCGTGGGGCCTCTCTAGGACTCTCCTGGGAGGAAACAGGGCCTCCACCCGTGGTTTCCCCAATCGCGCACGTTATTTGCTTTTATATTGATTCCTATTGGGAAAATTGCTTCTTCTTACAAACTTTTCTACTTAAGAACCTGGTCACGGAACAATTAAGTTCGTAAGTAGAGGTACCACTGTATGTATGTATGTATGTATGTATGTATGTATGTATGTATGTATGTATGTATGTATGTATTTATGTATAAATATGCAACTCATTTGAAACCATACAATCTAAATTTACTGAGCAGTGAGAAGTAAGTTACAGTTTTGGTTTTTAAAATGGAATTGGCCTTTTACAGCTTTTTGCACAAAAAGCTTTTACTTTTTTTTGCAATACTGGGCAATAAAAATGTACTATATAAACCTGTTGCAATGGCAACAAACCAGTTGGTGTAATTTTTAAAAAAGACTATTTGAATTTCTTTCTCTCTCTCTGTAAAGGAGCTTGTAAATACGTTTTGTGCTAACGATACGTCTCATTAAATTATAAAGTGGAACTGGTATCAAAGCCAGATCAGATTTACCTTTCCAGCTCAGGGTCATCTGAGAAGCTATTGCAAGGATAAAATAAATTCACTTTAGTGAACAATGGAGGTTGTGAGTGCTTCTTGAAATATACGGGTATGAACCTGATAACATTTAGTTAAAATTATGGAACTTTGTTTCAAACCTCTGAAACAATTTTGCTTCCTTCTTTTCAACCTGGATAGAATTTCAGAACAGTTAAATGTAGTGTATGAAAGCGCAGTCTGATTGATTAGATTAGATTAGATTTATTGGATTTATATGCCGCCCCTCTCCGCAGACTCGGGGCGGCTCACAACAATGGCAAAAACAGTACATAGTGAGAAATCTAATATTTACCAATCTAATTACAGTTTTAGGTTAAAAAATTCATAAAAGCAACCCCAATATATATAAAAAACAAGCACACAATCAATCATACACCAAAACAAAGACAATGTAGCCTAGAACAGTGTTGGCTTTTTTGCCAGCTACTGCACACTGCTGGTTCATATTTAAGTGGTTCTCCACTAGGACTCCAAGATCCCTCTCACAGTTACTACCACTGAGCAAGTTACTTTTTTCAGCAATGAATTTAGAAACATAGAAACATAGAAGATTGACAGCAGAAAAAGACCTCATGGTCCATTTCCTGTATTTTACCTTAGGATGGATATATGTTTATCCCAGGCATGTTTAAATTCAGTGACTGTGGATTGCCAACCATGTCTGCTGGAAGTTTGTTCCAAGCATCTACTACTCTTTCAGTAAAATAATATTTTCTCACGTTGCTTCTGATTTCCCCCCCAACTAATCTTGGATTGTGCCCCTTTGTTCTTGTATTCACTTTCCTATTAAAAACACTTCCCTCCTGGACCTTATTTAACCCTTTAACATATTTAAATGTTTCTATCATGTCCCCCCTTTCCCTTCTGTCCTCCAGATTTAATTTTGTTAGATAGCGCCCAATGTTCAAGTCTGTCAAGATCCTTCTGTATTTTGAGCCTGTCTTCTAGTTTATTTAGTTAGTTGTAAAATAACTAAAGAGCCAGAGTGGCACAGTTTGTTTATTTATTCATTCATTCATTCATTCATTCATTCATTCATTCATTCATTCATTCATCCAATACAGAAATACATAGGAAGAAAAATAGACATGTAGTAATATATATAAGGGTAAAGTGAACTTAGAGGAGAGGATATATGAAAGAAAGAAAATATATATGATAAGTGAGAGAAAGGAAAGACAATTGGACAGGGGACGAAAGGCACACCAGTGCACTTATATACGTTGTTAGAGTGCAGCACTGCAGGCTACTTCAGCTAACTGCTAGCTGTACTTCGGCAGTTCAAATCTCACCACCGGCTCAGGGTTGACTCAGACTTCCATCCTCCCAAGGTGGATAAAAGGAGGACTCAGATTGTTGGGGGCAAGAGGCTGATTCTGTGAACCGCTTAGAGAGGGCTGTAAAAGCAGTATGAAGCAAAGTCTAAATGTTATTGCTATTGCTAATTGAAAAGTACCTTGAAATCAGATCAATCTTGAAATTTTATTAAGCTCAGCATAATAAATTCTGTTTTTCAACTGCCAGCTATTTATGGATGACTATCTGAAATATGCTCTTTGTGTAGCTGACATAAGCATTTTTTTCAACATGGGTGGAAACTAATCAAGGAGAGAAGCAACTTAGAACTAAGGAAAATAACATGCAAATAATTGACCTTCGTCTCTTAATGTCAGGATGAAAATCAATAAGGCCTTTGCATTTTCCTGAGTTCCCTGAATGAGCACAGCGATTCTCTGAATTTTCAGGAATTCTTTGTGATTCTTTGACATCGGAGGTGTTTTGTTTCTGGATAAATTGAACCACATCACTTGGTGAGAATAATAAATATTCTTACAAAACAAAATTACAGGGGGTGACTGGGAGAAAACCATGTAGACAGAGACCTGTGATACTGATATGATATGGGGCATACCAATGAATGGAATCTCCGAGGAAAAGAAGGAAGTGGCAGTGTAATAATTAATTTATATTATAACAACAACAACAGAGTTGGAAGGGACCATGAAGATCTTCTAGTCCAACTCCCTGCTTAGGCAGGCAACCCTACAATATTTTAGAAAAATGGTTATCCAACGTCTTCTTAAAAATTTTCAGTGTTGGAACATTCACAACTTCTTGAGGCAAGCAGATCCACGGATTAATTGTCCTAACTGTCAGGGAACTCAGGAAAATGCAAAGGCCTTAGTGATTTTCATCCTGACATTAAGAGACAAAGGTCAGTTATTTGCATGTTATTTTCCTTAGTTCTAAGTTGCTTCTCTCCTTGATTAGTTTCCACCCATTGCTTCTCTCTCAGGTGCTTTGGAGAATAGCTTGACTCCCTCTTCTTTGTGGCAATATAGGAACACCTCTATCATGTCTCCCCTGCTTCTTAAATTAGACATACCCAGTTCCTACAATATGATACTGTAATACATTATTCTGTATTTATACTGTCAGATAAATTTTCTTTCTAGTGCAAGATACTCGACTCTCTAACGGGAAATACAGACACATAATTTTTCTGTAACTATGTCTGTTGTAATCCATTTCTTGATTATAAATTGTTTCTTTGGGAAGGAAGGTAAGGTAAGTAGGTAGATAGGTAGGAAGGAATAAGGAAGGAACAAGAAGAGAGGAAGAAAGGGATGAACGGAGGAAAACGAGGAAGAGAGGGAGTGAAAAGGATGCTATTTTTAATGTTTTCTCAGATTTTAAAGTAGTTCTGTGGCACTTAGTAATCTTTTACTTGTAAAAATGGGTGAACAGTGCAGTCAGGCGGTAGGGAAAGCAAGTAGGATGCTTGGCTGCATAGCTAGAGGTATAACAAGCAGGAAGAGGGAGATTATGATCCCGCTATATAGAATGCTGGTGAGACCCCATTTGGAATACTGTGTTCAGTTCTGGAGACCTCACCTACAAAAAGATATTGACAAAATTGAACAGGTCCAAAGACGGGCTACAAGAATGGTGGAAGGTCTTAAGCATAAAACGTATCAGGAAAGACTTCATGAACTCAATCTGTATAGTCTGGAGGACAGAAGGAAAAGGGGGGACATGATCGAAACATTTAAATATGTTAAAGGGTTAAATAAGGTCCAGGAGGGAAGTGTTTTTAATAGGAAAGTGAACACAAGAACAAGGGGACACAATCTGAAGTTAGTTGGGGGAAAGATCAAAAGCAACATGAGAAAATATTATTTTACTGAAAGAGTAGTAGATCCTTGAAACAAACTTCCAGCAGACGTGGTTGATTGATCCACAGTAACTGAATTTAAACATGCCTGGGATAAACATATATCCATCCTAAGATAAAATACAGAAAATAGTATAAGGGCAGACTAGATGGACCATGAGGTCTTTTTCTGCCGTCAGTCTTCTATGTTTCTATGAATTTGGCTTCTTTCAGTGGTTTCCTTTTCAAGGAAAAGGGAGGGAGGGAAACAGAGGAAAGAAGTAAGGAAGGTTAAAAAAGAAAAGAAAAAAAGATACTGCAGTTTGTTGCTTCCCTACTCATTTGCTAGTCATGAACTGTTTATTCTTCTTTGACTGACACACAAACACATAGCCTAATGCAGAACCCCGAATGTCTGCTGTGAGATCAAGAAGTATTGCTAAGTTTGTGTCCGTCCTTGGATAAAACTTTTGGTCTGAAGAGGACAGCACTGATGAGAAATAGTACAGTTTCAACATGAATTATGTAAAGCTGTTTCTTTCCTTAATTCACTCAAATTCAGTAGATACCTAAACAGCTACTTTTGCCAACTAGCTGAGAAAAAGGTGTCTTTCTGCGCCAGCTCAGGACGCTCAAACTGCCCAAGGAGCTGCTGATCCAGTTCTACAGAGGAATCACTGAGTCTGTCATCTGCACCTCTATAATTGTCTGGTTTGGTGCTGCAACCCAACAGGACCGACACAGACTTCAGAGGATAATCAGAACTGCAGAAAAAGCAATTGCTGCCAACCTGCCTTCCATTGAGGACCTGTATACTGCACGAGTCAAAAAGAGGGCGGGGAAAATATTTACTGACCCCTCACATCCTGGACACAAACTGTTTCAACTCCTACCCTCAAAATGTCGCTACAGAGCACTGCACACCAAGACAACTAGACACAAGAACAGTTTTTTTCCGAACGCCATCACTCTACTAAACAAATAATTCCCTCAACACTATCAGACTTTCTACTAAATCTGCACTTCTATTCTACTAGTTTTTCTCATCATTCCTATCACCCATTTCCTCCCATGTTGACTGTATGACTGTAACTTGTTGCTTATATCCTAAGGTTTTTATTAATATTGCTTCTTCGTTGCTTATTTGACCCCTATGACAATCATTAAGTGTTGTACCACATGATTCTTGACAAATGTATATTTTATTTTATGTACGCTGAGAGCATATGCACCAAGACAAATTCCTTGTGTGTCCAATCACACTTGGCCAATAAAATTCTATTCTATTCTGTTCTATTCTCTAATACACTCTGTAACATCCACAACAACTGTGGTGTTTATTTCTTTTAAATTAGGTTCAAGATGAGATTGGCAGAACCGAGATGATCTAAATAAATTTCCAGCGGTTCTTTCCTACAAAGTCCAGGATCCGGCTCCATCATGTCTTTTTCTTACAACGATACCATTGAAAATCCTGACTACCACTATTCCGAAACATGGGAAATCGACAAGTTGTAAGTTTGAGATCAGCATACAATGTGTGCTTAGAAGAAATCTGGATAGTTGTTTTTCACCGTGGCTGATGTAGTAAACTCAGTTAGATGATAGTTTGATGTATTTGCAAGCTGACCTGCGTGTCTGATATTGATTTATTATTTATTTTATTAACTGGATTTGTATGCCGCCCCTCTCCGAGGAATCGGGGCGCCTCACAACATATCAAAACAATATCTATCTGTCTGTCTGTCTGTCTGTCTGTCTGTCTGTCTGTCTGTCTGTCTGTCTATCTATCTATCTATCTATCTCTATCTCTATCTCTATCTATCTATCTATCTATCTATCTATCTATCTATCTATCTATCTATCTATCTATCATCTCTCTCTCTCTCTCTCTCTGTCTCTGTCTATATATCTATCTATCTATCTATATCTATCTATCTATCTATCTATCTATCTATCTATCTATCTATCTATCTATCTATCTATCTATCTCTATCTCTGTCTGTCTGTCTGTCTGTCTGTCTGTCTGTCTGTCTGTCTGTCTGTCTATCTATCTATCTATCTATCTATCTATCTATCTATCTATCTATCTATCTATCTATCTATCTATCTATCTATTTATTGGATTTGTATGCCGCCCCTCTCCGGAGACTTGGGGCGGCTAACAGCAACAATAAAGCAGTGTACAATAGTAGTCTGATGTTAGAAACAATTAAAAACCCATTAATATAAAAAACCAAACATACATACATACATACCATGCATAGAATTGTAAAGGCCTAGGGGGAAGAGGGTCTCAATTCCCCCATGCCTGACGGCAGAGGTGGGTTTTAAGCAGCTTACGAAAGGCAAGGAGGGTGGGGGCAATTCTAATCTTTGGGGGGGAGTTGGTTCCAGAGGGCCGGGGCCGCCACAGAGAAGGGTCTTCCCCTGGATCCCGCCAAGCGACATTCTTTAGTTGACGGGACCCGGAGAAGATCCAGTCTGTGGGACCTAACTGGTCGCTGGGATTCGTGCAGCAGAAGGCAGTCCCTGAGATAATCTGGCCCGGTGCCATGAAGGGCTTTATAGGTCATAACCAACACTTTGAATTGTGATCGGAAACTGATCAGCAACCGATGCAGACTGCGGAGTATTGGTGTAACATGGGCATATTTGGGAAAGCCCATGATTGCTCTCACAGCTGCATTCTGCACGATCTGAAGTTTCCGAACATTTTTCAAAGGTAGCCCCATGTAGAGAGCGTTGTATACAATGTACATATCTTAAAAATCCAATTAATATAGCTAAAAAACTTTAAAAACTGTAATAACATTTAAACCCATTCATTCCCATTTGCACAGCAGGACATATTACACTTGTCAGCCAGGGGACTAGGGTCTAATGGCCCCAAGCCCGGTGGCACAGATCGGTCTTTAAACTTTTAGGGAAGGCAAGGTGGGTGGAGGCAGTATGAATCTCTTGGGGGGCCCCCACAGAGAAGGCTCTTCCCCTAGGCTCGCCAAGCAACATTGTCTAGTTGACGGCATCCAGAGAAGGCCGACTCTGTGGGACCTAACCGGTCGCTGGGACTCATGCGACAGAGGGCAGTCCCGGAGGTAATCTGGTGATATGTAAGACAAAGACAGGCTTGTAATAATATAGAGTCTTCTCTGTGGGGGCCCCAGCCCTCTTGAATCAGCTCCCCCCGGAGATTCGTACTGCCCCAACCCTCCTTGCCTTTCGTAAGAATTTGAAAACTTATTTGGGCCGCCAGGCTTGGGGTCTTTAGATCCCAGCCTCTGGCCACTGAATGCCTAGTATGTTTGGTTTGTATTGAATGAATGACTTTTGATATTCAGCTTTTATACTGTTTTATACTAACTATATTCATTGGATCTAATTGTATTTTGTACGCTGTTTTATTGTCGACATGTTGTGAGTCGCCCCGAGTCCACGAAGAGGGACGGCATACAAATCCAATAAATAAATACATAAATAAATATTATTATTATTGTATTGAGAGATATTGACTGATTTGAATGTGTACGACCGGACTGTTTAACTTGACTGTGCTATTTCTAAAGTAAACACTTATTTTATAAACTTTAATGTATCTGTTTTGTATGACTGAATAATTACTCATATCTCCTGGATATCACTGGAATCCCCCATTTATTTATTTATTTATTTATTTATTTATTGGATTTGTATGCCGCCCCTCTCCGGAGACTCGGGGCGGCTAACAGCAACAATAAAGTAGTCTGATGTTAGAAATAATTAAAAGCCCATTAATATAAAAAAACCAAACATACATACATACATACCATGCATAGAATTGTAAAGGCCTAGGGGGAAGAGGGTCTCAATTCCCCCGTGCCTGACGGCAGAGGTGGGTTTTAAGCAGCTTACGAAAGGCAAGGAGGGTGGGGGCAATTCTATTCTTTGGGGGGAGTTGGTTCCAGAGGGCCCGGGCCGCCACAGAGAAGGCTCTTCCCCTGGGTCCCGCCAAGCGACATTCTTTAGTTGACGGGACCCGGAGAAGACCCACTCTGTGGGACCTAACTGGTCGCTGGGATTCGTGCAGTAGAAGGCGGTCCCTGAGATAATCTGGTCCGGTGCCATGAAGGGCTTTATAGGTCATTTCCTTTGTGCGTGGCCTTGATAACTCAAGGACCATTCTGCACACTCCTTAATAATATCATATATAACCCTTTTGTGACCTTCTCACAAGCAAAGTCAACAGGGAAGCCAGGTTCACTTCACGTGTATGTTTGTAACTTAAAACCTGCATGGATTCACTTAAAAACCATGGCGAGAAAGGTCGTAAAGTGGAGCAAAACTCACTTAACAACAGAAAATTTGGACACGGTTGCGGTCGTAGGGCGAGGACTACCTGTAATTCCACCAGGATTCGGTGGCATCAGTAGGTGAATTTGAAAGCAGTGCCTTTATGAAGCTGGGATAATTGTTAACGTCTCTTCCTTTCGGTTTGTTCTGCAGGAGGAGACCTTCTCAAAGGAGCAGTCACAACTCAGACAATCCATACGCCCCCTTTGGAGATGACAACAAGGAAGGGGAACCAGTTGTGATACCTCTGAATTTAGTACAGAGTCATGATGATTCCGAATATCCACCGAGAGATTATGGGTTTGAATTGCCCAGTACAAACCCACATGAAAAGGCATATGGTATGCAGCTCCAGTGAATGTCTAGATAACGGGGCAGATGATTTTGAGGTGTCTACAGTATAGGAATATCTCTCTCTCCCTCTCTCTCTCTCTCTCTCTCTCTCTCTCTCTCCTATATCTCCTATACCTTTCTTCTATTCCTATATCTCTTCTTCTATTCTTTCATTGATATGTTCTATTACTATATCTTCTTTTCTATTCTTTCTTAGATATATTTTACTATGAGCATCTCCCCTATAACCTTCATCATGTATTTTACTATGTGTATATAGATATATACCCACTAAAACCCTCATTGTGTATTGGACAAAATAAATAAATAAATAAAATAAATAAATAAATAAATAAGAGCACTCACAACGCTCCTCATGCCAAAACGTCCGAGAACATGCATTTTTTAATTTCCTTAATATTTGGATGAATGATCTGACTGCTGCTAAATGTACTGGCATGGGATTCCTGAATTCAGCTGTGTCCTTTTCTTTGTATTGGACTTGCAGGCATTGGGGTTTGTCAAACCATAGTGTATGATTTAGTCTAGACCAATGGTCCCCAAACTACGGCCCGCGGGCCACATGCGGCTCCCTGAGGCTATTTATCTGGCCCGCCAGTGAGTGACAAGAGCACAGGGAAGAGAGGGAGAGAAAGAAAGAAAAGGGAAAGAGAGGGAGGGAAGGAGAAGTGGAGAGGAATGAAGGAGGGAAGGAAGGAAGGAAGAAAAGGAGAAATGGAGGGAACAAGGAAGAAAGGAAAGAAGGAAGAATGAAATGGAGGGACAGAGGAAGGAAGGAGGGGGGGTAATTTTTTAAATTTTTCTCTCAACATACATTCAAACAATACAGTGTACCATCTAATTTTCCATGAATAAAATGTGGTATTTTGTTAGTAACTAATATCAATCATCAAAAAAGTTGCAAAAGTTTTTTTTTCTAATTTTGTCATCCAGTTACATTCATTTTCTTTTAATTAAATTCCCTCCTTAATGTTCCTTCAAAAAGTACACCACCAATTATATTTCTAACTTATTAACCATTATGCCAAAGTGCTTCCTTCTTTCTTTATACATTTTTCATAAGCCAAGAAAACCTTGTATAGCCAATCAGATGTTAACAAAAGAAAATTAAAAGCAAAACATAAACATATATGAATTTCAGACCTTCTCCCCCCTCTAAATAGTACGTTCCCATTTTGTTTTTTACTTTAAAACAAGGTATGTGCAGTGTGCATAGGGATTTGTTCATAGTTTTTTTTATAGTCCGGCCCTCCAACAGTCCAAGGGACAGTGAACTGGCCCCCTGTGTAAAAAGTTTGGGGACCCCTGGTCTAGACCGATGTGGCTTGCTCAGTCGATCGCAGAGTAAGAAACGTAGGTTAAGAAGATGTATGCTTCCGGTTTGTGTGGCGATACAAGAGGAGTAAACAGTCCATTCTGTGTCTTTCTTTTTGCCTTCCTCAGTTAATCTTTCCTTTGAATGTGAACCAGAATCTGATGGGATATTAACTACTAGCAGCCATGCGTTCAATATTCCGGATGCAGACAGTTGTTCCGATGCATCAGAGAGAGGTAAGATTTAAGGCAATCCATGTACCTGGTTGTCATGAACAAAACAGGCAATGCTAGGCCAGAAGGGCATTAATTTCTGCCTATTTATTTATCTATTTTATTTTAGTTTGCTTTATTGTCATTGCACCTCGTACAACGAATTTACGCCATCTTCAGCGTAAATTATAATTCTAAAAATAAAACACAACATACATTCTTCCACATTCTATACAATTGCATTGAAAACCCCCTGATATTGCACTAATATTACACTATACAGTGTTTCCTCTATTTTCGCGGGGGATGCGTTCCGAGACGGCCTGCGAAAGTCGAATTTCCGCGAAGAAGAGATGCGGAAGTAAATACACCATTTTTGGCTATGGACAGTATCCCAAGCCATCCCTTAAGACTTTAAACCCCTAAAATACCATTTCCCATTCCCTTAACAACCATTTACTCACCGTTATTACTGGTATTCACCATTGAATAAGACACTTAGTGATCCTGATATTTATAAACATAATTATTTATTAACAATAATTTTTTTTGTTATTTATTTGCAAAAATTATTAGTTTGGCGATGACATATGATGTCATCGGGTGGGAAAAACCATGATGTAGGAAAAAAACACGAAGTATTTTTTAATTAATATTTTTTTAAAAACCGCGGTATAGACTATTCGCAAAGTTCGAACCCGCGAAAATCGAGGGAACACTGTATAGTAAAATTCAATATAGTTAAGTGCCCTGGGATAGAAGCTTATTTTTCAGCCTATTTGTCCTTGTGTTTATTATCCTGTCCTGTCTGCCAGAGGTAGTGGTTAAAAAAACAAGGGTGCCCAGGATGAGATGGATCTTTAAGAATGTTTTGAACTTTCTTAAGGCAGCGAGAGTTATAAAGCTCTTCCAAAAAGGGGAGAGGTCAACCAATGATCCTTTAGGCAATGATGTTAACCTTCTGGTTTCTGTAGTGTAGTGGTTATCACATTCGCCTCACATGTCAAAGGTCCCCGGTTTGAAACCGGGCAGAAACAGCTTACATTTTTGAAAAAATCATATGCTACAATGTTCTCCTGGTCAACGACTACTTCAGCCTCAACCACAACAACACGCGAGCACACAACAGATACAAACTTAATGTAAACCGCTCCAAATTCGACTGCAGGAAATAAGACTTCAGTAACCGAGTAGTTGATGCATGGAATTCATTACCGGACTCTGTAGTGTCATCTTCTAACCTCCAAAACTTTACCCTTAGACTTTCCACTATTGACCTCTCCCGATTCCTAAGAGGTCAGTAAAGGGCAGGCATAAGTGCACCAGCGTGCCTTCCGTCCCCTGTCCTTACTTTTTATTTTTATTTTTACTTGTTGCATGTACAGTATATGAATATTATTACCTCTAATGCTTTTTTCTTTCTTTCAAATTTAGACATTTACTTGTGCCATGTATTTTAATATTTTAATACTACTGACAAAATAAATAAGTAAAAATAAATACATTGGCAAACCATACGCAGGTGCAGTAAGCTAAAATATTTTCTATGGTGCAACAGTAGAAGGTCACCAGCAGAATTTATTCATGCATTATTGTGCAGCTAATTGCAAATTCATTGAAACTTACCACGGTGAATTCTTTTCTATAGTTAATATTGTCCAGAGGCGTAACAGGCATCACAATTATGCGTCTTTTGCAAAGCCCAGTTTGCTTCGTTTAGACCCAGAATATATAGAAGCAAAGAGAAAAGAAGGTGAGTTATTTATTTATTCGATTTAATTCTGCTCTCGGGGAAATTGGGAACTAGAAACTCAAAATTATCAACGTTACATGTATTGAATACAGGTAATGATGTGAACTTTAGCAGAATCATAAAAGAATTAGATTGTAAAGGGATAATGAGAATTGAACAATTATATGAGAAGGACGGAAGAGTTAGTAGAACTCAGCTGGAATGGTGGCTGGGTCAACAGAAATAGCTGCAGATCAATGGATTATGTAAATCTTTAAATAAAAGTGAGAATAAAGAAGCTTTCTTGATAGAAGAAAATAGCTTAGAGAAAATATTAAAAGAAAAGATTAACAATACCAAGGCACAAGCTAGTAATATATACAGAATGTTATCGCAAGCGGAAGAGGGTGTAATAAAAGGCTTGACAAGAGGCTGGCAAAATGATTTACAAATAGACAAAAGTGAAATGAAAGAAATAGTAGAAAATATATATAAGATTAAGAACACAAGAGTTAAAGAGATGAGAGGAAAATTTTTACATAAATGGTATTATACACCGGCACAACTTGCACACTTCCAGGGGAAAGGGAAAGGTAATTGTTGGCATGGTTGCCAAAAGAAAGGAATTTTCATGCATATGTTCTGGGAGTGTGTTGAAGTTCAGAAATTTTGGAAGGAAGTGCAGAACGAAATAAATAAAATGCTAAACATTAATTGGATAATTGCAAAAGAAATAGCGATATTAATTAAACAAAGAGAACTAAGAGATTTTAAAGAAATAAAAACTGCAGCATTGGAAAGTGCTCAAGCGGTAGTGGTATTGGGTTGGAAAGAGTCGATAAAATAGACATTACAGAACTGGTATTGGCACATGGTTGATCACATTCATTTTGAAATCATGGAAATAAGATTAAACAAGTTTGATGAAAATAAATTGGAGAAGCTGATGGTACGATGGAATAAGGTGAAAGATTATATGTTGAGTAGAATTTGTGACGAAAATGTGAAAAATAAACTCCAATCACTCTTTGAATAGTAAACAAATGCAAATTAGAGCTAAGGGGGGAAAAAAGAAAGAACATAATCTAATAAATATTTGAACCCCCCGCAATTGGTGGTGGTGGTGATGGTTATTGTCAATCGGGTGATGGGCACACGCACTGTGCACTGTTTTATGTTTGTTTTATGTAACCTTATGTGCAAAACCAATAAAATATATTTTTTTTAAAAAAAATTTAATTCTGCTCTGGTCAGTATACTCCACGAGTTTTAAAATCTCATCAGGAACTCTGATTGCTGTTGTTACCATCATTGTCTATTGGAATACAAACAATTCTCATTTGCTTTGGTGACGTTGTATTGCCTCCTGTTTATTGGATGACTCACCCAAAGTAACTTAACCTGAAATCCATTGAATCATGACAGCTTTATGTGATATATCAACCCCCCTCCCAACTGTCCTGATTTTATTGCCATCTTTGTGTTCGCAGAAGAAAAATTAATCAACGATCTGTCAAGCATGTCCACGCAGGAAAGAGTCAAAGCAATCCAGAAGATTCCCAAACCAATGAGAGAAAAACGTGAGATAAGGTAGCAAGTGCATATTTGTATTCTGGAGATACAGTGATACCTCGTCTTACAAACGCCTCGTCATACAAACTTTTTGAGATACAAACCCAGGGTTTAAGATTTTTTTGCCTCTTCTTACAAACTATTTTCACCTTAAAAACCCACCACCGCCGCTGGGATGCCCCGCCTCCAGACTTCCGTTGCCAGCGAAGCACCCATTTTTGCGCTGCTGGGATTCCCCTGAGGCTCCCCTCCATGGGAAACCCCACCTCTGGACTTCTGTGTTTTTGTGATGCTGCAGGGGAATCCAAGCAGCGCAAAAACGGGTGCCTCGCTGGCAACAGAAGTCTGGAGGTGGGGTTTCCCAGTGAGGGGAGCCTCAGTGAAATTGCAGCATCGCAAAAACACAGAGGTCCGGAGGTGGGGTTTCAAGGACTTCGGTGTTTTTGCGATGCTGCGATTTCACTGAGGTTCCCTTCGCTGGGAAACCCCACCTCTGGACTTCCGTTGCCAGCGAAGTGCTCGTTTTTGCGATGCTGGGATTCCCCTGCAGCATCGCAAAAACACAGAAGTCCAGAGGTGGGGTTTCCTATGGAGGGGAGCCTCAGGGGAATCCCAGCAGTGCAAAAACGGGCGCTTCGGCTGGCAAAAGGGGTGAATTTTGGGCTTGCACGCATTAATCACTTTTCCATTGATTCCTATGGGAAACATTGTTTCGTCTTACAAACTTTTCATCTTAAGAACCTCGTCCCGGAACCAATTAAGTTTGTAAGACAAGGTATCACTGTATTTAAGTTGAATTACAGGGATTAAAATGCATCCTTTTAAATGTAAACGTTTCACCTCCTTTCTTTCTTTTTCTTCTTCTCTGCAGCTAGGAAGAGAAGAAAATATATAAAACATCTGTATATTTGCATTCAGGCGTGATACTTATATCTAGCAAGCGTTTGCCTACAGCCATTTCTATTAGACATAGAAAAAGATTGTTTATTTGAAACGCTGGGGAAAAATATTATATATATTTTTTATTCTCATTTTAGTTTTCTCTCTGGACTTATGTAGAACTGTTTTGTTTGCTTTGTCTTTGTTTTGTAAAGTGCTCTATATGTGGTCTATTTATTTATTTATTCATTAGATTTGCATGCCGCCCTTCTCCGAAAACTCGGGGCGGCTCACAGAGATATTACAGATATAAAATACCTAAATATTCTATATTTAGATGACAAATGGCTTTCAATATTTAAGCATGTTAAGTAAGCACATGGTTTCATTTTGCTAATGGAGAAGTCAGGTCTGTTTTGAAAGGAGGAGAATAAAATAAGGAAAAACTTTTATTTATTCACTTATTTGTCAAGCACATCTTTGTAATATACTGCTCAAAAAAAATAAAGGGAACACTTAAACAACACAGTATAACTCCAAGTGAACTTCTGTGAAATCAAACTGTCCACTTAGGAAGCAACACTGTTTTGTTTTTTTTAATATATTTTATTGGTTTTTGCACATACATAATACAATACAAACAACATACAACAGTGCTCTGTGCATATGTTCCCATCACCCGACTAAACATACATTCCCCACCACCAATTGGGGGGGTTCAAATATTTATAAGTATATATTCTGTTATTTCCTCAGCTCTGATTTGCATTTATTTACAATTCAAAGAGTGATTGGAGTTTATTTTTCACCTTTTCGTCGCAAATTTTACTTAACATATAATCTTTCACCTTGTCCCATCGTTCCATCAGTTTCTCCAGTTTGTTTTCATTAAAGTTGTTTAATCTTATTTCCATAATTTCAAAGTGAATGTGATCCACCATGTACCAGTACCAATTCTGTAATGTCCATTTTTTAGAGTCTTTCCAACCCAATACCAGTACTGCTTGAGCGCTTTCCAATGCTGCAGTTTTTATTTCTTTAAAATCTCTCAGTTCTCTTTGTTTAACTAATACCACTATTTCTTTTGTAATTATCCACTTAATGTTTAACATCTTATTTATTTCATTCTGCACTTCCTTCCAGAATTTCTGAACTTCAGCACATTCCCAGAACATATGCATGAAAACTCCTTTCTTTTGACATCCGTGCCAACAATTACCTTTCCCTTTCCTCTGGAAGTGAGGAAGCAACACTGCTTGACAATCAATTTCACATATTGTCCGCACATTCACTTTGTACAGAACAAAGTATTCAATGAGAATATTTCATTCATTCAGATCTAGTTCTTTTGAGTGTTACCTTTATTTTTTTGAGCAGTGTATAGATATAACATACTTCATATACATATTATTATTATTATTATTATTATTATTATTATTATTATTAATTAGATTTGTATGCCGCCCCTCTCCGGAGACTCGTAGCAGCTCACAACAACAAAACAATACAAATCTAATATTTAAAAACAATTTAAAACCCTTAATATAAAAACATACATTTCATACAAGCCATACATAAAGCGGAAACGGCCCAGGGGAATCAATTTCCCCATGCCTGACGGCAGAGGTGGATTTTAAGGAGTTTGCGAAAGGCAAGGAGGGTGGGGGCAATCCTAATCTCCGGGGGGAGTTGGTTCCAGATGGGCCGGGGCCGCCACAGAGAAAGCTCTTCCCCTGGGTCCTGCCAAACGACATTGTTTCGTCGATGGGACCCGGAGAAGGCCAACTCTGCAGAAGGCAGTCTCAGAGATATTCTGGTCTGATGCCATGAAGGGCTTTATAGGTCATAACCAACCCTTTGAATTGTGAGCGGAAACTGATCGGCAACCAATGCAGACTGGTTATGGGTACTGATAAGAGGGCACAATTTGACAGGGACGGTAGGCACGCTGGTGCTCTTATGAATGCCCCTTACTGACCTCTTAGGAATCGGGTGAGGTCAACAGTGGACAGTCTAAGAGTAAAGTTTTGAGGGTTTGAAGATGAAACCACAGAGTCAGGTAGTGAATTCCAGGTATTAACTACTCTGTTGATAAAGTTGTATTTTCTACAGTCACATTTGGGGCAGTTCACTTTGAGTTTGTATCTGTTGTCTGCTCGTCTATTGTTGTGGTTGGAGTTAACATAGTTTTTGACAGGTAGGACATTGTAACAGATAATTTTATGAGCTATGCTTAGGTTGCACTGAAGGCAACGTAGTTCTAAGCTTTCTAAGTCCAGGATTTCAAGTCTAGTTATTCTGTTGTGAGTAGAGGAGTGAAGGGCTCTTCTAGTAAAGTATCTCTGGACACTTTCTAATATATTGATGTCCGATATGCAGTGTGGGTTCCAGACAGATGAGCTGTATTCAAGGATTGGTCTGGCGAAAGTTTTGTATGCTCTGGTTAGGAGTGTAATATTACTGGAGCAGAAGCTACGTAAAATTGGGTTAGCAATTCTTAAAGCTTTTTTGGTGATGTTGTTGCCGTGGGCTTTGGCACCTAGGTCATTTGATATGAGTATTCCAAGATCTTTGGCAGAGGGTCATCTGCAAGGTCTTTTTTTATCCACCTTGTATTTGGTGTTCTGATTCCTTTTGCCAATGTGCAGGACAGAGCATTTATTGGTTGAGACTTGGAGTTGCCAGATGTTTGACCATTCTGACACAGAGTCAATGCCTTTTTGGAGGGTTGTAGTGCTGGGCCAGTGATTCAGAACAACTCTTCAAGTTTCATACTTCTTAGTTAAGCCACTCTACTATTTTACTAACTGCTAATTTAGAATGAAATAAAACAGTCAGAATGAATTTTAAACGAGTTTGCTTCCATCCATCTGCCTTATATTATTTTTGCTGTTTGATATTTGACAGGAACCATGTTCTAACGGAAAGAAAAAAGAAGTCCTACAAACAGGATGCCCATCTTAATGGTTGCATGCAATGCTTCTACAACACAGCTTTGGTAAGCAGTGATGTTGTTGAATAAGGACCACATGTTGAGAGAATCAGAATAGAGATGGAAGGGACCATGGAGGTCTTCTAGTCCAGCCCCCTGCTCAATCAGGGGATACCATATCATTTTAGACAAGGGACTGCCTCTTCTTAAAAGCTTCCAGCTTCTGAACACCCACAGCTTCTGAAGGCAACCCATTCCACTGGTTTATTGTTCTCAGAAGAACGTTATCTATTGTATATGTTCTGTCGGGGTCTCTGGTAGACTCCTCCCAAAAATTCACAGGTACAAATTTCAGACACACACGCATTTGAAAATTCAAAATAATGTTCTTTATAATGAAAATTCACTTAAACCAAGCCGTCTTTTGGTATAGCAAAGAGCACTCGTCTCCAAACAAACTGGTAATTTGTACAAGTCCCTTATCAGATCTGTGATACTTCGCTTGCAGCTGTGAGGCAATTCACAGTCCTTCTTCTTTCACAAAGTGAAACACACTTTCCTCTGGTTTAGTTTCAAAGCGGGGGAAAATCAGCACACAAAAGGTCAAAGTCAGTAAATCAGTCACGAAACACAACGATCAGATAATCCTCCACAATGGCCAAACCCACAGGCTGCTATTTATAGCAGCCTCACTAATGACCACAGCCTCACCCAACCATAGGTGGCCTCATTTTCTTTGATAATAATCTCTCAGTTGTTGCTGCCTATGCATCGCTCTCCGCATGCGTGGCTGTATCATTAACTCTTGTTCCGAATCCAAGGAGGAGCTAGATAATTGATCTCCTTCTGAGCTGTCTGCCCCACTCTCCTCCTCCCTGTCACTCATGTCTTCTTGGTCAGAGGCGCCTTCATCAGCAGATTCCACCGGGGGCAAAACAGGCCTGCGGCATGTGGATGTCTCCCCCACATCCACAGTCCTTGGGGCAGGAGCTGGGCCAGAGCTAACCACAACAGTATATAGACTCCTGTTTTGGTTGTGATTTTGACTTCCTTCTCCTAGTTCTTCCGGCAGTTAAAGAACAGTTTGCTCGACTGCCTTCAGCTCCTGCAGTTTTGGCAAAAGACACTCAAAGACATTGGCAGCCAATTTGGGACCAGCATCCACTCCTACTTTGTCTTCCTGACGTGGCTTCTCACGTTCAACGTTTTCTCATTCCTGATCAACTTCAGTTTTCTTGCAATCCCTCAACTCATTGCAGCCCAACCGAATAACCTTTCCTTCACGAGTCTGGAATTTTTGACCGGAGCTGTACGTAGGTTTATAAAATGGGGGTGGGTGGGTGGAAATAATAATGGAGACAGAGCTTTGCATTTCTCAAATTCTGATGCTACTTTTTCTTATCATCCCAGGGTTATTTTACAAACACAGTGCTCTATAGCGGCTTTTATACCAACGGCACAGTAGCAAAAATTGAGAATGCCGCGCCATATTACATGCAACTGGCTTACATTTTCACAATTGGGATTTATTTTATCATCTGCTTTCTGTGCTTGATCTACAGGTATGTTGGTTAAGGTGTTGGACTGCTGCTGGGGAGGAGGGGGGAGGGAGTGGCCTTTAATAGACCACACATGACCCATTGGGTCATCCGTTTAGGGATATTCTTTTACCAGGCTCCTCCCTTCCACAGTGACAGAGCTTCTAACTTCCAACCTTCACTGGAAAGTTTGGAAATAACATTCAGAGATGGATCAGCATTGGAAACACGGCAGGTTGAGCTACACTGCTCAAAAAAAAATAAAGGGAACACTTAAATAACACAATATAACTCCAAGTAAATCAAATATCTGTGAAAGCGATTAATGCATGCAAGCCCAAAACTCACCCCTTTTGCCAGCCGAAGCACCCGTTTTTGCGCTGCTGGAATTCCCCTGAGGTTCCCCTCGCTGGGAAATCCCACCTCTGGACCTCCGTTGCCAGTGAAGCGCCCGTTTTTGCGCTGCTGGGATTCCCCTGCTGGGATTCTCCAGCAGCATCGCAAAAACAAGTCCGGAGGTGGGGTTTCCCATGGAAGGGAGCCCATTTTTCACCCTCCGCAGGCTCCAGAGGCATTCTTGGAGCCTGGGGGGGGTTTGAAAATGGCTTACCCACCCCCCGACGGTCCTCCGGAGGCTGAAAACACCTTCCCAGAGCCTTTGCGCAAGCTGAAAATCAGCTGGTCGGCCCACACATGCGCAGTGCAGACAACGGCTTATGTGCTAGCAGATATGGCTTCACGTGTCACCATCACTGGCCTAGAAAATGTTTTGTGACATTTTGTACTATGACCGAAACTCTTTTACAATAACATTTACGACATGAAATGCTTTAGACAATTTGCCGAATTCCAGTTCTTTAGGAATCCTGGATTTTGGATGCATTCTCCATTTGAGGCATCTAGTACAAAAATGGTTACTGAAGTATTTCATTCAGTTAAATGTTACAGACACAAGAGTTTTCATGTCTTAGTATCTTAAATAATCCTTCTTTAGAATCTTAAATGATCGCTCCTGAAATGGTTGCTGCTTTTTTTTTTTAAGAATAAAAAGCAAAAGGCAAAACAGCCAGGGCAAATTGCAATTTTATTTACATAAAGAAGCTGTTGACTTCTTTAAATAAATGTTCCTTTAATTTTCTTCCTTGTTTCATTATTATGTTGCTTGTAATTGGACCTAGCCACGCAGCCTCTCCCTAGCAGTTGCCTTGGAGAGAGAGATAGAGAATGGGCCACAAGAATGCTGATTAACCACAAAGTGGTAAAACGCAGGCAAAGACCTACGTAAAGGCTAGTTTGCATTGACATAAGCTGGGATAAGGCCAATCTGAACAATTTATACTTTCAGCTTAATGGAGCAGTTTGCAGTTTTCTTTTGTGTGTTTGTGGAATGTAGGGTGGTACCAGTACTCATCGTTAATTGGTTCTGAGAGGCATGATGAGTACTGAATAAATTTTTTCCCTTAAGGAATAAATATAGTGAATCACAAGTCACCTGACACCGGCAAGTTCTAGTTTGTGCGCTAAATGCCAAACAAATAATACCAGGACAAAATGCTGGCATCAAAATGCTTTGAGCACCAAATTTGATGAG
The DNA here is from genome assembly GCF_031021105.1 of Erythrolamprus reginae. Classification (NCBI taxonomy): domain Eukaryota; kingdom Metazoa; phylum Chordata; class Lepidosauria; order Squamata; family Dipsadidae; genus Erythrolamprus; species Erythrolamprus reginae. Next base: position 48,928,054 of record NC_091958.1, read on the forward strand.
TTTCAAAGAAACCCAAATTTCCACCCTCTTTTGGGGTGTAAAAATGAGTACAGTATTTTATACTCTGAAAAATACTGTGTGTGTAACTTTTAGGGCCCTTCCCAGGGACTGTCCACTGCTACCTGGCCAGCAGTTTGCAAACCAAGTTATAAGCCAGATTGAAATAAGTCAGCATTCCAAATGATATTTATGCTTTTGTGCCCTCTGGAATGCATAAATGGATGTTTGGGTTTGTTTATTTATTTATTTATTTATTTATTCATTCATTCATTCATTCATTCATTCATTCATTCATTCATTTATTAGATTTGTATGCCGCCCCTCTCCGTAGACTCGGGCCGGCTCACAACATACAATAAAACAATTCACAACAAATCTAATAAATTAAAAAAAATTAAAAACCCCATTATTAAACCAGACATACACACAGACATACCATACATAAATTGTATAGGCCTGGGGGAGGGGGGAATGTCTCAATTCCCCCATGCCTGACGGCAGAGGTGAGTTTTAAGGAGTTTACGGAAGGCAAGGAGGGTGGGGGGCAGTTCTAATCTCCGGGGGGGGGGGAGCTGGTTCCAGAGAGTCGGGGCCGCCACAGAGAAGGCTCTTCCCCTGGGACCCGCCAGACGACATTGTTTAGTCGACGGGACCCGGGTTGTGAAAAACGGAGCTAAATATGCGTTCCCTCCTTTTCTCTTCCTCCCTCCCCCTCTCCCGGTGTCTTGGTCCCCTACAGCATGGCAAAATCCTTCCGTCAGCATATCGTTATGCCTCAGATGCACTCGGGAAACGCAGCCAAGCTTCTTTGCATCTGGGACTTCAGTGTGATGGATGAGAAGGGTGTGCAGATGAATCAGAAAAATATCAGCACACAGATCAAGGTAAAGACGGTGGCAGTCGCGTTGAAATGATGAATGCCTTATTCCCCCCCCCCCCCTCGGGAGAGTTGACGGAGCAGAAAATAATCCATTCTATAGTCCGTGGCTTTCTCACCATCCCTTGGGTCTCATCCATCGATCGTCTCCTTTTGAGAAGGAGAAAGGAGAAATATTGGATGCATAAGATGGTATTCATGTACAATCCCCCAAACGATATTTTACTGTTACCTCTCCATTTTGCTATTTATTTATTTATTTATTTACTTACTTACTTACTTACTTACTTACTTACTTACTTACTTACTTACTTACTTACTTACTTACTTACTTACTTACTTACTGTTCTGCCGGGCTCTCTGGTAGACTCCTCCCGAAAATTCACAGGTACAAATTTGAGACACACACACGTTTGAAAATTCAAAACAATGTTCTTTATAATGAAAAGTCACTTAAACCAAGCCCACTTTTGGTATAGCAAAGAGCACTCGTCTCCAAACAAACTGGTAATTTGTACCAGTCCCTTATCAGTTCTGTGATACTTAGCTTGCAGCTGTGAGGCAATTCACAGTCCTTCTTCTTTCACAAAGTGAAACACACTTTGCTCTGGTTAGTTTCAAAGCGGGGAAAAATCAGCACACAAAAGGTCAAAGTCAGTAAAGCAGTCACGAAACACAACGATCAGATAATCCTCCACAATGGCCAAACCCACAGGGTGCTATTTATAGCAGCCTCACTAATGACCACAGCCCCACCCAACCACAGGTGGCCTCATTTTCTTTGATAATAATCTCTCAGTTGTTGTTGTCTATGCATCGCTCTCCGCATGCGTGGCTGTATCATTAACTCTTGTTCTGAATCCAAGGAGGAGCTAGATAATTGATCTCCTTCTGAGCTGTCTGCCACACTCTCCTCCTCCCTGTCACTCATGTCTTCTTGGTCAGAGGCGCCTTCATCAGCAGATTCCACCGGGAGCACAACAGGCCTGCAGCATGTGGATGTCTCCCCCACATCCACAGTCCTTGGGGCAGGAGCTGGGCCAGAGCTAACCACAACACTTACTTACTAATTTATTTATTAGATTTATATGCCGTCCCTCTCCGAGGATTCGGGGCGGCTCACAGCATGTAATACAACAATACAACACAGAAGGCAAATCTAATTAAATTTAAAATTACAATCTAAAAATCCAATATTTAAAAAACAACCATACTGATTCAATCATACAACATGTATGGCTTTTACTAGGGTTTTTGTAATTATTTTTTAAACAGATCTTTTAAATATTGTTTTTTTAAAATTTGTAAGCCCCCCAGAGTCCTTGAGGTGGCCTATAAATTAGATTAATAAATAAATAAAATAAATAAATTTTGAAGTTTGGAGAACCAGCAAATACCACCTCTGGCTCACCCCAGAGTAGGATAGGTGTGGGGATTTTGCAGCATCCTTTCTCTGCCACGCCCACCAAGCCACGCCCACCAAGCCACGCCCACCAAGCCACGCCCACAGAACCGATTGTAAAAAAAAAAAAATTAGATCCCATCACTGGTTTACAAAGTAAGCATAATGCCTTTCTCCCCCCAACAATCTGGGTCCTCATTTTACCAACCTAGGAAGGGAGGGAGGGAGGGAGGGAGGGAGGGAGGGAGGGAGGGAGGGAGGAAGGAAGGAAGGAAGGAAGGAAGGAAGGAAGGAAGGAAGGAAGGAAGGAAGGAAGGAAGGCTGAGTCAATCTTATTTATTTATGTATTTATTTATTTTGTCCAATACACAATGAGAGTTTTAGTGGGTATATATGTATATATACACATAGTAAAATACATGATGAAGGTTATAGAGGAGATACTCATAGTAAAATATATCTATGAAAGAATAGAAAAGAAGATATAGTAATAGAACATATCAATGAAAGAACAGAAGAAGAGATATAGGAATAGAAGAAAGGTATAGGAGATATAGGAGAGCAATAGGACAGGGGACGGAAGGCACTCTAGTGCACTTGTACTCGCCCCTTACTGACCTCTTAGGAATCTGGATAGGTCAACCGTAGATAATCTAAGGGTAAAGTGTTGGGGGTTTGGGGATGACACTATGGAGTCCGGTAATGAGTTCCACACTTCGACAACTCGGTTACTGAAGTCATATTTTTTACAGTCAAGTTTGGAGCGGTTAATATTAAGTTTAAATCTGTTGTGTGCTCTTGTGTTGTTGTGGTTGAAGCTGAAGTAGTCGCCGACGGGCGTGGGGCGTTGCAGCATATGATCTTGTGGGCAATACTTAGATCTTGTTTACGGTGTCTTAGTTCTAGGCTTTCTAGGCCCAGGATTGAAAGTCTAGTCTCGTAGGGTGTTCTGTTTCGAGTGGAGGAGTGAAGGGCTCTTCTGGTGAAGTATCTCTGGACATTTTCAAGGGTGAAAATGTCACCCTTGAAATGTGACCCGGCCAGGATCGATCTCCCAGACTTAGCATGCGATACTGGACTTTAACCACTGTGTAACCAGGGCTTTTAGGGCAGTGATTGAATGCAAAGCCAGGCCAGAATTCCTGCTTCCTCTTTCCAACTTACCTAACCTCTCTTTTTTTCATCCCAGGAGACCCTTTCTGAAATGCGTATTGAATCTCTGAAGCTTTCCCTACTACAAAGGATTCGTCGCATCTCGATTCATCTGGCCATGTGGTTTCTCTCGTTGGGCTTCACGGTGGCCGCCTGTGCTGGCATTTACTCCTTTTGCCTTGTCAATTTAAAGGTTAGCTGCAACTCTTTGCTTTCCTACTTCTTCCTTTATCTTTTTTTTTCATACTTTTATACAGGGCCCCCCAAACTTGGCAACTTTGGCTGCCAATTAGTTTCCGGACACAATTCAAAGTGTTGGCAATGATCTATAAAGATCTATGATATAAATCCAATGAATGAATGAATGAATGAATGAATGAATGAATGAATGAATGAATGAATGAATGAATGAATGAAAAAAATAACTTGAAGACTTGTGGACTTCAACTCCCAGAATTCTCCAGTCCTATCATTCATTCATTCATTCACTCACTCACTCACTCACTCACTCACTCACTCACTCACTGTTTGTTTGCTTATTTATTTATTTATTTTGTCCAATACACAATAAAACACAATGAAGGTAATAGAGGACACCTTCGAGGAAATAGAATTAGAGAAAGAATAGAAGAGAGAGTATAGGATAAAATAATCAATGAGAGAATAGAAGAAAGATATAGGGATAGAAGAGAAGATATATGGGATATAGGAGAGACAATAGGACAGGGGTCGAAAGGCAGTCCAGTGCACTTATGCACGCCCCTTACTGACCTCTTAGGAATCTGGAGAGGTCAACCGTGGACAGTCTAAGTGTACAATGTTGGGGGTTAGAGGATGATACTACGGAGTCCGGTAATGAGGTCCACGCTTCAACAACTCTATTACTAAAGTCGTATTTTTTACAGTCAGGTTTGGAGCGGTTAATATTGAGGCTTGAATCTGTTATGTGCTCTTGCGTGGCTGTGGTTGAAGCTGAAGTAGTCATTGACAGGCAGGACATTACAGCATATAATCTTGTGGGCAATACTTAGATCATGTTTAAGGCGTCTTAGTTCTAAACTTTATGCCCTCTTCCCTTTGTCTCTCCCCTCCTGCAAGACATTTGTGAATATAGCATGACTAAGACTCAAGCAGATTAATTTGAGGTTTTAACAAAAGCTTCTGTCTCTTTCTTCACTCTCTTTCAAGTTATTTCTGAACGACGAAAATACACAGCTGGAAAATGAAGCTGCCATGCTGATCTTGCCTATCGTGGTGAGCCTCCTTAACCACGTGATGCCGTTCCTCTATTCCTTCTCCAGGTTGGTTGAAAAGTTCACCTATCCCAGGCACCAGATCTACACTGCTATTATCAGGTACGTGAAGAGGTTTGTAAGGGGCATGCATATGCACACCGTTGTGCCTACCGTCCCTGTCCTATTGTCTTCTTTTTATCGTTACTTTCTGTTGTGTTTGGGCCTGGGCCAGCCGTTGCTCCCACAGATGGGAGAGACGTGGCAGAAAGTGAATGTGAAAGCCTGGCTGACAGCCAGGAAGATGTGGCAGACAGCCAGGAAGATGTGGCAGACAGCCAGGAAGATGTGGCAGACAGCCAGGAGGATTCAGCAGACAGCCCAGGGGATTTGGCCTGCAGTCCCTCAGACAGTCTTTCCTCGCTAAGTTCATCTGCAGATCAATACATTGATCTACGTAGCCGAAGAGCAATGCAAAGAAGGGATCGCTTTAAGGAGTATTACAAATCATTATGGGAGCACCTGGGTTGGGTGTGGTTCCCTTAATGAGGGCTAAAGGGATAAAAAGGGAACAAGGGCCAAGGCAAACTGTGGCTGTTTATCTGTGTTGTTTTGTGGTTCCTGCTTCGAAGTTTCTGTGCCGTTGGAGTTTTCAACCCAGCTTTGTCGGACAAGTGGGAGGTGAAAACTCTGGGACTTGCTGTTTGCTTCAAAGATTCCAAAGGACTCCTGAAACGTCTTTGCTCATTCCAGGTTGTCTTTGTTTGTTTTTCCCTGTGTTTTTTGATTGCGGCTGAAGTAAGCCTTGCATTGTTTTCGGACATTAAGAACTGTTTTTTGAGTAAGCTATTTTTGTTTATCTAATACCAGTTTGCTGATTAGCAGAGCACGTGTGTGTTTGATTTCTTTTCACTGGACTATTAAACATTGCCGAGCCAGTCAGGCAGAATACTTTCTACTTATGCTATGCTTATACAAACTACTATCCTACACTTGTTTGACAAAAACCAACCAACCAACCAAACAAACAAACAAATAAATACCAAGCCATCTATTTACTCTACAGGTAACCCTTGACCTATGATTGGTCGCTTAGCTTATTCCTTCCTCCAGTTTTTCCATCCATCCATCTCTTTGGATGTGAGTTGGCCTGAGAGGGAGTAGCCGGCTCAAAGTCATTGTTCCCCATCAGGAATGTTCCGTGGCTGATAGGGGACTGGTGAAAGTCAATTTTTCTCCCTACCAGTTCTGTAGGCGTGGCTTGGTGGGCACGGCAGGGGAAGGATACTGCAAAATCTCCATTCCAGGGGAAGGATACTGCAAAATCCCCATTCCCTCTGTATTTCTTGGGGAAGGATATTATAAAATCTCCATTCTCTCCCCACTCCTGGTGGAAGGATACTGCCAAATCTCCATCCATTCCCTCCCCACTCCAGGGGAAGGATACTGCAAAATCTCCATTCCCTCTCTATTTCTTGGGGAAGGATACTATAAAATCTCCATTCTCTCCCCACTCCTGGGGGGAGGATACTGCCAAATCTCCATTCCCTCCCTATTCCAGGGGAAGGATACTGCAAAATCCCCATTCCCTCTCTATTTCTTGGGGAAGGATATTACAAAATCTCCATTCTCTCCCCACTCCAGGGGAAGGGTACTGCAAAATCCCCATTCCCTCTCTATTTCTTGGGGAAGGATACTATAAAATCTCCATTATCTCCCCACTCCTGGGGGAAGGATACTGCCAAATCTCCATCCATTCCCTCCCTACTCCAGGGGGAGGATACTGCCAAATCTCCATTCCCTCCCTATTCCAGGGGAAGGGTACTACAAAATCCCCATTCCCTCTCTATTTCTTGGGGAAGGATATTACAAAATCTCCATTCTCTCCCCAGTCCTGGGGGAAGGATACTGCCAAATCTCCATCCATTCCCTCCCCACTTTGGGGCCAGCCAGATATGATATTTGCCGGTTCTCCGAACTACTCAAAATTTCCACTACTGGTTCTCCAGAACCTGCTGAATTCCACCCCTGGCTGGAACATGGATGCTCTCCATCCTAATGCACCATCTTGGCCACTGTACCATCTATATTAGGAGGGAAGGAAACTGTTCTTTTTCCATGGACAGGCGATTGCTTTCAAATCCCCGACTCCAAAACTTTCAGAATAGACTTTGAGGAGACAATTGCGGGCATCCCACACACCTGAACCCTGAGAACTGTTGCTTCCTCTTTTGTAGGAATGTCATCCTGAAAATATCGATCATTGGAATCCTCTGCTACTATTGGCTCAACACAGTAGCTCTATCCAAAGTGCAGGTAGGTTTATGTTTTGGTATTGGTGCAAACTTCCTTATAAAGTGATGCAATTCCGTCTGTCACTCAAGTTGGATCAAGAGATTGTGCTTAGCCAAGGTTTGGTTACCTAGGGTCCATTGATCAGCCTGCTATTGGCTGGTTTTGTACAATGCATTAAGCCATAAACTATGGTTATTAAAAGATAGCTGTTGGCTTCACACAGTACATTAAACAAGATTTGAGGGCACAGCTCAGCACTCTCTGATATTTTCCAGGCACATAGAATAGAATTTTATTGGCCAAGTGTGATTGGACACACAAGGAATTTGTCCTGGTGCAGATGCTCTCAGTGTACATAAAATAAAATATACACTTGTCAAGAATCATGTGGTACGACACTTAATGATTGTCATAGGGGTCAAATAAGCAATGAAAAAATAATCCATATTAATAAAAATCTTAGGATATAAGCAACAGGTTACAGTCATACAGTCAACATGGGAGGAAATGGGTGAAAGGAATGATGAGAAAAACTAGTAGAATAGAAGTGCAGATTTAGTAGAAAGTCTGACAGTGTTGAGGGAATTATTTGTTTAGTAGAGTGATGGCGTTCGGATAAAAACCTGTTCTTGTGTCTAGTTGTCTTGGTGTGCAGTGCTCTGTAGCGACGTTTTGAGGGTAGGAGTTGAAACAGTTTGTGTCCAGGATGTGAGGGGTCAGTAAATATTTTCACCACCCTCTTTTTGACTCGTGCAGTATACAGGTCCTCAATGGAAGGCAGGTTGGCAGCCATTGTTTTTTCTGCAGTTCTGATTCTCCTCTGAAGTCTGTGTCGGTCCTGTTGGGTTGCAGCACCAAACCAGACAGTTACAGAGGTGCAGATGACAGACTCAATGATTCCTCTGTAGAACTGAATCAGCAGCTCCTTGGGCAGTTTGAGCTTCCTGAGCTGGCGCAGAAAGAACATTCTTTGTTGTGCTTTTTTGATGATGTTTTTGATGTTAGGTGACCATTTTAGGTCTTGAGATATGATAGAACCTAGAAATTTGAAGGTCTCTACTGTTGATACTGTGTTGTCTAGTATTGTGAGAGGTGGAAGGATGGAAGGGCTTCTCCTAAAGTCTACCACCATTTCTACGGTTTTGAGTGTGTTCAGTTCTAGATTGTTCTGGTCACACCACAAGGATAGTTGTTCAACTTCCCATCTGTATGCGGATGTTTTTACTCGGAATTTCCAAGCCAGTACAGCCACTGCCGAGAATTCTGGGAATTGATGTCCATGGACTTGGATCTGGCTTCAACATGTTGCATGAATAAATGACTATTTTTTTCCATTTTTAAAAAAAGTTTCTCCACTTTCAACATACAACTTCATACACCTTCAATACCTCTTATATACATGTATCATTATTTGAATACAATAAAATAAACTAGATCACATTCCAGATTAGTTTTATATTATTTCACCTGTATCCAACTTTCTTCCCTCCTTCTATCTCAGGCAGTTATTCCGCCTTTGCTACCTACTGTCTTACTCCTCCTCTCTCCATCTACTACTACCCTTCCCTTCTCCTTCCTCTCTCTAGTCTTTAATGACTATATTTTAATCTGTATTTCTCCCTATTAGTGCTGGGAAACCTTCATTGGCCAAGATATATACCGGCTGCTTATAGCAGACTTTGTCTGCTGCCTCCTGGGTTCATTCTTTGGTGAATTTCTACTACGGTATGTGCATAAATTTGTAATTTGATCCAAATTAGTCCCCAATTTACAACCATTCCTTGAGAATTTACCAGCTGGCTTCCAACAAGCAGAGTCAATAGTCTAATAAATATTATTATTATTTTATATTATTATTATTATATTATTTATTAGGAGAGGGACGGAAGACAAGTCTAAATAATAATAATAATAATAATAATAATAATAATAATAATAATAATAATAATAAATGGATTTGCTTAATGACTACATCACTCACTTAACAACCACAGAAATGGAGTTCCCATTTCTGGTCATGTTGCAAACTACTTGTATTTCTACATCTGGAGCAAATTTCTAGATAGAAATAAGCAGGTTGGAAACTGCTAGGCTACAGTTTATATCAGCAGAACCCCCAGTTGTTTTTTTTTAATTTTAATTTTATTTTATTTTGTCATACAGATATAGTATTGTATTGTAGTATGTTTAACATAATATAAGTATAAATTAGAGATAGAAAAGATAAAAAAGACATTAGGACAGGAACGGTAGGCACAAAGGTGCACTTACGCACGCCCCTTACAGACCCCTTAGAAAAGGGGAGAGGTCTATTGTAGATCATGTATGGTTGAAGATTTTGGGATTGGGGGAAGCAAAAACAGAGTCTTGTAGTGAATTCCAGGCGTTGACCACTCTATTGCTGAAATCGTATTTTCTGCAGTCTAGTTTGGAGCGATTTACATTTAGTTTGTATCTATTGCATGCTCTTGTGTTGTTGTTGTTAAAGGTGAAGTAGTCGCTAACAGGGAGTACATTGTGATGTATGATTTTATGAACAACAGTTAAATCAGTTCGGAGGCGGCCTAGCTGTAAATTTTCTAAACATAGTAATTGAAGTCTGGAGGAGTAAGGTAATTTGTTACATTCATTTAAAAGTGGGAAAAATAGAGTTCTTCCAAGCACATCCAGAAATCAGGAATTTGTTTTCAGTTTCTAAATGGAGACAAGGTTGGCTGATGGTCTAGCCCAGTGATGGCGAACCTTTTTTTCCCTTGGGTGCCGAAACAGCGTATGTGTGCGTTATCAATGCCTGGGAAGAGCCGCCCCGAGTCTGCGGAGAGGGGCGGCATACAAATCTAAATAATAAATAAAATAAATAAATAAATAAAAACAGCTTCCCCTGCCCCCCGGAGGCCCTCTGGAGGCCGGAAAAGACCTGTTTCCCAACTTCTGGTGGGCCCAGTAGGCTCCGTTTTACCCTCCCAAGGCTCCAAAAGCTTTACTGGAGCCAGGGGTGTGTAAAAACACCCTCCCCCATCCCCCGGAGGCTCTGGAAGCCAAAAACGCCCTCCCAGAGCCTCTGTACAAGCCATAAACCATCTGGCTGGCATACACATGCACATTGGAACTGAGCTAGGGCAACGGCTCACGTGCCAGCAGATATAGCTCTGTGTGCCATCTGTGGCATCCCTGCCATAGGTTTGCCATCACTGGTCTACCCTGTTGTAACCCAATTGTTCTTCCTTTCCATTTTTAAAAAAGTAAAAATTAAATTAAAAATGTAAAAAATGCTACTGCAATGCTAATTTAAAAATAGGGGTTAGAAACCTGCTTATTTAGATTATCATTCACAGGTCTAGATTAGTTTTATTTATATGCGCTTGATCAAAAGAACAACTTCCTTTTTTGGAAAAGATTCCTTACACATCCAGAATGTCTTTCGGCAGAGCTGCTGAACAAATCTGTTCTAAAAGATGTTTGCCCAAATTTCCATAACTCACAAATCTGCCATTTCAGAATTATTGGCACCAAGTGCTGGAAAAAACTTGGAGTGCCAGAATTTGACATCGCTCGAAATGTTTTGGATTTGATCTACGCTCAGACTTTGACATGGTAAGTGGAGGGGCCGGGGGGGGGGGGGGGGGGAAATCACGTTGTGAGCTACAAATCCAGGTGGATAAATACCCTTATCCAAGCACAATACCCTGTGTAATATTTTGCATGTTTATGTGACGTTTCGGTGAAATCACATTCACCATCATCAGGCCGAAGTTTCCAAGCTTCGTGCTGTTGTAAAATGGAATTTTACATTTTACAACAGCACGAAGCTTGGAAACTTCGGCCTGATGATGGTGAATGTGATTTCACCGAAACGTCACATAAACATGCAAAATATTACACAGGGCAAAACCCGAACTCAGAACACGGTTCAAGATTTTTTTGCCTCTTCTCAAGAACGATTTTCCACTTACAAACCCGAACCTCTAAAACTGTAATTGGAAAAGGGAGGGAGAAGCCTCTGTGGGGCCTCTCTAGGAATCTCCTGGGAGGAAACAGGGCCTGAAATGCGGGGAGAAGCCTCCGTGGGGCCTCTCTAGGAATCTCCTGGGAGGAAACAGCGCTGGAAAACGTGGGGAGGAGCCTCCTTGGGGCCTCTCTAGGAATCTCCTGGGAGGAAACAGGGCCTGAAAAGACGGGGAGAAGCCTCTGTGGGGCTTCTCTAGGAATCTCCTGGGAGGAAACAGGGCTGGAAAACATGGGGAGGAGCCTCCAAGGGGCCTCTCTAGGAATCTCCTGCAAGAAACAGGGTCTCCACTATCCTTGTGGTTTCCCCAATTGCACACATTATTTGCTTTTACATTGATTCCTATAGGAAAAATTGCTTCTTCTTAGAAACTTTTCTACTTAAGAACCTGGTCACGGAACGAATTAAGTTTGTAAGTAGAGGTACCACTGTACTCAGCTTACACTGAACAACCTCAGACTGTTGTGGCCTGCCTGCGGCCCATGTAGCTGATAGCAGATCCCGTTCGAGAAGAGACCGACTTGGTGATGCGCCATCAGCCTGCGTAGCTGGTACCCGAGTCGGACAGTGAGGAGGCTGTCGAGGACTCGGTGCCAGAAGCAGAGGTTCAGCCAGAGCCTTTGGAACCTCCAGCACCTCTTGGCAGGGATGAGGAAGAAGAGGTTTCTGTTCTTCTTCATGCACAAGCACACAGAGCTACCAAGAGATAGGAGTGGTTACTCCAGAGGAGGTCTCCTCGGGAGTAAGGCTTGGGGCTAATTGGCCACTCCCCTAGTCCAGGGGTAGGCAAAGTTGGCTCTTCTATGACTTGTGGACTTCAACTTCCAGAATTCCTGAGTTAGCATGATTGGCTCAGGAATTCTGGGAGTTGAAGTCCACAGGTCACAGAAGAGCCACCTTTGCCTTTCGCTTGCCCTAGTCTACTTAAGGACAGCGGAGGCAGCTGAAAGGCTGCAGGAAACAATGTTGTAGAGTTGTGAATCTGTTGTGAGTTCCTTGTGTCTAAGAAACTCTACTATTGCTGATAGAGAAAGACTTCTAGGCATTTTGCCAAGGGTTTGAAACTTCCTGAGATAAAAAGAAATAATTGCATTGCTCTGATTTAAGACTTTGCTGAACTATGCCAGCTGCTAATTTTTTATTGTATTTATTTTATTTTATTTTATTCTTTGTCCAATATACAATACATATGGAAGAGAATAGACATTAAGTAATATATATAAAGATAGAAAGTAAAAAAGAAGAGAAGATTAGTTAGAGTTTTTTTGTAAGTCTGTGTGTATCTCTCTACTATATAGCCAGTTACTAGTAGTGGTTTATTGATTAAATTAAGTTTGTCCAACCTGTGTGTTTGTTACGCTCGTAACTGGGACAGAACACAAGTCTTTGAATTCTGACTCAAATATATATTTTTTTCCTCCAGGATTGGAATCTTCTTCGCCCCTCTGCTTCCTGCCATCCAGATGATAACGTTTTTCATAATCATTTGTGTGAAAAAGGTTAGGCTGCTTTTTTGTGATGTTTTTCCCCCCTGCCAGCTTTAATTACATTGTTCCCCCTCAAGTCTTTTGCTTTTGCAGATTGCACATAAAGCCATAGATCAGTTGCCATTTGTTCAATGGGATGACGGTTAGCACTTTGGAACAGGCCAAGGATGAGGCATAATCAGTCTTCTTCTTCTTCTTCTTCTTCTTCTTCTTCTTCTTCTTCTTCTTCTTCTTCTTCTTCTCCTCCTCCTCCTCCTCCTCCTCCTCCTCCTCCTCCTCCTCCTCCTCTTCCTCCTCCTTTTCCTCCTCCTCCTCCTCCTCCTCCTCCTTTTCCTCCTCCTTTTCCTCCTCCTTTTCCTCCTCCTCCTCCTCCTCCTCCTCCTCCTCCTCTTCCTCCTTCTCCTCCTCCTTCTCCTCATCCACCTCCTCCTTCTCCTTCTCCTCCTCCTTCTCCTCTTCCTCCTCCTTCTTCTCCTCCTCCTTCTCCTCCTCCTCCTCCTTCACCTCCTTCTCCTTCTCCTCCTCCTCCTCCTCCTCCTCCTCCTCCTCCTCCTCCTCCTGATTTATATGCCGCCCCTCTCCGAGGATTTAGGGCGGCTTACAACATATAAAAGGGACAATATAAACATCCTAAATCCAATTAGTTTAAATTAATTAATCTAAAACGGCACCATTAAAAAATACTCATTCCTATTCAGTCAACTGACATACAGTACATTCGTTGGTCAGGGGGCTAAAGTGTAATGGCCCCAAGCCTGGCAGCATGAATGAGTCTTGTGGAAAGTGGGTGGTGGGTGGGGGCAGTATGAATCTCTGGGGGAGCTGATTCCAGAGGGCCGGAGCTCCCATAGAGAAGGCTCTTTCCCTAGGTCCCGCCAAGCAACATTGTCTAGTTGGCAGGACCTTGAGAAGGCCGATTCTGGGACCTGACCGGTCACTGGGAGTTGAAGTCCCCACATCACAGAAGAGCCAACTTTGCCTGCCCCTGTGTCTGGGGCAATGACGTTAACCCTCTAGAGTGCTATCCTATCTGCCACTGTGCGACTGGCAAACCATAGAGAGGCGCGGTGTTCTGTGTGAGTCAAGCTGTTGACGTGCCTGTGATCTCTCTACCTTGTTCCTCCAGATCAGCCTGCTGCGGAACTGCCAGCCTCCCCGCAAAGCTTGGCGGGGGTCCCAGATGAACACCATTTTTGTCTTCCTGCTCTTCTTCCCATCTTTCACTGGAGTCCTCTCGGTCATCGCGGTCACAGTCTGGAGGTCAGAAGTTCTTGGGGTCCACCCTTTTCAAGTAGCTTCAAGGCAGGGGGTGGGTTCTAGCTTATCTCGCGGCTGGTTCGCTTCCCTCCTGTTCTGCCTGGGCGCATGCCCAGTGCTGAAAACCAAGATGATGCCAGCGAGAGAGCTGCCTTGGGGGCGTGGGAAGCCAGAAGGACGTTGGAGGTCTTCTAGTCCAATCCCCTGTTCAGGCAGAAGACCTTATACACCATTTCAGACAGAGTTGTCCAGTCTCTTCTTAAAAACTTCCAGTATTGGACCATTCATTGGCTGCTGATTAGTTCCTGGACACAATTCAAAGTGTTGTTTATGACCTACAAAGCCCTACATGTCATTGGACCAGATTACCTCCGGGAATCTCTGCCGCACGAATCTCAGCGTCTAGTCAGGTCCCACAGAGTTGGCCTCCTCTGGGTCCCATCAGCCAGACAATGTCGGCTGGCGGGACCTAGGGGAAGAGCCTTCTCTGCGGGGGGCGCGGCTCTCTGGAATCAGCTCCCCCCCGAAGATTTGCACTGCCCCCCCCCCCGCCTTCCGAAAAAGTTTAAAGACTCATCTCTGTCGCCAGGCCTGGGGTCATTGGATCTCTCCCCCTGACCAACAAGTGTTTTTAGTGTGTTCACGGAGTAACTTGATTGTAAAAAATACGACTTCAGTAACCGAGTTGTCAAAGCGTGGAACTCATTACCAGACTCCATAGTGTCACCCCCAAACCCCCAACACTTTACTCTTAGATTATCTACGGTTGACCTATCCAGATTCCTAAGAGGTCAGTAAGGGACGAGTACAAGTGCACTAGAGTGCCTTCCGTCCCCTGTCCTATTGCTCTCCTATATCTCCTATACCTTTCTTCTATTCCTATATCTCTTCTTCTATTCTTTCATTGATATGTTCTATTACTATACCTTCTTTTCTATTCTTTCTTAGATATATTTTACTATGAGTATCTCCTCTATAACCTTCATCATGTATTTTACTATGTGTATATAGATATATACCCACTAAAACCCTCAATGAGTATTGGACAAAATAAATAAATAAATAAACAAACAAACAAACAAACAAACAAACAAATAAATAAATGATAATGAATGTTTTAAATTATATTAGGATTTTTAGGGTTTTTAAAATTATATTAATTGGATTTAGAGGTACTATTATATTTTCTTATATATGTTGTGAGCTGCCCCGAGTCCTCGGATAGAGGTGGCATACAAATCCAATTAATAAATAATAAATAAGTAAATTCACAACTTCTGGAAACAAGTCATTCCAGAGATCTCAAGATCCACAGATCTTCTCAAGGCCCTGCAGATACCCAGTGCTGTCTCTAATGCTGCCCAGCGTCTATGAGTGTTTCCTTCAGCGAATTTCTAAAATGACTATATTTGCATAAAAAGAACCTGTCCTTTTCTCTCTTTATTTTCCAAGACTGAAGCCTTCCGAAACATGTGGCCCTTTCCGAGGTCTAACAGCTCCCTTCGACGCTATCGCTGGCTGGATCTCAGTCTTGACTTCTTCCCCGAGCTCAGGATGGGTGGTGTGGATCTATCGCAACTTAATCGAGAGCACCCATTTCTTCTTCATCCTTTCGATCGTTGTGCTGTAAGTTTCCCATTAAAAGGAGGAGGAGGAGCAGAAAAGAAGAAGAGGTGGGATGGAGAAGGAAAGCGACCCATTTGTTAAAAGGACTCTTTTAATAAAATGCAGGACTTCTATTTGTGCCCTAAAAACCAGGGGTTAAATCCAGCAGGTTCTGAAGAACCAATAGTGGAAATTTTGGGTAGTTTGGAGAAGTGGTAGCAGAAATTTTGAATAGTTTGGAGAAGTGGTAGTGGAAATTTTGAATAGTTTGGAGAAGTGGTAGCAGAAATTTTGAATAGTTTGGAGAAGTGGTAGCAGAAATTTTGAATAGTTTGGAGAAGTGGTAGTGGAAATTTTGAATAGTTTGGAGAAGTGGTAGCAGAAATTCTGAATAGTTTGGAGAACCAGCAAATACTTCTGGCTGGCCCCACAATGGGGTGGGAATGGGGATTTTGCAGTATCCTTCTCCTGCCACACCATGCCCACCAAACCACGTCCACAGGACAGGTAGTGAAGAAATTTGTGTTTCACTACTGCTAAAAACCTAATAGGGCCTTTTCTGTCTGAGAGTCATTGGTGCTCTCTTGGTTCCTTGGTGGAACTGAAGTGAACTGAATCATTACCTAGTTTGGATAATTAAATGTTGGCAAGCCAACAACCAAGCTCAGCAAACAATAAGGACTCCTCATTTCAATCCTCAGCTACAAATATTTCACTTTATTGCTTTATTCCCTCTGGAAGCATAGTTTGGGAACTTGGCTAAGAATTTTTTTTTTTAAAGCGACACTGAATAAGAATATGGAACACAATTTATTGGCCAACAGTAATTTTACATTCCTGATTCTGTTTCAGGATGTTCATATACTTTTTCCTGCAAATCATCAATGGACGAAAAACAATGGTTAAACTGCTACAAGAGCAAATTGCTAACGTAAGTATTTTCTCAGAGGAATCCTGTCACTCTAGACCAGTGTTTTTCAACCAGTGTGCCATGGCACAATAGTGTGCCGCGAGACATGGTCAGGTGTGCCGCGAAGCTCAGAGAGAGAAAGAAAACAAGAGAAAGAAAGAAAGAGCAAGAGAGAAAGAAAGAGAAAGAGAGAAAGAGAACAAGAGAGAAAGAAAACAAGAGAAAGAAAGAAAGAGCAAGAGAGAAAGAAAGAGCAAGAGCGAAAGAGAACAAGAGAGAAAGAAAACAAGAGAAAGAAAGAAAGAGCAAGAGAGAAAGAAAGAGCAAGAGAGAAAGAGAACAAGAGAGAAAGAAAACAAGAGAAAGAAAGAAAGAGCAAGAGAGAAAGAAAGAGCAAGAGAGAAAGAGAGAAAGAAAGAAAGAGAGAGAGAAAGAAAGCAAGAGAGAAAGAGAACAAGAGAGAAAGAAAACAAGAGAACGAAAGAAAGAGCAAGAGAGAAAGAAAGCAAGAGAGAAAGAGAACAAGAGAGAAAGAAAGCAAGAGAGGGAGCAAGAAAGAAAGAAAGCAAGAGAGAGAGAGAGAGAAAGACAGGGAGGTAGGGAGAGAGAAAGAGAGCAAAAAAGAAGAAAGAAGGAAGAGAGGAAAAAAGAGGAAGGGAGAGAAAGAGGGAGAGAGAAATAGAGCGAAAGGGAGGAAGAGAGAGGATTTTTTTGTCCAAACTTTTTTTAGCACCCCCCCTCCCCCCTCAATGTGCCCCGTGGTTTTGTAAATGTAAAAAATGTGCCGCGGCTCAAAAAAGGTTGAAAATCACTGCTCTAGACAGTGGGATCTAGTCAAACTGGTTTAAATTACAGGAGGGTAGTGTCAAATACCAGGGAAATTAGGAGTCCCAGGCAGTTCAAATAGGTATAAAGATTTATTGTAAGCTTAACAAGAATCTGAATTACTAACGGTCGAAGGAAGTTAGCAGGGGATAAGAATAGAAAGGAATTCAAAGGGGTTGGATTTAGATCTTTTGCGGGCGTGAAGGGACTGATGACATGCTTGACCCCTCCCACATGGTCAACCTGGTCATCTTCTACAGGTAGCTCATTGTTGAATATCAGGAGAAACACTTTGAGAGATTTTACCACTGTAGCTGCTTCTATAAAGGGGTGTGGTGTGTGTTTTATCATTGAGAGTCTTCAGCAGAGACTAGACCGATGTTTCTCACAATTTCTGCAACTAGAGTCACTAAATATAAAACTTTGCAAATTCCAAAGATCACCCAGTTAACAAAGACCTTCTTCCTACGTTTTTATCTTTAAGAACATGTAAGTTTAGGGCTTTTTTTTTGGCAACTAAAATAATCCTTCAGTTGCATATGTTTATTCCTTTTCATTTCCTCCCTTTAAAAATGTCTTTAAACTGATTGTATGTTTAATACTAAACATGTAATCAAATATTAATATGTGTTGATCACTTGCGGGAAGCTCTAAGGCAACAAGTAGGAACATAGAAACATAGAAGACTGATGGCAGAAAAAGACCTCATGGTCCATCTAGTCTGCCCTTATACTATTTCCTGTATTTTATCTTACAATAGATATATGTTTATCCCAGGAATGTTTAAATTCAGTTACTGATGATTTACCAACCACGTCTGCTGGAAGTTTGTTCCAAGGATCTACTACTCTTTCAGTAAAATAATATTTTCTCATGTTGCTTTTGATCTTTCCCCCAACTAACTTCAGATTGTGTCCCCTTGTTCTTGTGTTCACTTTCCTATTAAAAACACTTCCCTCCGGAACCTTATTTAACCCTTTAACATATTTAAATGTTTCGATCATGTCTCCCCTTTTCCTTCTGTCCTCCAGATCTTGACCAGTGAAGGTAAAAAAAATGTAGATCACAGTGATCTACAGATCATTCTTTGAGGATCACAGGGCTAGACGGTGTCCTCTCGGCAATAGCACTTATTTATTTAATTCAATTTTTATGCCGCCCTTCTCTTTAGACTCAGGGCGGCTTACAACATGTTAGAAATAGCACTTTTGAACAGAGCCAGCCTATTGCTCCCACAATCCGGGTCCTCATTTTACCCACCTCAGAAGGATGGAAGGCTGAGTCAACCTTGAGCCGGTGATGAGATTTGAACCGCTGACCTACAGATCTACAGTCAGCTTCAGTGGCCTGCAGTACAGCACTCTACCTGCTGCGCCACTCCGGCTCTACTTAGGCGTATATACCACTTTAAACGCTTTACATCCCTTTCTAAGCAGTTTACAGAGTCAGCATATTGCCCCAAACAATGTGGGTCCTCATTTTACCGACCTAGGAAGGATGAAAGACTGAGTCAACCTTGAGCTGGTGAGAAATAAACTACTGGCAGTTGGCAGAATTAGCCTGCAATACTGCATTGCAACCACTGCGCCACCATGGCTCAAAACTAAACTCAGGAAAGTTTTAATTTTGGGTTGGAAGCCTTTCTAACATCTTGATCTAAGATACGTATGTATTTGCTATGTAGAACAGATTGCAATACACAGTATCTATAATGTTATTTTTTAATTATACTTCTTGTTTTGAGGTAGGGTGGTTTTTACCATTATTTATGAAGTTTTATTTGAATTTTAAATTATATTGTGAAAGCTTAGGAGTCAGTGTAAGCCACCAAGAGCATTTTTGACTGCAGTGTCGTAGAAATGTATTTAATTAATAAAGCAAAGAAGAGTTAGTGTTCAAGAAAAGCCTTTGACCATTGCTGCTAATTTTCTAAAGTGAAACATAGAAACATAGAAGTCTGACGGCAGAAAAAGACCTCATGGTCCATCTAGTCTGCCCTTATACTATTTCCTGTATTTTATCTTAGGATGGATATATGTTTATCCCAGGCATGTTTAAATTCACTTACTGTGGATTTATCTACCACGTCTGCTGGAAGTTTGTTCCAAGGATCTACTACTCTTTCAGTAAAATAATATTTTCTCATGTTGCTTTTGATCTTTCCCCCAACTAACTTCAGATTGTGTCCCCTTGTTGAAATATCAAATTAATTCATCTAACCCACCAACCCTTCTTATTTGAATGTTTCTTGATTTTTATAGGCAGGCAAGGATAAAGTGTTTCTACTGAAGAAATTACATGCGCTACAAGCTTCAAAGTTGCCCTCTTTGAGAAGGCAGCCACAGGTGAGTTTTACAGATTTAACCTTTGAAGACCGGGTGTATCATCCATTCCATTGCATATGCTGGTTGCTGAATAATGGTTTGCTGAAAAAGCACAATGGAGTACCCCAACATGCTTAACATCTAAGCCTATTATCAAGCAAACTCTGAAATAGCTTAGCATGTGTGAAGTGATCCCAACTATTCATTTTTATCTGGGAAACAGCAGATTGGAAATTTATTTATTTATTCATTCATGCATTCATGCATTCATGCATTCATTCATTCATTCATTCATTCATTCATTCATTCATTTATTGATTTGATTTGTATGCCGCCCCTTTCCGTAGACTTGGGGCGGCTCACAGCACAATAAAAACAGTTCATGACAAATCTAATAATTTACAATTTAAAATATTTAAAAACCCCATTATTAAACAGACATACATACAAGCATACCATACATAAATTGTATAGGCCCGGGGGAGATATCTCAGTTCCCCCATGCCTGACGACAAAGGTGGGTTTTAAGGAGTTTACGAAAGGCAAGGAGGGTAGGGGCAGTTCTATTCTCTGGGGGGAGCTGGTTCCAGAGAGTCGGGGCCGCCACAGAGAAGGCTCTTCCCCTGGGGCCCGCCCAACCAACTGTTGGGAGGAAGTGGGGCGAGAACATATGTATATATTCATATTTTGTCTTTGAATCTTTTGGTTGGAAATAATAATCTTCTCTGCAGTTCTAGGTATACCTAAAATTTTACTTGCGCTGTCCTTAATGCAAAAAAGATGTTGAGACTGTAGAAAAATTGCAGAGAAGAGCAACAAAGATGATTGGGGGACTAGAGGCTAAAACATATGAAGAATGGTGGCAGGAATTGGGCAGGGCTAGTTTAATGAAAAGAAGGACCAGGGAGGACAGGATAGCAGTGTTCTAATATCTCAGGGGCTGCCACAAAGAAGAGGGACTCAACCTAGTCTCCAAAGCACCTGAGGGTAGAACAAGAAGCAATGGGTGGAAACTGAACAAGGAGAGAAGCAACTTAGAACTAAGGAGAAATTTCCTGACAGTTAGAATAATTAATCGTTGGAACCGCTTGCCTCCAGAAGTTGTGAATGCTCCAACACTGGAAGGTTTTAAGAAGATGTTGGATAACCATCTGTCTGAAGTAGTGTATGGTCTCCTGCCTAAGCAGGGGGTTGGACTAGAAGACCTCGAAGGTCCCTTCCAACTCGTTGTTGTTGTTGTTGTTGTTGTTGTTGTTATTATTATTATTATTATTATTTAAGCAGTGGGAAATTGCTGGATTTCTAACTAACCCAAGAAGCGAACCTACATAAAGTTTGAGGGAAGAGGGCTGGGAAAATTTGTGATTGAATTGTTCCAATATGATTTTAATCTAAAAAAAAAAGATTGGGGTGACCATTACTGTGTTTAAGTAGTTGTGGATTTAGGGAAGAATGCCTTAGTTGACCAGCTAAGTTGACTGCATCTGTTGTGCCTGGATTTATCTGAGTCTTGAAATTTAGAAGCTAAATAGCTTGAGCAGATATGAGTCTAAGCCCAGACCAAATAATTCACATCTGGGGATAAAGTTGGTGTATTATACATTCCAAGAGGAATTCAAACCATCTACTTGAAAGAAAGAAACATGATGCAGCTTTTTTATGGACCAAAGATATTTAGGCCTTGATAAACAAGATGGTTATTACAACAGGCTCTTTGGGGCAAACAGAAAACTTCCGTTAACACTGTCAGCATGCTGTGGTTAGATTACCTGGAAGCAGAGTTTGGAAATAGACTATGATTGGTTCTCTCTGAAGCCGAGTTTGTCTCTGAATTGTTTTGCTAAAACAAGGTCTCAGGCCTGCGAAAGAGAGTTTGTAGCATGCTTTGCGTGACCTTGGTGAAGGTTGTATGACCGCAATAAATTTGTTACGAGAAGTTGTGGGTGGGTATATGATTGGCCACACGCAACGCTAGTCAAGAACAAAAAGTAAGCCGAATTTTGATTGAACTTCCAGAGGGACTTGTCTCTGGACCAGCTGCCTGCAGAGCAAAACTCTGTTTTGATGCCCAACTCCACGGAACCCTTTTTATGGACCGAAGATAGTGTGTCTACTACAGAGGTAATAACAGGTGCAGTTGGGTGTGTGGTGTGAGCATTCAAATTATAGTTGCTAACTCTTCCATGCTGCCCTCTAGATAGATTGGACTTCACCTCCTTTTATACTTCATCAACCCTATTGTTTTGACACATCTGGGTTTCATTACGTTGATGTTTGGAGAAGATAGAAATGATCATCAGAAGGATAGCTCTCTGAAGATGGTTAAACCATCAATGTCCTCAGCAGCGTCTCCATCAGATGCAAACTTCATTTCTCCACAACACTGGGCTTCTGATTGTTCTTGCCCCAGCCTTCTTCGGTTTGATACTTTCTAGATGGGTTGGACCACAACTTCCTTAATTTTCACCCCATAGCCATGTTGCCAACCCATGCAAAGAGCAAGATTGAGAAAGGCAACAAGCCAGGGAGGGAACATAAGAAGAAATGAAGTTTACAAGACAGGGACCTTTGAGTGGAGGTGGACTCTAGAATTCTTCTGATCTTCTTCCTTTTTCAGGATAGCAGAAAGTTTAGGGGATATTTTTTAATGAGAATTTGTGTCTTTATGTATTGCCATATGCTTTCTTTCTTTCTTTCTTTCTTTCTTTCTTTCTTTCTTTCTTTCTTTCTTTCTTTCTTTCTTTCTTTCTTTCTTGATGTGATGTGATGTGATGTGTTGTGATTTGATTTGATTTGATTTGATTTGTATGCCGCCCCTCTCCGAAGACTCGGGGCGGCTCACAACAGCAATAAAAACAATATAACAGTGGAACAAATCTAATATTAAAAGCATATAAAACCCTATCATTACTTAAAAACCAAACAGCAACATTTATACCAAACATAAAACAAAGTATAAAAAATAGCCTGGGGGAAAAGTGCCTCAACTCCCCCATGCCTGGCGGTATAAGTGAGTCTTAAGTAGTTTACGAAAGACAGGAAGGATGGGGGCAGTTCTAATCTCCGGGGGGGAGTTGGTTCCAGAGGGCCGGGGCCCCCACAGAGAAGGCTCTTCTCCTGGGGCCCACCAAACGGCATTGTATAGTCAACGGGACCCGGAGAAGGCCAACTCTGTGGGACCTTATCGGTCACTGGGATTCGTGCGGTAGCAGGCGGTTCCGGAGGTAATCTGGTCCAATGTCATGTAGGGCTTTAAAGGTGATGACCAGCACTTTGAATTGTGACCGGAAACTGATCGGCAGCCAGTGGAAGCCACGGAGTGTTGAAGAAACGTGGGCGAATCTTGGAAGCCCCGCGATGGCTCTCGCGGCTGCTATGTAAATGCTTTAACCTTTGTTCCTCCAAATTGCTCAACAGTTGTGATAATTGTCTTAGTTGCCTGAATAGCCTCATTCTTTTAACTGATTAGTTAGTCCAGTGTTTCCCAACCGTGGCAACTTGAAGATATCTGGACTTCAACTCCCAGAATTCCCCACCCAGCATTCGCTGGCTGGGGAATTCTGGGAGTTGAAGTCCAGATATCTTCAAGTTGCCAAGGTTGGGAAACACCGAGCTAGTCAAATAATTGATGTAGGTTTTGGCATGGAAAGTGCTCAGTGTATGTGGAAGTACAATGAAAACAATAAGCCCCATCATGGATTTGATTCTAAGGAAAAGTAGAGAGGCTAAGCTAATTTCCACTAGGGCAGAAAGATACGTTACTAACACTGGTTTTTTATTAGCAGTATTTAAATTAGTAGTATGAAATGAATACTACCAGAATAAACATCAGATGTTTGATAAATTACATCAGTATAATGTTTAGAACAGTGGTCTGTATTATTAATCAAAGTTTATGATTATCTCCTTTTCAGTCTGCGCGACACCCTGCAATGGCCACCTTTAATCCTGGTAAGTACTAAGTGTTAGGTAGAACAGCTATATTAGTGTGCTACACAATCGGTATTTGGGGCCTTCTTCATCAAAAGCTAAATTTGACATGCTAAATTGAAAGCATGCATGATCTTGGTGCTGCTTAGCTCAAAAAGTTAAGTAAACTGTGGTTAGTGCTAGTATTATGACCACGGGCTGGATTAGAACGTCAAAACATGGTTAGGAAAAAGGAACTTGGTCACTCTGCATGACGCAAGATTCGTCTTTACTTTTGTTTGGAAGGAGAAGTGACACAATCAGATGTGTAGAAAGAAGTTGGAAGGAAGTCCCAAGTCAACAAAACTTCTCTTGGTACTTGGCTTGTGTTCTGTCGGGCTCTCTGATAGAATCCTCCCAAAAATGCATAGATACAATTTCAGACACACACACGTTTGAAAATTCAAAACAATGTTCTTTATAATGAAAAGTCACTTCAACCAAGCCCTCTTCTGTTATAGCCAAGAGCACTCGTCTCCAAACAAACTGGTAATTTGTACAAGTCCCTTATCAGTTCTGTGATACTTCGCTTGCAGCTGTGAGGCAATTCACAGTCCTTCTTCTTTCACAAAGTGAAACACATTTGCTCTGGTTGAGTTTCAGAGCGGGGAAAAATCAGCACACAAAAGGTCAAAGTCAGTAAAGCAGGCACGAAACACAATGATCAGATAATCCTCCACAATGGCCAAACCCACAGGCTGCTATTTATAGCAGCCTCACTAATGACCACAGCCCCACCCAACCACAGGTGGCCTCATTTTCTTTGATAATCATCTCTCAGTTGTTGCTGCCTATGCATCGCTCTCCGCATGCTTGGCTGCATCATTAACTCTTGTTCTGAATCCAAGGAGGAGCTAGATAATTGATCTCCTTCTGAGCTGTCTGCCACACTCTCCTCCTCCCTGTCACTCATGTCGTCTTGGTCAGAGGAGCCTTCATCAACAGATTCCACCGGGGGCAAAACAGGCCTGCAGCATGGGGATGTCTCCCCCACATCCACAGTCCTTGGGGCAGGAGCTGGGCCAGAGCTAACCACAACAGTTTGCGGGTTGGGAAGAAGAAACCTTACTCATGTAGCCTTCTATAAGAGTTGAGATAAACCCCAGAGCATTCCAAATTGTGCCTTTGAAATTTGGTGGCAAAACCAAAGTTTGATGGTAGAGATCCTGGCTTCCCCACATCCTCAGATGTAAAAAAATAAATAAATCAACCTCTTTAGAAAGCAGGGTTATTTCACTGACCATGTGACCACATAAATGCATAGACATCTGGAACAGGAGAATTAGGTGCTCAATTGGGGTGACATTTTGGTATGCTTTGGGAGAAGGGACTATTAGGAACATGGATACACTACCACAAAGTTGAGGAAGGTCAACCTATTCTCCAAACACCAAAGGTCAAGACAAGAATCAATAGATGGATACTGATAATAATAATAATAATAATAATAATAATAATAATAATAATAATTTATTGGATTTGTATGCCGCCCCTCTCTGTAGACTCGGGGCGGCTAACAACGATAAAAACAGCATGTGACAATCCAATAATAAACAACTAAAAACCCTTATTATAAAACCAAACATACACACAGACACACCATGCATAACTTGTAATGGCCTAGGGGGAAGGAATATCTCAACTCCCCCATGCCTGGCGGTATAAATGAGTCTTGAGTAGTTTACGAAAGACAGGGAGGGTGGGGGCAATTCTAATTTCCGGGGGGAGTTGGTTCCAGAGTGCCAGGGCTGCCACAGAGAAGGCTCTTCCCCTGGGGCCCGCCAAACGACATTGTTTAGTCGATGGGACCCGGAGAAGGCCAACTCTGTGGGACCTTATCGGTCGCTGGGATTCGTGCAGTAGCAGGCGGTTCCGGAGGTAGTCTGGTCCAAAGCCATGTAGGGCTTTAAAGGTCATGACCAACACTTTGAAATTGTGACCGGAAACTGATCGGCAGCCAATGCAAGCCATGGGGTGTTGAGGAAACATGGGCAAATCTTGGAAGCCCCACGATGGCTCTCGCAGCTGCATTCTGCACGATCTGAAGTTTCTGAACACTTTTCAAAGGTAGCCCCATGTAGAGAGCATTGCAGTAATCGAACCTCGAAGTGATGAGGGCATGAGTGACTGTGAGCAGTGACTCCCTGTCCAAATAGGGCCGCAACTGGTGCACCAGGCGAACCTGGGCAAACGCCCCCCTCGCCACAGCCGAAAGATGTTCCAATGTCAGCTGTGGATCGAGGAGGATGCCCAAGTTGCGAACCCTGTCTGAGGGGGTCAGTAATCCCCCCCCCCCCAGGGTAATGGACGGACAGATGGAATTGTCCTTGGGAGGCAAGACCCACAGCCACTCCGTCTTGTCTGGGTTGAGTTTGAGTTTGATCCAGGAGAGAAGCATCCTAGAACTAAGGATGAATTTCCTGACAGTGGGAATGATTTATCAGTGGAACTACTTGCTTTCAGAAGTTGTGGGTGCTCTTATCACTGGAGGTTTTTAAGAAGAGATTGGATAACCCGTTTGTCTGAAATGGCGTTAAGGTCTCCTGCCTGAGCAAGGGGTTGGACTAGAAGACCTCCAAGGTCCCTTCCAATTCTGTTATTCTGAACTACAGTACATCAGGTTTCTTCCTTTTGCTTCTAACAGAGGCTGATGAAATAACCCGGAATGCTGGAGCATCTGATGCCTTGGCTTTGGCTTTGAGAGCCAGACAAGAGGCTGAATGGGAAATGGAAGATGAAGAAAGCTTGAAGTGGAACTAAAGAATGAAGTAATAATACACACATCCCACCAAGCACTTTTTATCTGCAATTTTGCTATTTGCACAAATATATTGTTGTAAGCCGCCCTGAATTCCATTGGGATTGGGCAACATCGAATAAATTAAATTAAGTTAATTAAATAAGGTATTTGTAGGAACTATCAGAATTCTTATAAAAATGAGAATTTTTAAATAAATAATTGCTGGGCACTTTTACATTTGATGCAGTTTTACTGTATTGTGACTTCAGAAAATGAGGACACCATACTATTTCCTTATGACAAGAACCTCTCTCCAGATTTCACCAAAACTTATTGTACATTTGAGGAAACAGGCTACGTTAATGGAAATATCTGATAGTAAAGAAATATAACCACCAGGAATAATTCCTTAAACATCATTATTTTCTCTCCACTTTTATTTCTTTGTCAGGATTTTTATTTTACAGAAATTAAAGATTTGTACAGAGCAGAGGATAATAAAGGAAATGTTGATTTTTTTTTCAAAATAAAAATAAACATTCAGTATAGCAGCATGGTGAAAAAAGGCAGAAAGAGATTTATAGTTCATTTCAGTTTAAACAGTGGTTAGTGATGTATGAGGGGAACTGAATATTGGAATATTATAACCACAAGTACAGTATACTGTATATATTTGCCCGGCTTAACAGCTGCACTTTAAATCAATCGATGACTAACTTTTTGAGAACAAAATGAATGGCAGTTGCTAAGTGCCCATTTCTGCTTCATCCAAATTATCCAAGTGAAAGACTGCTTAATAATTTTTGTAAGCAATATCAAGAATGTTATTTGTGCTTGACTACAGGAGTTTAAGGCAGCAGTTTTTGCACTAGTGCAACTTTTTAATGTCACATTTTTAGATCATCATATCACCAGAATACGTGAGATAATTTATCACTGGTTTTTCCTTTTTTTAAAAAAATAGTGGTTTCCATTGCAGCAGTTATTCAAAAAGTTGTTGTAAAAAAACCTTTATTGCTGTAATCTTTAGCATAAGTGATGTTTTACTTTCAATCCTGATGGAAACAATCCTTACAAATAATTGGCATTCTTTTGATTTTGGGCAAATCTCAAGTTTGAAAGGACCGGATTGAAGGAAAAACGCAGTCCAGTGTACCGTGTCTCAGGTTTCTGTGAACAGATGTAATGTAAACATTTCTTTCACGTAAGAAATGAAAGCTTCAACAAAAGCTAACTTTAAAATCTGCAAGAAATGAACCTGACTTTTATAATCCCAGCCCTGGCAGCTGTGAAAAGCTACCACTCCCAGCTTTTATTAAATGCCTGATCACAACAAAATATATTGCACGTTGCCTTGTAGGTATTGATAAAAGAGGTTAACCGCATTATCAAAGCTGCACCTTGAATTTATGGGTGGCAGAGAGAAAATATTTGCACACTAGATAAAGTTGGAAGAATTCTCCCTGTACTCACTACAGGTAATCCTCCACGTAGTTGGGGCCAGAATTTCTGTCGCTAAGCGATGTAGCTATCAAGTGCCACTGCATCACTTAGCAATGGCAATTCTTGCAGGCTTGATTTCCATTGTTAACTGAATCCCAGGATCACTGGGCAAGGCAGCTTCTTGTTGGTTTCCCACAACCAAAGTCAGTGGGGAATCCGACTGGAAGTTGCGAGACCCAGATGAGTAAATGGCTGCTGCTGGGAAGGAGAAACAAAGTGGTGGTTGTCTTGATGGTGTGGAGGAGGGTGTGATGAAGTGCATGAGAAACACGAGTCAGGAAAGATAGATGACCTGGTGAGGTGAGGATGTGAAGGGCTGTAGGTGTGAGGCATGGTGCCAATTGAGGAAGGTGTACAAATGACTAGGGGCAGGGAGGGCACATGGGTGTGGAAACTTAACTCAGTAGCTTGCAATCTTACCCACTGACCTCCTGGGGAAGCTGACAGAGAAGGCTGCGACGGTGATCATATGAATATGGAGGGCTGCAACTAGTTGTAAGTGCAAACTGATTGCCAACTGCCCAGATTGCATTTGTATGACTATGGGAACCCTTCGGTTTGGCCGGACCTCCGAGGATGAGGTCTGCTGTTCATTCAGCACTGTCATAACTTGGGACATTTGCTGAATGAATGGTCATGGGCCCTTACAGACGACCTGTTTTTTTTCTTAAGGCCAGTTGAATGTTTCAAGTCATGCCAGTGATCTGTGGACACTAAACAGCAAGAGGTTTTTTTGCAATGCAGTTGGTAAGTCTGTTTTGACCAAGTATAAATCAACCATTACTATATGCCTTGCACCAGGAATGTGCAAAACTCTTAGAACATTGGGGGAAAAAAAGAATGTTCTATTCTTTCTACAAAGTAGACAGACTAGGGCAATTGTCCATTTTTCTGAACTGGTGTCCTGGACAAAACACAGCTGTTTGGGGCAAAGATACCCGTAGAGTTGAAACCATTTCTAATTTACACTGGGGAACCGGCCAATCGCTGCGGGAGCAGCAGAGGCCAGGGAAGGTGCAGGGAGGGGGAAAATGGAGCATTCCATAAATTTTTCCCAAAAGTTCATTTCCCAACCCTCTTCATTTTGCCTACCTTGTAGCCTTATCAAGGATTTTTCATACTTAAACCTGCACTAACAGCATTTGACCAAAAATGCTGATTCTGTCTTAGAGGAAAAGAAATAGCCGTGAGAAATCTCAATCCCAGCAAAAAGGAAGGAGTTTGGTGCAACCATGTAATCATTTTCCTCCCTCTGAGGGAAGCGATGCAGCTTTTGCAAAATAAAATCATAAAGTCCCACTGAACTCCAGTGACTAAAGAAGCCAGTTGAAGATCAAGCTAGTAGTGAGGGTCGCAATCTTCAAATAAGCTGTCGGTCATATAAGTGACCTGGAGAACATTTTCGTAATGCATTTTTTCGGCAAGTGTGTTGACGGTCCAGGCGACAACGTGAACTCCTTTAGCAGACCAACGATTTATGTAGTCCCTAAAAGGAAAAAGGGAAAAATTCTGGTTTATTTTTAAAAACTTTCTGCAGCCTCTTTGCTGCTCGGCTACAGTTCTTTCCTCCTTTCAAACCCCCAAAAGGCAATTAGAACCATTTAAATTTGGGATCCGTCCAGAAAAAGCTCATTGTAGGTCCAATGTTCCTCGGGATTAAAAGCCATTTATTTATTTATTTATTTATTTATTTATTTTGTCCAATGCACAATACATATTGAAGAGGATAGACATGAGTTATTATATATAAAGAAAGGATATAAAAGTCCAATACACAATGAGGATTTTAGTGGGAATATATCAATATACACATAGTAAAATACATGATGAAGGTAATAGAGGAGATACTCATAGTAAAATATATCTAAGAAATAACAGAAAAGAAGATATAGGAATAGAATATATCAATGAAAGAATAGAAGAAGAGATATAGGAATAGAGGAAAGGTATATAGGAGATATAGGAGAGCAATAGGACAGGGGACGGAAGGCACTCTAGTGCACTTGTACTCGCCCCTTACTGACCTCTTAGGAATCTGGATAGGTCAACCGTAGATAATCTAAGGGTAAAGTGTTGGGGGTTTGGGGATGACACTATGGAGTCCGGTAATGAGTTCCACGCTTCGACAACTCGGTTACTGAAGTCATATTTTTTACTGTCAAGTTTGGAGCGGTTAATATTAAGTTTAAATCTGTTGTGTGCTCTT
Organism: Erythrolamprus reginae; assembly: GCF_031021105.1. Classification (NCBI taxonomy): domain Eukaryota; kingdom Metazoa; phylum Chordata; class Lepidosauria; order Squamata; family Dipsadidae; genus Erythrolamprus; species Erythrolamprus reginae. The sequence continues at coordinate 48,957,844 of NC_091958.1, forward strand.
GTGTTGTTGTGGTTGAAGCTGAAGTAGTTGCCGACAGGCAGGACGTTGCAGCATATGATCTTGTGGGCAATACTTAGATCTTGTTTAAGGCGTCTTAGTTCTAAACTTTCTAGGCCCAGGATTGAAAGTCTAGTCTCATAGGGTATTCTATTTCGAGTGGAGGAGTGAAGGGCTCTTCTGGTGAAGTATCTTTGGACATTTTCAAGGGTGTTAATGTCTGAGATGCGATATGGGTTCCAAACAGATGAGCTGTATTCGAGGATGGGTCTGGCAAAGGTTTTGTAAGCTCTGGTAAGTAGTGTGAGATTGCCAGAGCAGAAGCTACGTAGGATTAGGTTTACAACTCTTGAAGCCTTCTTGGCTATATTGTTGCAGTGGGCTTTGGCACTTAAATCTTTTTTAAATCTTAAATTTGGAATTCGTCCAGAGAAAGCTCCGTACAGATGCCATTGTTTCCCCAGGTCTCTGTTTCATAAATATGAGACCAGGTTTTTTTCCATGCAATCCCCGTCAAGAAATCTAGCAGCCGCAGACCGGGGAAACTCAAGTAGGCTGTTCAACTTACTGTGAAACGTAATTTTTCTGTATCAGGAAAACAGAAATGCCACAAAAATGCCATAGGAAGTTGTGCAGGCTCCAGTCCATGATAACATCGAGGGTCATAAACAAATAGTGTTTCCAAAGAACGTTAAAGCGAGGCGTCCCATCCCCCAAGTGACTGAAGCTCCAGGGTCGGTGGGTCAGAGCTGTTATGACATTTCTGTCAGCTTGTTTCATCTAAAAAAAAAGACCAAACCACATGAAGCCAAACGAAGACATCCTGATATCTTCATAGAAACCTAGAAGACTGACAGCAGAAAAAGACCTCATGGTCCATCTAGTCTGCCCTTATACTATTTCCTGTATTTTATCTTACAATGGATATATGTTTATCCCAGGCATATTTAAATTCAGTTACTGTGGATTTACCAACCACGTCTGCTGGAAGTTTGTTCCAAGCACCTACTACTCTTTCAGTGAAATATTTTCTCATGTTACTTTTGATCTTTCCCCCAACTAACTTCAGATTGTGTCCCCTTGTTCTTGTGTTCACTTTCCTATTAAAAACACTTCCCTCCTGGACCTTATTTAACCCTTTAACATATTTAAATGTTTCGATCATGTCCCCCCTTTTCCTTCTGTCCTCCAGACTATACAGATGGAGTCCATTAAGTCTTTCCTGATACATTTTATGCTTAAGACCTTCCACCATTCTTGTAGCCCGTCTTTGGACCCGTTCAATTTTGTCAATATCTTTTTGTAGGTGAGGTCTCCAGAACTGAACACAGTATTCCAAATGTGGTCTCACCAGCGCTCTATATAAGGGGATCACAATCTCCCTCTTCCTGCTTGTTATACCTCTAGCTATGCAGCCAAGCATCCTACTTGCTTTTCCTACTGCCCGACCACACTGCTCACCCATTTTGAGACTGTCAGAAATCACTACCCCTAAATCCTTCTCTTCTGAGGTTTTTGCTAACACAGAACTGCCAATACAATACTCAGATTGAGGATTCCTTTTCCCCAAGTGCATTATTTTACATTTGGAAACATTAAACTGCAGTTTCCATTGCTTTGACCATTTATCTAGTAAAGCTAAATCATTTACCATATTACAGACCCCTCCAGGAATATCAACCCTATTGCACACTTTAGAGTCATCGGCAAATAGGCAATCCTTCCCTACCAAACCTTCATGAGGTTATAATAATAAGAGGTTTAACGATGTCAACGTTCTGGCAGTTTGAGAGGTTGTGAGAATGAAACTGCAAATTATGGGTTGTAGGAAGACCCACCTTGCTTTGCATTACAATCCAAAGCACATCTCACTGGATTTTCCCTATCAGCATTTATTTTCAAGTTGAGCAGATCTTGTTCATAAATGCTTCAGGCCTTCGATAAGACATCTGAAGGCGAGCAGTTGAGTCAATACATATGCCCTTTAAGACACAAATATCCCACCTATTGCATACCAAAACCTATCTATTATTTCAGTCTTTTACTTTGCTACTGTTAAAGAAGAACTTTGGATAATTGTTGTTATGTATATAAAGAAGTTAATGAATCTAGCTGAATCAGTTATCTGTTTGATTTATGCAACAAACTCTGATAAAGGCCCATAGTTTATTGAGTATATTAAAATAAATTAGACTATGTTAACATTCTAAAAATCAGGTAGCATATGCTTCCCTGTTCATTATTATTTATTATTATGTATTAAATTTGTATGCCGCCCCTCTCCGTAGACTCGGGGCGGCTTACAGCAATAATAAAAACAATGTACAGTAACAAATCTAATATTTAAAAATATATTTTAAAAACCCCTTATTTAAAAGCAAAACATACCCACAAACATACCATACATAAACTATATAGGCCTGGGGGAGATGTCTCAATTCCCCCATGCCTGATGGCAGAGGTGGGTTTTAAGATAACATTTTGTTCATGAGATAACATTTTGTGTATCTTGCATAACATCAAGTCTACTCCAAACCTTCCTATCATGTCACAAAATCATGAGACATTAATAACGCTTTGAAATCTTTACCTTATAGACAACATCTGGCATAAACGAGCAAACCACACTGTTGTTGTACAGCCGTGGATATTCTAGGTAGAGTTGTGTCAAGGCTGCAACCGCCTGCCAGTAAAAAGAAAATGGCATTTTTAAAAAAAATAGCATTGGATAAAGACTGGGTTTGGGGTTTTTTTTTGTACATTTCAGCTACTGGAGGAAATTCTTGTATAGCAGATGTTACTGATTAAAGTGGCATGTAGAGTGCAAATTAATTTGTGTTTTGGAAAAAAAATACACACCAAGGCAGGTGAATGAAGCAGAATGTACTAATGTGTTTGTGAGAGACATAGGGGAAGGTTTGGTAGGGAAGGTTTGCCTATTTGCCGATGACTCTAAAGTGTGCAATAGGGTTGATATTCCTGGAGGGGTCTGTAATACGGTAAATGATTTAGCTTTACTAGATAAATGGTCAAAGCAATGAAGGACTGAGGCTTGGGAGGGGGTGGTGGGGGGGGGAACAAGAACACAATGCAGTTAATGTTTCCAATGTAAAATAATGCACTTGGGGGAAAAGGAATCCTCAATCTGAGTACAGTGCTCCCTCGATTTCCGCGGGGGATGCGTTCTGAGACCATCCACGAAAGCCGAATTTCCGCGAAGTAGAGATGCGGAAGTAAATACACCATTTTTGGCTATGGACAGTATCACAAGCCTTCACTTAACACTTTAAACCCCTAAATTACCATTTCCCATTCCCTTAATAATTATTTACTCACCATTATTACTGGTACTCACCATTGAATAAGACACTTAGTAATCCTGATATTTATAAACATAATTATTTATTAACAATAATTCTTTTTTTGTTGTTATTTATTTGCAAAAATTATTAGTTTGGCAATGACATGATGTCATCGGGTGGGAAAAACCGTGGTATAGGAAAAAAACCGCAAAGTATCTTTTAATTAATATTTTTTGAAAAACCGTGGTAAAGGCTATTCGCGAAGTTCGAACCCGCGAAAATCGAGGGAACACTGTATTGCATTGGCAGTTCTGTGTTAGCAAAAACTTCAGAAGAGAAGGATTTAGGGGTAGTGATTTCTGAGTCTCAAAATGGGTGAGCAGTGTGGTCGGGCGGTAGGAAAAGCAAGTAGGATGCTTGGCTGCATAGCTAGAGGTATAACAAGCAGGAAGAGGGAGATTGTGATCCCCTTATATAGAGCGCTGGTGAGACCACATTTGGAGTACTGTGTTCAGTTCTGGAGACCTCACCTACAAAAAGATATTGACAAAATAACGGGTCCAAAGACGGGCTACAAGAATGGTGGAAGGTCTTAAGCATAAAACGTATCAGGAGAGACTTAATGAACTCAATCTGTATAGTCTGGAGGACAGAAGGAAAAGTGGGGACATGATCGAAACATTTAAATATGTTAAAGGGTTAAATAAGGTTCAGGAGGGAAGTGTTTTTAATAGGAAAGTGAACACAAGAACAAGGGGACACAATCTGAAGTTAGTTGGGGGAAAGATCAAAGGCAACATGAGAAAATATTATTTTACTGAAAGAGTAGTAGATCCTTGGAACAAACTTCCAGCAGACGTGGTTGGTAAATCCACAGTAACTGAATTTAAACATGCCTGGGATAAACATATATCCATTGTAAGATAACATACAGGAAACAATATAAGGGCAGACTAGATGGACCATGAGGTCTTTTTCTGCCGTCAGTCTTCTATGTTTCTAATGTACGTGGAAAAGTTGCTTTTGAAAACAGCAACTTAGTTTAGTTGAAAGAACACAGATTTAGGGAAAAACTTAGAATTCAGCCCTAGGGTCAATGGAGACGCTTCCAACCTCACTCTTCATTTTTTTCAAACAACAGTGCTGAAAAAAGAGACTTGTCAGAGGCATAGCCTTTACTTACTGGTGCTAGGGGAGAGTAACTACCTAAAGGTTAGTATCTTCATGCAATTTATATTATCAGATTTTTTAAAAATGCCTTTAAAAAAACAAAGTTACCAGTTCACTGCCCCTTCCTTAAGTATGAATTTTCTCTCTGAATTACAAAAAAGCATTTCTGAGAAAAACTTTATCTAGTTATTATTTTAGCGCCATTAAATAAAAATTAGTATTTAAAAAAATCACCTTGTTTGTTTCATCATGTCATTGCCAGAACATTTTGTCAATTGGAAGAGCTCTGAAGGAAAAGCTGTTAAAAGGGTACCTTATCTGCATTTCCCTTGACATCAAAGTAGATTATGAGGTCGTGATGCATGCTTTCCATAACAGCTTCTTTTAGGGTTGGTATTTTTTCCCCACGATAATCCCTCCTGGAGGGAAAAAAAAATCACCATACTTCCTTGAAAAGTGTGAATTTCAACAGAAAAGTATTCAATGAAAAAATAAAATAAGGCCCCATTCATTTATTTATTTATTTATTACTTGGATTTGTATGCCGCCCCTCTCCGAAGACTCGGGGCGGCTCACAACATGTAAAAAGACAAATCATAAGTAATCAACAATTTAAAATTTTAAAGATTTAAAAAACCCCACAAACTAACAGACTCACACACAAGCATACCATGTATAAATTCAACGTGCCCAGGAGGGGGGATGTTTCAATTCCCCCATGCCTGACGGCAAAGGTGGGTTTTAAGAAGTTTACGGAAGGCAGGAAGAGTAGGGGCAGTTCTAATCTCCGGGGAGAGTTGGTTCCAGAGGGCCGGTGCCGCCACAGAGAAGGCTCTTCCCCTGGGGCCTGCCAACCGACATTGCTTAGTTGACGGGACCCGGAGAAGGCCCACTCTGTGGGACCTAATTGGTCGCTGGGATTCGTGCGGCAGGAGGCGGTCTCGGAGATATTCTGGTCCAGTGCCATGAAGGGCTTTAAAGGTCATAACCAACACTTTGAATTGTGACCGGAAACTGATCGGCAGCCAGTGCAGACTGCGGAGTGATGGTGAAACATGGGCATACCTACTCTACTTCCACAACTAAAGATCCCAGGATATACTATTCCATCAGAAAAGGAAAACAAATTCTTAAAAGATGTTTAAAGATTTTTACGGTAGTTATTTAAGTACCAGAAGGCATGACTATTGGGAAGTTGCAATCTACAAAAAGTACATACACAAGTAGCTCTCAATTTTCAACCATTTAGTGACTTCAAAATCATAATAGCTTGAAAAAAGTGACTTGCAACCAATCCTCACACTTACAACTGACCCACCATCCCGATGGTCACTTAATCAAAATTTGGGTGGTTGCCAATCAGCATGTATTTATGATGGTTGCAGCATTCTGTGACCATGTGATTTCAATTTGTGACCTGCCCAACTGGCAAATTCAAGGGGGGAAGTTGGGTCTGCTTCAGGATTGTGTGTGACTCACTTAAGAACTGTGGCAAATAAGGTTGTAAAATTGGGAAGGACTCAGTGAGTGAATGATGGGGTTGTTCCCTTACCATAATCTATGTTTAGCAGCTGGATTAAACTGTCGAATCTCAGCAAACGTCAACTGACGTAAACTTCCAGAGCCATCAGTAGTCCTGTCCACCGTTTCATCATGCATCAGGATGGGCACCCCATCTGCTGTGAATTCAAGGTCCAATTCCACTCCTGTGGCTCCATTCTCAGCTGCCTTAAGAAACAAAGTTCATATTTTCAGAACAGAATATAATAAGGTGTGCTTTGAATGAAATGCATTTGGATAAGTTTGCCTTGTGACTAGGTAAGCCCAAGTATCTTAAACTTGCCGAGGTTGAAAACCCAAGCAATGAAGCTTAAGAAAATTGCTACTGAAAAACCCCATGTTATTTCAACAGGGACAACTAAAAATAAATGTTCAAAGTAGAGTATTTCATCTTTAGAAACATAGAAACATAGAAGACTGACGGCAGAAAAAGACCTCATGCTCCATCTAGTCTGCCCTTATACTATTTCCTGTATTTTATCTTACAGTGGATATATGTTTATCCCAGGCATGTTTAAATTCAGTTACTGTGGATTTACCAACCTTTGAATATCATAAGTTACAATCCCAAACTTCAAAGAGAAAGCTCAGTGATGGAAGATAGGCAGTTTTTCCCTGGCTTCATCCTTGATATAACTCAGATGGGTTAAAGCAGGGGTAGGCAAAGTTGGCTCTTCTATGACTTGTGGGCTTCAACTCCCAGAATTCCTGAGCCAATCATGCTAGCTCAGGAATTCTGGGAGTTGAAGTCCATATGTCATAGAAGAGCCAACTTTGCTTACCCCTGGGTTAAAGGTCTCCTTTGCAGCTGCTTAGAGGCTGTCAAAATCATTGTTTTTCATCTGAGAGAACATTTGCAACCAGGTGCTGTCACCACATGGGTTAAAGGATTTTTCTAAAGTAGCACTGACTAGAACAGTCGTGTTGTGCAAACATAACAAAAGAATGGGACACCTTACAATTGCCTAACAGGCAATTAAGCGATACAATAAACAATGCAAAAGAAGGTTTGCATTCAGAAATCAGCAAAGGTTACTAAAAAAGTATTAGAATTTGGTTCTACCAGCCATTAGGAAAAGAAAGTGTAAACAGCTTGTCATAAATTCCCTTCTGATCCAAGTCCAAGTACATTATCTTGGGAAACAGAGTTACTATAATTATCTTTAATGATTCACCAATATTTGCAGGTGATCTCCCATGCTAATTTGCTGCCTCAGTTTAGGAGGTTCTTTGAGATTTTAAACCCTCCTGTTGGCAAACCAAACAAGCCTTTTCTTTATCATACAATTAATGGCAATCACATGCTTCTGATGGTTTTCAATTCATCAACTTTCATTCCTAATATTTATCTTATTCAATAAATGTAAGCAGTGGCAAGCCCATCTCATCTTTCTGACCCATAACTCCTTGAGGAATGAGAAGCAAATACTGTTAATTACATAACTTTTAAAAATCCCTGCACTTGCACTACTTAAATCACACTAAAGTTAAATCAGAAGTGTGATTTATACATAATAGAATTCTTTACTGGCCAAGTGCATTTCTCCGTCTGTGTGTATTGATAGATTACAGGATAGGAGGGAAGGATGGATAGATAGATATAGATGATAAGATAGATGTGTATACAATGTATACACAGTATGTGTATACTGTACTATGTACATACTGTGTACATACATAAACTGTACACATACTGTGTATACACACACAATGATAATAAAGTATTTATATATATAAAAAGATAAGATGATAGATAGAAAAATAGATAGATGATTGATTGATGTGTATACACATACAATGTATACACAGTATGTGTATACTGTGTACTGTACATACATATACACATACTCTGTATACACATACAATGGCAATAAAGTATTTATATAAAAACAGAGATGATAGATAGAAAGATAGATGGTAGATTAGATAGACAGACAGATCTATTTTCATCCAGAGAAGAACCAGTTAACACCTATTTGCTGCCATCCAGATGTTTGCGGGCCAGATATACTATGCCTTTTATGCACAAAACACCCACCCCAACAAATACTATACACTCACACGATTGTGTATTACACACAATCAATGAAACCCCCTCTCTTTACACGCAACCAACGCTCCTTCCACACAACGTGCACACACAACCGGCGCCGACCTGCCGGATGGCGGCCAGCGTGTTCTCGGGGGCATCGTGGCAGCCACCTCGGTGGGCGATACGGGCGGGGCTCCCGCGGGGCTGCACCACCAGCTGGGCGCGCTGCGGGGCGACGGGCTCCAGGCTGAAGAGCCGCAGCGCCAGGTAGAAGCCGCCCGACAGAGCGCACGCCAGCGCGGCGCTCCGGAGCACCGCCAGCGTCGTCACCACCACCACCGAGAAGGCCACCAGCAGCCCTTCAGGGTAGCAAAACATGGCGGCGGTCCCGGCGCCGCAGGAGGAGCTAAAGCTGAGGGGAGTCCGCCGCCCCACCAGCTGTTTTTCCTTTCTCCCTTGTCGCCGTGACAACACAATTCTCCTACCGGCCAATCGCGGCCCTCGCGCCCCGCCCGCCTTAGCCAATCGCGTTCAAAGAAAGGTCGCTGAGGGCGGGACAGAGGCGGATTTCCGAACCCGGGACTCAAATGGGATTGACTTCGCCGGCGGCATCCGCCCGGCCAATCGGAAAGCGGACCGTGGTTTGAATCGTGGACTGGCTTTTGACAGCTAAGGCCCCGGCAAAAGACGACTTGCAAAACAAGGAAATCCCGTCATGGAGTAGTAATAGGCGTGGACGGGAAGGGATTGAGGACCACAAGGAATGCGACGTCTTGATTGATCTATGGAGCTGCCCAGTCATCCAGAATAGAATAGAATTCTTTATTGGCCAAATGTGTTTGGACACCCAAGGAATTTGTCTTTGGTGCATATGCTCTCAGTGTACATAAAAGAAAGTATACATTTGTCAAGAATCATGATTGTCACAGGGGTCAAATAAGCAATGAAGAAACAATCAATATTAATAAAATCTTAAGGATTTAAGTTACAGTCATACAGTCATAAGTGGGAGGAAATGGGTGATAGGAATGATGAGAAAAAACTAGTAGTAACAGTAGTGCAGACTTAGTAAATAGTTTGACAGGGTTGAGGGAATTATTTGGTTAGCAGAGTGATGGTATTATGGAAAAAACTGTTCTTGTGTTTAGTTGTCTTAGTGTGCGGTGCTTTGTAGAGACGAATCATGGTGGTCCCAAAGGTCCCTCCCTCTCTCTCTCTCTCTCCCTACCTGCCTACCTATCTCTGTGACCAAAATCTTTAACCTTAGACTATCTACAGTCAATCTCACCCCATTCCTAAGAGGTCTGTAAGGCAGTGTTTCCCAACCTTGGCAACTTGAAGATATTTGGACTTCAACTCCCAGAATTCCCCAGCCAGCTGGCTGGGGAATTCTGGGAGTTGAAGTCCAGATATCTTCAAGTTACCAAGGTTGGGAAACACTGCTGTAAGGGGCATGCATAAGAGCACCAGTGTGCCTACCGTCCCTGTCCTATTGTCCTATTGCCTCATTTACCTATTTATTATTTATTATTATTATCTATTTAAGTTTGTATGCCGCCCCTCTCCGAAGACTCGGAGTTAATAGCTAAAAATAGCTAAACATTAGCTATTTTGCTAATGTTTATTATACCAATACCATGTACATGCATGACAAATAAAACAAAATAAATAAAATAAATACGGCAATAAAACAAATACTGTACATAATATTTTCCAGAGGAAAAGTGGCCGTCCATCCATTTCCATCCAAGAATCCAGTTCCATTGAAAGGACCCTTCCCCCCTTTTAAACTACAACTCCCAGAATGCAAGAGTCGGGGGAATCGCCCGACGCGGGCCCTTCCCTTCGGTTGCCTGGAGACCCCGCGGGAGGCTTGTAACGGCCGCCGCTTCGTCACGCCGGAAGAGGCGGGGCTGTGCCCGGCGTTGCCAGGCGCTGGGCAGGGCCGGCCTCTGTGGGCAGGAGCAGCGAAGGCGCGCAGTTTGCGCTCGTCGGAAGCGGGGCGGGCGGAGAAGCCTCGGAGGGCTGCGGAGGGCCTGTGTTGGGCGGCCTCGTCGGGGGTCTAGCCTGAATAGAGCAAGCTGGATTTGGGGGGGAATCATTTAAGCTGCACATAAGGTTGGGCTTCTCTTAACATTTGGCCTGTATTTAATATTATAGCATTTAGATTTACATATTGCTTTTTAACATGTGCATAGTTTTATGCTTGGGTTAACGTCAATAATATTAAATTAATTAAATGATGATTTAATTGTTTGCTTCATAGGTGGCTGCGCTTAATATTGGGCTGCTGCACTTAATGTCACTAAGCAGCATTCAATTTTACCACTTTGGTTCAGGTGTAGTCATCCTTAATATTGAGCTGCCGCTTTAATGTGAAGCTGTCCTTCATTTTCAGCTTTGATTTAGGTGAAGAAAGGGTCCTTAATTTGCACTTTGGATTCGTGGGGTGCTGCCCCTTAATCATGTGAAGCTTTGATCAAATGTTATTCTATTCTATTCTATTATTAATTGGATTTGTATGCCGCCCCTCTCCGAGGACTCGGGGCGACTCACAACATATCAAAACAATAAACAGTATACATTTCTTTTCTATTCTATTCTATTCTTTTCTATTCTTGTTAATTGGATTTGTATGTCGCCCTCTCTGAGAACTCGAGGCGACTCACAACATATCAAAACAATAAACAATATACATTTCTATTCTATTCTATTCTTGTTAATTGGATTTATATGTCGTCCTCTCTGAGAACTCGAGGCGACTCACAACATATCAAAACAATAAACAATATACATTTCTTTTCTATTCTATTCTTGTTAATTGGATTTGTATGTCGCCCTCTGAGAACTCGAGGTGACTGACAACATATCAAAACAATAAACAATATACAGTACATATCTATTCTATTCCTATTCCTATCCTATCTTTAAAAATATCCTGTATTTTCAGCTTTGATTTCAGTCTTTAAGTTTTAGCTTTGATAAAGGATGTTTATGTTTTTAGCTTCAGATAATATTGAACCTGTCATTTTTTTAAAAAGTTTGGATTCGTGCAGAGCTGTCCGTGATTTTGAGCTGTACTTTTAAGCTGTTCCCAACTGTACTTAAATTTTACCTGTATTTTTACTTATGTTTTATTTGAAATGATCCCCTCGCCTCTCAAACACATGCTTGAAACTGGGAGGACCCTGCTTATTCAGCTTATTCCCCCCTTCCCTTGACTGCCATCTTCATCCAAATTATTCTCAAAGCCCCCCCAGCCTTGATTTAAAGATACTGTAGATGTGGAGTGTGTGTGTATATATATATGTGGGTTTGTGTTTATCGGAAAGGGTTAATGCTTGGGATAAATGCCTGACTTGTCAGCCAGAGGAGTTAGTAGCAACAAGAAACAAAACATTTAATAATACGGAAGCTTTTTGAGAGCAAGAGGTTGCACTTGATCATGGATCTTTAAAGATCGAGGGGAAGAGACCAGAATCAAATTTAGGAATAAAAGCAGTAGGTGTGGGTCTCAGGGAACCTCCTAAATTTTGTACATATTGTACAATAGGGAACTGTGCCATTCATCTTGGATTATGGTATATTTATTTTTTAAGTTTTGTCTTTTTAGTCCGCAATAATATTAGAACCCAATTTAAAACCAGAAACAATGTTCTGTCCGATCAGATTTTAACTCCGCAGCTGCCTGGAAGAGTTGTGAGTTGTGTGGTTTTGCTTGGTACACATATAATGATTGCTGTCTTTTGATTTAGGTTGCGGAGATGATGTTTTTAGTCTTGATTTCCGTAACAATTTTTAGAGCTCTGTTGCACAGTTCCTTTAGTTGGGGATGCAATTTTCTAGGCCAGTAATAACAACAACAGAGACAGATTAACAAGGGAATTGTAGGTAAAGTGACAGTTATTGTTGGATATATGCATATGCTGAGTTGTTATTTGGAAAAGAGGGCTTGTTTTTTTACTCTCTCTCTCTGTATTTCTGCAGTCCAACTGCATCATGATGGAGGAATATGAGAAATTCTGCAAGAAGCACCTGGCTAGGATTCAAGGAGAATTCATGGAGAATGGAATGTCTCCCGTTGTTCAGCGCAGAAATGTATCTGTTATTCGATTTAATGGGGTCCCTATACTTTCCCCACTGGTAAGTTGGCTTAATCATGTCTATGGTAAAACGATAACGACTAAGCTAAAACCTTTGCTTTTTGTGAGGGCTGGGCCCAAACTGTTTACTATTTATTTCTCTCTCTCTCTCTCTCTCTCTCTCTCTCTCTCTCTCTCTCTCTCTCTCTCTCTCTCTCTCTCTATATATATATATATATATATATATATATATATATATATACATATATATATATATGTCACATGTTTAAGCTGAATTTGAAAATTAAGGGAGACTAGGATAGATCTATTTCGGACTTATTTTGGCCTCATCAGCTAGCCATACCCACTGGGACTTGAACCTGCAACCTTTGCCTTGTAAGGCAGAGAATTATCCTCTAGGCTACAGTATCCAATCCCTTCAGCTCTGTACCAGGGAAGGGTTACATTTTGTGTCGAATCACCCTGGTATATTGAAGGAACATCACAGCTCCTTTTTTGCCTCTCGGCCCAACCCAGGGCCATTTTATATATATGTAGATTGTTCTGAGTTCGGGTTTTGCCCTGTGTAATATTTTGCATGTCTATGTGACGTTTCGGTGAAATCACATTCACCATCATCAGGCTGAAGTTTTAAGCTTCGTGTTGCTGTAAATATGGAATGTTTGTAACTGCCATTTCTTCCTTATATATAGTGTTGGGGGTGGAGATTTGGTTTGAATGTAGCAAATAGATTGGGTGACTATGTTTTAGTGATTTGATTGGTTGGTGGAATCACACTTACTTAAAAGATTGATATGGTGATTATTCTGATATGTTTTTTTGTTTAAGGCTGGTTTCCAAATCTCTGGTAGGCGGGACGTATCATCTCTTTTATAACAATCTACATATATATATTGATTGGATTTGTATGCCGTCCTTCTCTGTGGACTCGGGGCAGCTAACAACAGTGACAAAAACAGAATGTAAAAATCCAATACTACAACAGCTAAAAACCCTTGTTAGAAAACCAATCATACATACAAACATACCATGCATAAATTGTAGAAACCTAGGGGAAAAATTATCTTAGTTCCCCCATGCCTGACGGCAGAGGTGGGTTTTGAGAAGCTTACGAAAGGCAAGGAGGGTGGGGGCAATTCTGATCTCTGGGGGGAGTTGGTTCCAGAGGGTCGGGGCCGCCACAGAGAAGGCTCTTCCCCTGGGCCCTGCCAACCGACATTGTTTAGTTGACGGGACCCGGAGAAGGCCAACTCTGTGGGACCTAACTGGTCGCTGAGATTCGTGCGGCAGAAGGCGGTTCCTGAGATAATCTGGCCCGGTGCCATGAAGGGCTTTATAGGTCATAACCAACACTTTGAATTGTGACCGGAAACTGATCGGCAACCAATGCAGACTGTGGACTGTTGGTGTGACATGGGCATATTTAGGGAAGCCCATGATTGCTCTCGCAGCTGCATTCTGCACGATCTGAAGTTTCCGAACACTTTGCAAAGGTCGCCCCATGTAGAGAGCGTTACAGTAGTCGAGCCTCGACTTAATGTCTTCTCATTCCGAATTTCTTGTTATATGCAAAATCAGAATTGCATTGAGAAGACTTGCTTCGATGCTTGGTGTCTTCAGTTGTACATGTGGATTTTTTCCCTAAAGCTTTACAACCTTATTATCTTGTAATATCCCCCCCTGCCCCCAATGTACTGATCAGAAGTTTCTGCAGGCACTGACTATAAATCAATTTTTAAAGAAGAACTATTAACCAGTTAGAACAATTCATCAGTGGAAAAACTTGCCTCCAGAATTGTGAATGCTCCAACACTGGAAGTTTTTAAGAAGATGTTGGATAACCATTTGTCTGAAGTATGTAGGATCTCCTGCCTAAGCAGGGGGTTGGACTAGAAGACCTCCAAGGTCCTTTCCAACTCTGTATTATTATTATTATTATTATTATTATTATTATTATTATTATTATTATTATTGTTATTATTATTATTATTATTATTATTTAAAAGCCTCCTTTTTTACCCTAAAGCAATGAAACGTAATAAAAGTATGAGCTCACAATTGTGCCAAAGGGGTTTTTTTTCTCTCCGAACATTTCGCTTCTCAGCCAAAAAGTTTCTTCAGTTATTTTGAGAATCTCTGCCGATATGAGCCCGTGACTAACACATAGCAATAATAATTTGCCCCCCTTGCTTTTATAGCTGACACTGGAGAAAAAGAAAGAACTTCAGCAAGACAGACAGAAGGCTCTGGATCTAGAACGCTGGCGACAGAATTCAAAACAGAGGCTCTTACTGACTCGGGTTGAGGAAATAATGGCCAACGTACAGGTGAGTTTGAAAGATGTGTTTTTATGATTGGGAAATTTGTCTTATCTGCAGCAAATCTGGAAGGGAATGGGAATTCTTTTGCATAAGATAATCCAGAAGCATAATCTCTGTTTTGTATTAGATAATATAATTCAATTGCGTTAAATAATCCTGTTGTGATTAAAGTAAGATTTCAGGATGGCAATTGGACAAGGCATTCTAACTAAGCACAGTCAAGGACAGGCTGATTATATACTGGCTGCTCAGAGTCCATTTTGTAGTGAGCGGCATATAAATGCAACAAATAAATATTGACTACTGAACATATCCCAGATTGGAACAAGTTTCTTAATTTGGATAAGTTTATTTATTTATTTATTTATTGGATTTGTATGCCGCCCCTCTCCGGAGACTCGGGGCGGCTAACAGCAACAATAAAGCAGTGTACAATAGTAGTCTGATGTTAGAAATAATTAAAAGCCCATTAATATAAAAAACCAAACATACATTCATACATACCATGCATAGAATTGTAAAGGCCTAGGGGGAAGAGGGTCTCAATTCCCCCATGCCTGACGGCAGAGGTGGATTTTAAGCAGCTTACGAAAGGCAAGGAGGGTGGGGGCAATTCTAATCTTTGGGGGGAGTTGGTTCCAGAGGGCCGGGGCCGCCACAGAGAAGGCTCTTCCCCTGGGTCCCGCCAAGCGACATTTAGTTGACGGGACCTGGAGAAGATCCACTCTGTGGGACCTAACTGGTCGCTGGGATTTGTGCAGCAGAAGGCGGTCCCTGAGATAATCTACAGTTAAAGTTCCCTCCTTGCTACAGATTATATTAGGTGTCTTTTCAGACCAGCCTACCTACCAGGGTTGTTTCTGTAGGGATTTTGTAGCGATAACGTTGGGAGAAATTGCCAGATAAAAAGCGGAGTATAAATGCAGTGTGGACATGAAGAATGGATGAATAAAAGGGCAGCTTCTATTCAATTGATGTGTTGCATCTAAAGTTCCTAAAATGTAATTAAAATTTGACATTGAGGATGTATACATATAACAAGATACAGAGAGAGAGACAGACAGATAGACACGTATTGTGTGTGTTACCAATGAAGGAGAATATTTGTAGCTCAGGGTTGAAACGAGGGATCCTTGGCACTCTCTCAAGTTGCAGACATTTCATTACCCAACTAGGTAACATCATCAGTGTTAGTTTGAGGGTGTTTGTGTGTATGTGTGGGCTGTGATTCAATCTTTCATACATCTTAATGTGATAAAGAATTTGGAAGCACTTAAACATCCCTAGATGATTTATTGAAGCACACTTTTAGGTAATCCTTCTGCTGCACGAATCCCAGCGACCGATTAGGTCCCACAGAGTTGGCCTTCTCCGGGTCCCGTCGACTAGGCCAGTGTTTCCCAACCTTTTTTGAGCCGCGGCACATTATTCACATTTTCAAACTCCTGGGGAACATTGAGGGGGGGGGGGCGCAAAAAAGTTTGGACAAAAAAATCTCTCTTTCTCCCTTTCGCTCTATTTCTCTCTCCCTCCCTCTTTCTCTCCCTCCCTCTTTCTCTCTCTCTCCATCCCTTTCTTTCTCCCTTCCTTCCTCTCTCTTTTGCTCTTTCTCTCTCCCTCCTTCCCCCCTCTTGCTGTCTTTCTTTCTTTCTTTCCTTTCTTTCTCTCTCTCATTCTGTCTCTCTTGCTATCTTTCTTTCTCTCTTCCTTCCTCTCTTGCTCTTTCTCTCTCCCTCCTTCCCCCCTCTTGCTGTCTCTTTCTTTCTTTCTTTCTTTCTCTTTCTCTCTCTCTCATTCTGTCTCTCTTGCTATCTCTTTCTTTTTCTCTTCCTTCCTTCCTCTCTCTTTGGCGAGAAGCCAGGGGCGCGAGGGGAACGGAGGCACTGGGGGGTGGGGGCAGCCGCAGCGCCGGCCTCCGCACTTTCATCGCTCCCCACCCCAAACTCCAACGCCCAGCTCCTTGCGCGGCACTGGAAAAGGGTGCTGCATTGCCGGCTTCTACCTGGTGCTGCAAGGGAATCTCCAGCTGGGCAGGGCTCTCCTTAAGCTCTCCTTTTTCCTGCCTTCCTTCTTTGGGGCCCAGCAGGTTTGCGCCGGAAGCAGCGGCATGGGCCGGAGCCGGGGGACAGCTGCGAGTGGGAGCTCCCGGTCAAGGCACTGGCAGCACCCCGCCCAGCTGGAGTTCCCTAGGACTTTGGCGGCACACCTGGCTGTGTGTGCCGCGGCACACCGGTTGGGAAACGCTGGACTAAGCAATGTCATTTGGCGGGACCCAGGAAAAGAGCCTTCTCTGTGGCGGCCCCGGCCCTCTGGAACCAGCTCCCCCCAGATATCAGAGTTGCCCCCACCCTCCTTGCCTTTCGCAAGCTCCTTAAAACCCACCTCTGTCGTCAGGCATGGGGGAATTGAGACTTTCCCTTCCCCCTAGGCTTATAGAATTTATACATGGTATGTTTGTATGTATGTGTGGTTCTTTAAATTGGGGTTTTTTTAGATTGCTTTAATATTAGATTTGTTTACATTGTCTTTTTATATTGTTGTTAGCCGCCCCGAGTCTTCGGAGAGGGGCGGCATACAAATCTAATAAATACAAATACAAATAATCCCAGTCTACTTGGGCTAAAGGCAGAATTTGAGCACTTTTGATCAGGAACAAATCCGGTAGTTTTTAAAGTGTTGACATTTCCTCTTTATAGTGTTTGGGGTAGCGAACCAATGTAAACTGGCACAGGGGTCTGACTGTCCCTCTCATAACCTCTGTGTATTTTTCTTTCTGGAGATGTCCCATTAAGGTGCTGACACTGTCACTATTGAATTAAAGAGAACAGCGTGGTTACTGGAAGTGGCGAATGATATTGTCCTGGTGCTTGATGGGCACAATGCAAGGGTATTTCAGCCAACAACGCAGCTTTGTTGCTTTAAAGTTGTTAGCTCAGCTTGTTTGGCTGGAGTGATAACAGGATCCCAAACAAGCACTATTCAATTTCTTGCTTTGTTTACTAGTGCACGCTTGGCAACCATTGCCCAGCCCGGGATTCAAAAGATGTGTCAAGAGAGAATATAATAATAACCACTTACATTTCTTCTACGCAGTGTGTGTTTTTAACCATGCTGTAGCTTGCAGGCAATTCATTGTCTTGTTCAAGAGTTGCCTGCAGCAGAATTAAAGTGCGGTTTAACTTGGTGCTCTTTGTTCTTAGAAAATAAAAATTGTGACAGATCAAACTGAGAGCCACTTTGGTGTAGTGGTTAAGGTACTGGCCTAAAAAGCAAGAGATTGTGAGCTCTGGTTCTTCCTTGAGCATAAAATCCTGCTCAATAATGACCTTTAAAGCCCTTCATGGCATTGGACCAGAATACCTCCAGAACCGCCTTCTACCGCAAGGTTCGACAAACCCAGGCGCCTGGTCGCCAGTGGCGCCTAGAAAATGTTGTCTGGCGCCTAGAAAATGTTGCCTGCTGTACTGTATGTCAGCGTTTCCCAACCGGTGTGCCGCCTGGGCAGGGCGCTGCGGTGCCTCTGACCTCTCCGCTCCTGCCCGATGCCGCGGTTTCTGGCGCTCTCCTGCTGGGTCCCAAAGAAGGCAGGCAGGAAGGAGAGCTCCATTCTTCGCGCCTTTTTCCCGCCTTCCTTCTTTGGGGCCCAGCAGGAGAGCGCCAGAAACCGCGGCATCGAGCAGGAACCGGGAGGTCAGAGGCACCGGCACGGCAGCGCCCGCCCAGCTGAAGGTTCCCTGTCGTCATCGGCAAGTGTCCTTTGGGGCCCGGCGGGAGGGCACTGGCGGTGGGAGCGGGGGGGGGGCCGCGGCTGCAGCGGCACAGGCAGTCGCGGGGAGATGGCGGGGGGAGCGGGGGGCGGCTAAAGCGGCCCCGGGCACCGTTCCCTGTACGCTTTTCCAGGGGCGCGCAGGGAGCCGCGGCCACCCGCCCGCCTACCGGATTTCCCTCCGCGCGGCTGGGGAGGTGGATTCGCCGCCCCCGCCAGCCCGATCTCCCTCCAGTGGCTGGTGACGTAGTTCTACCGCCCTCGCCAGCCTGATCTCCCTCCGTGGGGGGGTGGGGGGCGACGAACCGACGACCGGGGGCTGTCCGTCCGTGTTGGGTGGTGCAGGGCAGGCACAGGCAGCCCCAGGGGAGAACAAGGGAGGGAGAGAAAGGAAAGAGAGAGTAAGGGAGGGAGAGAAAATTGAATGAAGGAGGGAGAGAAAGAAAGAGTAAGAAGCAGAAAGGATAGAGAAAAAGGAAGAGAAAGAGAGGGGGAGAAAGGAAAGAGGGAGGAAGGGGGGGAGAGAAAATTGAATGCAGGAGGGAGAGAAAGAAAGAGTAAGAAGTAGAAAGGATAGAGATAAAGGAAGAGAAAGAGGGGGAGAAAGGAAAGAGGGAGGGAGGCGGGAGAGAAAATTGAATGAAGGAGGGAGAGAAAGAAAGAGTAAGAAGTAGAAAGGATAGAGAAAAAGGAAGAGAAAGGGAGGGAGAGAAAGGAAAGAGAGAGAAAGGGAGAGAAAGGGAGGGAGAGAAAATTGAATGAAGGAGGGAGAGAAAGAAAGAGTAAGAAGTAGAAAGGATAGAGAAAAAGGAAGAGAAAGGGAGGGGGAGAAAGGAAAGAGGGAGGAAGGGGGAGAGAAAGAAGATATGAAGGAGGGAGAAAAAGAAAGAGAGATAGGAAGGAAAGAGGGAGAGAAAGGAATGAGAGAGAAAGGGAGGGAGAGAAAGGGAATGAAAGAGGGAGAAGGGGTGAGAGATAGAAAGGATAGACAGAAAGGGAGAGAAAGGAAAGAGAGAAAGGGAGGGAGAGGAAGGAAAGAGATGAGAGAGGAAGGAGGAGACAGAAAGAGAGGAAGGAAGGAAGAGAGAAAGAAAGAGGGATGGAGAGAGAAAGGAAGAGAGAGAAAGAGGGAGGGAGAGAGAAATAGAGCGAAAGGGAGGAAGAGAGATTTTTTTTGTCCAAACTTTTTTTAGCGCCCCCCCCCCATGTTCCCCAGGATTTTGAAAATATGAAAAATGTGCCGCGGCTCCAAAAAGGTTGGGAAACACTGCTGTATGTGTATACAGTATATTTTTCCCGCCTTGTGTTTACGCCCAGAAATGGTACATCTTGGCTTCCGTAGCTCCGCCCATCAACCTCGGAGCGAGCTGCTTTCCCAGCGTCCCCTGCGCTTGCGTGCGTCTCTCCCTCCCCCCCTTGCCTCCATTCCGCCTCCTACTCGAACCCCTTCACTCCCCCCCACCGCACACAGACGCTCCGATCTTGGCCGCTCACCCGCCTTCGGAGAGAAGCGGAAGCCCCTCCCCTCCCGGCGTGAGGTTTTGTTCATTCCTCCTCCGGCCGCGTGCGCGGTGACTTCCGACCAGTAACCCCTCCTCCCCCCTCCCCCCCTCCCCCGCGTCCCCGGCCCGGTCTCCCTTTCCTTCTTCTCTGTTTCGGTTTCTGACTAACGGTCTCCCCTCGGATCCCGACGGGAGTACAGCAGAGCCGGCTCGGCGGAGCCAGGCCTGCGCCGGGGGGGAGGGGGTGAAAGCGATGTCAGGTGGAGACTCGGCAAAAAACCAAGTTTGCTTAAAAAAAATTCTGGCTCCTAAATTTTTTGGCTGGCTCCTAGATTCTGAACAACTTTGTCGACCCCTGTTCTACCGCATGAATCCCAGCAGCCGATAAGGTCCCACAGAGTTGGCCTTCTCCGGATCCTGCCAACCAAACAATGTCGTTTGGCGGGCCCCAGGGGAAGAGCCTTCTCTGTGGCGGCCCCGGCTCTCTGGAATCAACTCCCCCCGGAGATTAGAACGGCCCCCACCCTCCTTGTCTTTCGCAAGTTACTCAAGACCCACCTATATCGCCAGGCATGGGGGAACTAAGACATCTCCCCCAGGCTTTCTTATATTTTATGTTTGGTATGTATGTGTTGTATGGTTTTTAAATTGTTGAGGTTTTTTAATATAATTTTATTATTAGATTTGTTCCATTATTATACTGTTTTTATTATTGTTGTGAGCCGCCCCGAGTCTTCGGAGAGGGGCGGCATACAAATCTAATAAATTGAATTGAAATTGAATTGAATAACCTTGGGGCAATCATTCTCTCTCAGCCCAACCCACCTCCAAGGGTTGTTGTGAAGGAAATAGAAGGAGGGATTAGGTATGTTCACTGCCTTGAGTTACTTATAAAATAATAAAGTTGGGATAAAAATCTAACGAATAAAAATTAAAACCGTAGGATTAGGGTTAGGTTGCTACATCTGCCAAATGATCAGTTGATCTCTATTTCAGGAATGGTTAAAATCCTGTTTGTAATCACTTAGATTCCTCCTGCCCCCCCTCTTTGATCTCTCTGTCGGAATTGGTTTGATTTTTCTTTTACTTCTAGAAGTTATTTGCTGTGCATTACATACATTTATTAGTCCACCCAACTCGGTAAAGATTCCGAGCATTGTACAATAAAATCAATCTTAAAAGGCAATTAAAAACCCAAAGATTTCTTGGAACGGGATAGAACGATTAAAGGCTTGAGTGGGTAAACAATTTAACCATCTCAATTACTTGGATCCTATCCAGTATGCCTTTTACAGGTTTTTTTGGATTTCTTTTAGAACAACCTACTAATTTTTGTACCCACTACTCTTCTTTTCTACATTCTTTCTTTTCTTTTATTCATTTCCCTCTTTTTCCCCCTCTTTCCTTTTTCTTTTTTTCTGTAAATTTGATATCTCTCTCTTCTCACTCTTTAAATTTAGAAAATATTTTCATAGAAACATACCCTGTTTCCCCGATAGTAAGACACCCCCGATTGTAAGACGTATCAGGGGTTTCAGGGGGATCGGCTAATATAAGCCGTACCCCGAAAGTAAGACATATGTCTTACTTTCGGGGAAACACGGGGGTATTGCCGCCTCCCTCTCATCTAGCTGCGCGCCGCCTCCTGCCCACGTCCGCACCGTCCCCCTCTCCATACGTCGCCACGTCTGCCACCTCCCTCTGATCTTAATGAGTGCCGCCTCCTGCCCACTTCCGCGCCGCCCCCCTCTCCATACGTCACTGCGCCATCCCCCTCTCCATATGTCACCGCGCCGTCCCCTGCACTTGTCACTGCCGCCTCCTGCTTAAAATACAGTAATGCACACAGTATTAATCATACATCAGTAAAACATACACACTGGCATACTGGGGTATCATCTGCTGTTTTGTGGTGAATACAATACTCTTCAGGTTGTTAATAAATGTTAATTTTATGGTTAAAACAAAAAATTTGACAATTTTTTTCCAATATAAGACATACCCCGAAAGTAAGACATAATGGGGCTTTTGGGGATAAAAAGAAAGTAAGACACTGTCTTACTTTCGGGGAAACACGGTAGAAGTCTGACGGCAGAAAAAGACCTCATGGTCCATCTAGTCTGCCCTTATACTATTTTCTGTATTTTATCTTAGGATGGATATATGTTTATCCCAGGCATGTTTAAATTCAGTTCCTGTGGATTTATCTACCACGTCTGCTGGAAGTTTGTTCCAAGGATCTACTACTCTTTCAGTAAAATAATATTTTCTCATGTTGCTTTTGATCTTTCCCCCAACTAACTTCAGATTGTGTCCCCTTGTTCTTGTGTTCACTTTCCTATTAAAAACACTTCCCTCCTGAACCTTATTTAACCCTTTAATATATTTAAATGTTTCGATCATGTCCCCCCTTTTCCTTCTGTCCTCCAGACTATACAGATTGAGTCCATTAAGTCTTTCCTGATACATTTTATGCTTAAGACCTTCCACCATTCTTGTAGCCCGTCTTTGGACCCGTTCAATTTTGTCAATATCTTTTTGTAGGTGAGGTCTCCAGAACTGAACACAGTATTCCAAATGTGGTCTCACCAGCATTCTATATAGCGGGATCATAATCTCCCTCTTCCTGCTTGTTATACCTCTAGCTATGCAGCCAAGCATCCTACTTGCTTTCCCTACCGCCTGACTGCACTGTTCACCCATTTTGAGACTGTCAGAAATCATTACCCCTAAATCCTTTTCTTTTGAAGTATTTGCTAACACAGAACTGCCAATACAATACTCAGACTGAGGATTCCTTTTCCCCAAGTGCATTATTTTACATTTGGAAACATTAAACTGCAGTTTCCATTGCTTTGACCATTTATCTAGTAAAGCTAAATCTAGTAAAGCTACATCCAGCAGACGTGGTAGATAAATCCACAGTAACTGAATTTAAACATGCCTGGGATAAACATATATCCATCCTAAGATAAAATACAGAAAATAGTATAAGGGCAGACTAGATGGACCATGAGGTCTTTTTCTGCCGTCAGACTTCTATGTTTCTATGTTTCTAAATCATTTACCATATTACAGACCCCTCCAGGAATATCAACCCTATTGCACACTTTAGAGTCATCGGCAAATAGGCAAACATTTCATCAATTTCTTATTAGTTAATAGATATTAGCATGAGATGTAACATTTATTATTAAAACCTAAGAAAATTCTTGATAATACTAAGGATATTGTTTATCTACTGTTTACTTACAATGTTTAAGAAATACAACACTGTTATCAAGAATTACATGTATTATAATCTACAACTTACAATGTATAATCGTATTACTCACCTGAACCCTTGATTTCGTATTTCCCTTCCCTATCCCCCCCCCACCCCTTTTTTCTGTATATTCCTTCCTACCCCCCACTACCCTTTCCCTTTTTCCTTTTTTCCTATATTTACAAATAAAGTATTTTTTTTAAAAACCTTTTTTTTTTTAAACTCTTGACAGATGAAAAAGATGTCCGGGCAAAGCCATTTAGATCAGTCTGAGAAAGAGAATATTCATTTGAATTTAGAATCAGAAGTGTTGAATGACTCTGCAACAGATCCATGCAGCGTTTCACCAAATTCTACTGCTTTTGGTCAACGGCTAGAATCTAAAGAGACCCCAGAGGTTAAGCCAATGGATAACCAAGGTGCAGCAGATGGAAACCCTTTTGAAGGAACGGAACAATTTATCCCTCCTCCTCCTAATCCCACGGAAACTTCCAATAGTCCGTTAGAAAAGAGAACTGGCTCAGAAGGTCCGTTTTCCAGCCTTCCAAACACGCCTCCTTCAAACGAGATTGTCAAGAAAGATTCCACTGACTCTGGGTTAGGTGCTGGAGAAGGTCCCGACCCATACGTCATGAGCCTTCAGAACCTCTTAAAAAAATCCAGGGAATACATTCAGAGAGAGCAAACACGACGCAGCCTGCGAAGCAGTTCCAAGAGGAACGGTAGCGGAAGCCACCCGGATAAAGAAAACAGCGCGGTGAAAATGAACGAGTTGGGGAAAGAGAGAGGGAAGCTGACAGGCAGGAATACTCCAGTTCCAAGCCCGGAAAAGTCCGTCCTTATCAAGCCCAGTCCTCCCCAACCTTCCTCTACCTCTAAAAATCACGCCAGCGGAGTGACCTCGCCCAGTTTTTCTAAAGTCGATATCCCAATGAGGTCTGGAACGCCTCCCATTTTGGACTCCGATTCGGATGAAGAATTCAAACATGTCTCCCTTTTTGCGAAGGACAGCATTCTCCGGAGCTTCACGGGGTCCTACTCGAAACTTCCCAGTCCGGAGTCGAGCCTGAGCCCTACGATGCACCGGAGACGCCCCAGACCTTCCTCTGTAGGGCACATCGTCATCACCAACCCCGTGAACGCCTACGAGTTGAGTCCCAAAGCGAAGGGGAGAGCTGCGGACTTTATCCTTCAGGAGGCTGGAGGGAGGCCGGCGGGCTCCGATCCTGTGCCGAACCTCTCCGCGGATCTCCTCCCTCAGTGTCCCCGCGAAGCTCAGGCGTTTGACAAGAGCTCCTCCGACACCTTCAACGAACTCGTCGTGGGCAAACATCACAAAGCTTGTTTGCTCCCGTCCGGTCAGCAAGAAGGCGGAAGTTTCCTGGCCCTTCCCACTGTAGAAGGAGAGTCGACGTTAGAAAAAGTAGCGTCGTCCAGCAGTTTCCTTGCAAACCTCAGCCCCCGGTGGGAGGCGAGCAGTGCCTTGTTGACCCAGATCCCAGCCGAGACCGAGAGCCCGCCAGACAAAGTCAGAGGCAGCGTGGTTGTGGAACTCAACAAATCCTACGACGTACAACACCCGTCGCCTTTGCTGATGCAGGCGAAGATGCAGAGCAAGCCCCCTCTGGATAACCCGGACGCGACCTTTAGAGACGAGCAGGTTTTGGAAAGTGGGTTGGAAAAGGTGAAGCGTAGACTGGAGCTGGAGGGGGATGCGGTGCAGAAGGAGAACACGCTGTGGGTTTTGTCTGCGGAAGCCAACGCGCCGGAGAAGCGACAGCCGCACGATCAGAAATATCCGGGAAGAGCTGGGCTCAAGGCCAAAAACGAAACCCCGGCACAATGCCCCAGAGGTAAGGAAACAGACGCAGGTAGTCTTGGGCTTAACAGTAATTTGTTTAGCAACTGTGCCAAGTTGCAGTGGGCGCTGAAAAAAATTGTCTTGCGGTATGCGTACTTGCACTATCACAGTATTCCTGTAGTCACATGGTCAAAATTTGGGTGCTTGGCAACCTGCATAGATAGTAGCCATCACCTGATGTTATGAAAAGTGAGTAATCGGTTCTCTAAATAATCGAGCTAGTTTTCATGTCTAAGGCGGGACTAGAACTCTCCATCGCCTGGTGATTGACCCAAAGTCACCCAGTCGGTTTTCATGGCTAAGGCAGGACTAGAACTCACCATCTCCTGATGATTAACCCAACTCACCATCTCCAGACCCAAAGTCACCTAGCTGGCTTTCATGATTAAGGCGGGACTATAATTCACCATCTCCTGGTGATTGACCCAACTCACCATTTCCAGACCCAAAGTCACCTAGCTGGCTTTCATGATTAAGGCGGGACTAGAATTCACCATCTCCTGGTGATTGACCCAACTCACCATCTCCAGACCCAAAGTCACCTAGCTGGCTTTCATGATTAAAGCGGGACTAGAATTCACCATCTCCTGGTGATTGACCCAAAGTCACTTAGCTGGCTTTCATGATTAAAGCGGGACTAGAATTCACCATCTCCTGGTGATTGACCCAACTCACCATCTCCAGACCCAAAGTCACCTAGCTGGCTTTCATGATTAAGGCGGGACTAGAATTCACCATCTCCTGGTGATTGACCCAAAGTCACCTAGCTGGCTTTCATGATTAAAGTGGGACTAGAACTCACCATCTCCTGATGATTGACCCAAAGTCACCTAGCTGGCTTTCATGATTAAAGCGGGACTAGAATTCACCATCTCCTGGTGATTGACCCAAAGTCACCTAGCTGGCTTTCATGATTAAGGCGGGACTAGAATTCACCATCTCCTGGTGATTGACCCAAAGTCACCTAGCTGGCTTTCATGATTAAAGCGGGACTAGAATTCACCATCTCCTGGTGATTGACCCAAAGTCACCTAGCTGGCTTTCATGATTAAGGCGGGACTAGAATTCACCATCTCCTGGTGATTGACCCAAAGTCACCTAGGTGGCTTTCATGACTAAGGCGGGACTAGAATTCACCATCTCCTGGTGATTTGCTCAAAGTCACCCAGTCAGTTTTCATGTCTAAGGCGGGACTAGAACTCACCATCTCTTGGTGATTAATCCAAAGTCACCTAGGTCATGACCAATACTTTAAATTGCATTTGGAGGCCAATCA
Source organism: Erythrolamprus reginae (assembly GCF_031021105.1). NCBI lineage: Eukaryota > Metazoa > Chordata > Lepidosauria > Squamata > Dipsadidae > Erythrolamprus > Erythrolamprus reginae. The sequence goes on from NC_091958.1 coordinate 48,983,999, forward strand.
GTAGCCAATAAAGCTTGTGGAGTGATGGTGAGATATACCTTAGGTGGTACTAGAACTCACCATCTCCTGGTGATTGGCTCAAAGTCACCTAGTCATTTTTCATGTCTAAGGCGGGACTAGAACTCACCATCTCCTGGTGATTGATCCAAAGTCACCTAGCTGGCTTTCATGACTAAGGCGGGACTAGAATTCACCATCTCCTGGTGATTGGCTCAAAGTCACCTAGTCATTTTTCATGTCTAAGGCGGGATTAGAACTCACCATCTCCTGGTGATTGGCTCAGAGTCACCTGGCTGGCTTTCATGCCTAAGGTGAGACTAGAACTCACGCTCTGGTGCCTTAACCACTGGACCAAACCGTCTCTCTCTGTACGCGCTGTGTAAGACCCTAGGATTTCAGAGGAACGGATTATATCTCGTGTGGCTGCTTTTCAGACGAGGAAGCATTAAGGCAGAAGATGTGGGCCCTGGCAGAGCTGAGACAGAAGTTGGAAGAACAACATGCCCAGCAGTTGTCGTTGTTGATAGCAGAGCAGGAACGGGAACAGGAGAGGCTCCAGAAGGTGAGAAGACTCAAAAAAACCCAATAATTAATAATAATCTATATAAATAAAAATGTAAATGTCCGTTGGTTCAAAGTCTTAAATCTCCAAAAGTTCTTCACTGATTGCTTTGGAATTTTGACACAACGTTGCATTCGAATATGCACGACTTTTTATCTAACTATATTATATAGATGTCACACCTGTGACAGGTAAAAACATACAGGTGCTTAAAACAGGACCTTCTTTACTGATTGCTTTCAAATTTTGACACAACGTTGCATTCGAGTATGCGTGCACAGTTTAGATCTACCCCTGATTGCTTCTCACATGGACAATTATATGTTGCATGTTCTAGAGTCGGCAAACCAGACCGAGCCACAGCAAATGCGTGGCCGGGTACGGCTAATTAATAATAAAAATAAACATTAAAATAAAATTGTTCTGTAGGGCTCTCTGGTAGACTCCTCCCAAAAATTCACAGGTACAAATTTCAGACACACACACGTTTGAAAATTCAAAACAATGTTCTTTATAATGAAAATTCACTTAACCTAAGCCCTCTTTTGGTATAGCAAAGAGCACTCGTCTCCAAACAAACTGGTAATTTGTACAAGTCCCTTATCAGTTCTGTGATACTTCGCTTGCAGCTGTGAGGCAATTCACAGTCCTTCTTCTTTCACAAAGTGAAACACACTTTGCTCTGGTTTAGTTTCAGAGCGGGGGAAAATCAGCACACAAAAAGTCAAAGTCAGTAAAGCAGTCACGAAACACAACGATCAGATAATCCTCCACAATGGCCAAACCCACAGGCTGCTCTTTATAGCAGCCTCACTAATGACCACAGCCCCACCCAACCACAGGTGGCCTCGTTTTCTTTGATAATAATCTCTCAGTTGTTGCTGCCTATGCATCGCTCTCCGCATGCGTGGCTGTATCATTAACTCTTGTTCTGAATCCAAGGAGGAGCTAGATAATTGATCTCCTTCTGAGCTGTCTGCTCCACTCTCCTCCTCCCTGTCACTCATGTCTTCTTGGTCAGAGGAGCCTTCATCAGCAGATTCCACCGGGGGGGCAAAACAGGCCTGCAGCATGTGGATGTCTCCCCCACATCCACAGTCCTTGGGGCAGGAGCTGGGCCAGAGCTAAGCACAACAAAAATAAAATAAATCCCTGGACCTTTCCCACTTTGCCAGAAATCTGGATGCGCAGGGATTCTGATAAGGAAGAAAGGGTTGAAAAGGCAGGGTAGGAATCTCATAATGAATCTTCCCCATCCAGATTGCTCTCTGGGATCTGTCGCAGGGCAAATTTCCCAGAATTCCCAGTGGAGCAATATTCGGAGGGGTCACTCCAACCCATCTGACATGCAAAAGTTGGGCCCAAAAGAACACCTAATAAAATATCCCTACCCTTTAGACTTTCAAAAAAAGACAGGATTTAATTAGCAAAAAATATTGTCCTTTGACATTTGTTGGTTGTAACCACAATCTCCTTTTTTTTCTTCAACGGCCCAGGAGATCGAAGAGCAGGCGTGGAGATTAAAAGAAGAAAAAAACACATCTGAAAGTGGGATTCCTCCCATTGATATTGGCAACGGCGTGGCTCTGGAGTGGAGGAAAATCACTGATACTAACTTGTTGGAATCCGTGCTGAATCGAGTCGAGGCTGCCCATAGCACCAGCTTAGAGAACGAGGGTAAAAGCAGAAACGGTGCATGCTGATTTGAATGTGTAGCCCAGGGTGAATAAACCATAAAGAACACCTCCTTCGTATTTGTTTGACGATTCGTGTGTTTTCCTGACTATCTGGAGTTGAGTATTAAAAGCCACAGAAACATTCCGTTTCCTTCCTGGATGATTCCTGAAGGACATCACTGAATGTCCGCAGTCTGCATTGGTTGCCGATCAGTTTCCGGTCACAATTCAAAGTGTTGGTTATGACCTATAAAGCCCTTCATGGCACCGGACCAGATTATCTCAGGGACCGCCTTCTGCCGCACGAATCCCAGCGACCAGTTAGATCCCACAGAGTGGGTCTTCTCCGGGTCCCGTCAACTAAACAATGCCGCTTGGCGGGACCCAGGGGAAGAGCCTTCTCTGTGGTGGCCCCGGCCCTCTGGAACCAACTCCCCCCAGAGATTAGAATTGCCTCCACCCTCCTTGCCTTTTGTAAGCTACTTAAAACCCACCTCTGCTGTCAGGCATGGGGGAATTGAGATGCTCTTTCCCCCTAGGCCTTTACAATTTTATGCATGGTATGTCTGTATGTATGTTTGGCTTTTTATATTAATGGGTTTTAATCATTTTTAGTATTGGATTATCATTGTACACTGTCTTATTGTTGCTGTTAGCCGCCCCGAATCTCCGGAGAGGGGCGGCATACAAATCCAATAAATAATAAATAAATAAAGCTTAAGGTTATAGGTCCGTGATAGCAAACTATGGCACGCATGTCATTGTCAGCTGCTGTTCTGCACCAAATGCCCAAACCGTAACATGTGTGTGCTGGAGACAAGCAAGGACTTGGCTCAAAGACCAGCAAGACTGAGTGCATGTGCAGGCTGGAAACTAGTGGACCAGGTGGTATGTGCACCAGCTTCTGGTGCTCTGATGCGCACCTGCATGCATATGCACGCACATGCACGTTCCAATTTGGGCACTCGGTTTCAAAAAGGCTCACCGTCGCTGTTATTGGCAGTCCTCTGTTTACAACTCATTTGCTTAACCATGGGGTGCCTTTAATGACTGTGCCATTGACTTTAGGATTGCTGCATTTGGTTAAAACCTGCTGGTCATAAAATCAGGCATGAGTATGTAAATGATCTGTTTAACAACGATCATGACCTGCGATTGTAATTGTGAGCTCAATTATGATTGTAAGTCGAGGATAACCCGTCTTTCCATGATCCAGACAGCTGGAGAAATTATCACGAAATCTAATAGAATAGAATAGAATAGAATAGAATTCTTTATTGGCCAACTGTGATTGGACACACAAAGAATTTGTCTTTTGTGCAGATCCTCTTAGTGTACATAAAAGAAAATATAGATTTGTCAAGAATCATGTGGTACAGCACTTAATGATTGTCATAGGGGTCAAATAAGCAATGAAGAAACAATCAACATTAATAAAAATCTTAGGTTACAAGTAACAAGTTACAATCATGCAGGAAAAGGATAATAGGAATGATGAGAAAAAACTAGTGGAAATAGAAGTGCAGACTTAGTAAAAAGTTTGACAGTGTTGAGGGAATTATTTGTTTAGTAGAGTGAGGGCGTTTGGGAATTTTTTTTTAGCTCACGTGAATGAGGAATACAGGTAGCCCTCAACTTACAACAGTTCATTTAGTGACGGTTCAAAGTTACAGCGGCACTGAAAAAAGAGACTTATCGTTTTTCAGAGTTGCAACCGTTGCAAGCACCCCCATTGTCACGTGATCACGATAAAGAGGATTGGCAACTGGTTCATGCTTACGACCATTGCAGTGTGCCGGGAGCATTTTTGCAACCTTCTGACCAACGCAGTCCACAGGGAAGCCAGAGTTCACTTAACAGCCAAGTTACTAACTTATTAACCACAGTGATTTATTTCACTGTGGCAAGAAATGTCGTAACCTGCGAATCTAGCTCCCTCCAGAGATTCGCAGTGCCCCCACCATCCTAAGACTCACTTATGTCGCCAGGCATGGGGCAATGAGATCATGCCCACCCCCCCGACTATTAAATGTGATGTGTGGTTGTGACTAAGTTGATTGACTGTTTTTAATATAGTGGGATCTTAGCTTATAGTTTTAATTAATTAGCTTTGTATACACATTCAAGTTTTATTGGATTTATATGCCGCCCCTCTCCGAAAACCCGCGGCGGCTAACAACAATCATGAACAATATACAATAAAATCCAATACTAAAAGCAAATTAAAACCCCTTAATATATAAAAACCAAACATACATACAAACATACCATGCATACAGTTGTAACAGCCTAGGGGGAGAAGAAGTCTTAATTCTCCCATGCCTGACGACAGAGGTGGGTTTTAAGTAGCTTAGGAAAGGCAAGGAGGGTGGGGGCAATTCTAATCTCTGGGGGGAGTTGGTTCCAGAGGGCCGGGGCCGCCACAGAGAAGGCTCTTCCCCTGGGTCCCGCCAAGTGGCATTGTTTAGTTGATGGGACCCGGAGAAGGCCCACTCTGTGGGACCTAACCAGCCGCTGGGATTCGTGCAGCAGAAGGCGGTCCCTGAGGTAATCTGGTCCGGTGCCATGAAGGGCTTTATAGGTCATAACCAACACTTTGAATTGTGACCGGAAACTGATCGGCAACCAATGCAGACTGCGGAGTGTTGGTGTGACATGGGCATATTTAGGGAAGCCCATGACAGCTCTCGCAGCTGCATTCTGCACGATCTGAAGTTTCCGAACACTCTTCAAAGGTAGCCCCATGTAGAGAGCGTTACAGTAGTCGAGCCTCGAGGTGATGAGGGCATGAGTGACTGTGAGCAGTGAGTCCCAGTCCAGATAGGGTTGCAACTGATGCACTGATGTACCCTGTGAGCCGCCCCGAGTCTTCGGAGAAGGGTGGCATAGAAGTTTTATAAATAATAATAATAATAATAATAATAATAATAATAATAATAATAATAATAATAATACCTGGGGCAAAGCTCATTTAACAAAATCCTCACTTCACAACATAAATTTTGGGGCTCAATTGTGATCGTAAATTGAGGACTACCTGTAGCATATAACTAATACAGGTTTCTTTAGTTTTGATGTTCATTGGCTTAATTATGACCTCCACCGTTAAAACTTTTTAAACACAGGTTTCGTGAACACTGGATCTCCATTCTACCTCTGGGAGCAGCCATCAAACGGAAAACTGGTTTCGGCATCCAGGTCTACTAGCCGGAGTAAAATGAGGTGGTCACAGGTAGGGATTTAAAAACCAGTGTTGGCAGATAAATCCTAGAGGAGTTAACGTTAACGTTTTATTAGCGAAAGTCAATAATTAGTCATGGCAATCTCCAAGAAAGAGGTAAGGTGTAATACTTTGAGACGGATCTCCAACCGTGGCAATTTTAAGCCTGGTGGACTTCAACTCCCATAATTCTTTTGTTGACCTGTTGCGTAAATGTGGGATTTAATATCCCTTTTTTAAAAAAATTATATTTTATTTAATGCTAATATTAGTGTGGGAATTTGGTATCCCGTTTTTAGGAAATGCATATAAAAAGCCGATTCCATCCGATGGACACTTGAGACTCCAGAGGGTATTCACTCTGTTTAGGTTCATTAAATGCAAGCTCATGCGGGAAATTAGTTTAGGTCCCACAGAGTGGGTCTTCTCCGGGTCCCGTCAACTAAACAATTGACCCAGGGGAAGAGCCTTCTCTGTGGCGGCCCCGGCCCTCTGGAACCAACTCCCCCCAGAGATTAGAATTGCCCCCACCCTCCTTGCCTTTCGTAAGCTACTTAAAACCCACCTCTGCCGCCAGGCATGGGGGAATTAAGATTCCTTTTTCCCCCTAGGCCTTTTACAATTTTATGCATGGTATGTCTGTCTGTATGTTTGGTTTTTTTTATATTAAGGGGTTTTTAATTCGCTTTTAGTATTGGATTATTATTGTACACTGTTTATGATTGCTGTTAGCCGCCCCGAGTTTTCGGAGAGGGGCGGCATATAAATCCAATAAATAATAATAATAATAATAATAATAATAATAATAATAATAATAATAATATTATTATTCTTGGGGTTTGTCTGATTTTACTTTTTCCCTTGTAGGTGTACAGCCCTGCCATGAAAAGAAGATTCAACAAGATCTCTGCTCTGGCCAAGGGATTTCTAACCAGGAGGCTCTTGCAGACGGAGAAGCTAAGGCATCTGAGACAAACGGTCCACGTAAGGAACCATCTCCCGTAGGCCAGTGAGGGCGAACCTTTTTTCCCTCGGGTGTCAAAAGCGTGCGTGCGGTATCATGCACACACCCATAATTCAATGCCCCACCGTGCTCCCCTCTGCTGACCCCCCCATGCATACGTGCATGACCTCTTGTTCCCCCATTTCCCAACTTCTTGTGGGCTTGGTAGTACCATTTTTCCCCCTTCCCTAGGCTCCAGAGGCTTCCCGGAGCCTGGAGAGGGCAAAAACAGCCTCCCTCGCTCCCCAAGACCCTCCAGAGGCCGAAAAGGCCCTCCCAGAGCCTCCACATGAGCCAAAAATCTGCTCACCAGCACGCACATGCTATTGCTAACATGTTGTAAGCCGCCCTGAGTCTAAGAAGAAGGGCGGCATAAAAATCGAATAAATAAATAAATAAACAGCCCTATCAGGCTATGCCCGTGATCTGCATGTAGACATAATTAAAATGTAGCATGTTTTTTCCTCCACCTCTTTTCCTTTCTTTGGCACACTTGGTCCTTTATAAACTTGAATTATCTGCAGAAACCTGGTGCTGCTGTCTGTTCCTTATCTCTGCTGTCCAAATGTTGCCTCTCTGACTTTTATTTTTTTTATCTTATCCTGTGCTGTTGAAAGAAGTTGTGTGTGTGTGTGTGTCTGTCTGTCTATCTCTATCTATCTATCTATCTATCTATCTATCTATCTATCTATCTATCTATCTATCTATCTATCTATCTATCTATATCTATCTCTAATCTCTCTCTCTCTCTCTCTCTCTCTCTCTATTCTACATTTGAATTCATTGTGAGGAGAATTTATTTATTTATTTATTCATTCATTCATTCATTCATTCATTCATTCATTCATTCATTCATTCATTCATTCATTCATTCAATTTTTATGCCGCCCTTCTCCTTAGACTCAGGGCAGCTTACAACATGTTAGCAATAGCACTTTTTTTAACAGAGCTAGGCTATATTGCCCCCACAATCTGGGCCCTCATTTTACCAACCTCGGAAGGATGGAAGGCTGAGTCAACCTTGAGCCAGTGATGAGATTTGAACCGCTGACCTTCAGATCTACAAGTCAGCTTCAGTGGCCTGCAGTACAGCAGTCTACCTGCTGCGCCACCCCGGTGTCTTGTACCACCAACGGTGTCTATGTGCCTTCCTTTTGTAGGATACAATGGAGTTCATCAAAAGCTTTCAATCCGAAGCTCTGTTGAAGAGAGGAAGCCTCCCCACTCAAGATGCCAATCTCCAAGAAAGAGTTGTCGCTCAGGTAAGGTGTATGCTTTGAGATAGGTGTCTCCAAACTTGTCAACCTTAAGCCCGGACGACTTCAACTCCCAGAATTCCCCAGCCGGCTTTTGCTTGTGAATATCATTACAGTAAGATTGTAGCATTTTGTAGTATGTATGTATGTATGTATGTATGTATGTATGTATGTATGTATGTATGTATGTATGTATTGGACTGTATGCCGCCTCTCTCTGTGGACTCGGGGCGGCTCACGACACATCAAAAAACAATACACAATAACACATCTGAAATCCAATTAACGTAAATAACTAAATCTAAAGCCATTCTAAAAAAAGCTAAAACATTAAGTGTTCGGAAACTTCAGATCGTGCAGAATGCAGCTGCGAGAGCTATCATGGGCCTTCCTAAATATCCCCATGTCACACCAACACTCTGCAGTCTGCATTGGTTGCCGATCAGTTTCCGGTCACAATTCAAAGTGTTGGTTATGACCTATAAAGCCCTTGATGGCACCGGACCAGAATATCTCCGGGACCGCCTTCTGCCACACGAATCCCAGCGGCCAGTTAGGTCCCACAGAGTTGGCCTTCTCCGGGTCCCGTCGACTAAACAGTGTCGGTTGGCGGGACCCAGGGGAAGAGCCTTCTCTGTGGTGGCCCCGACCCTTTGGAACCAACTCCCCCCAGATATCAGAGTTGCCCCTACCCTGCTTGCCTTTCGTAAGCTCCTTAAAACCCACCTCTGTCGTCAGGCATGGGGGAATTGATACTTTCCCTCCCCCTAGGCTTATAAAATTTATGCATGGTATGTCAGTATGTATGATTGGTTTCTAAATTGGGGTTTTTAAGTTAACTTAATAGATTTGTTTACATTGTATTATTGTTGCTGTTAGCTGCCCCGAGTCTGCGGAGAGGGGCGGCATACAAATCTGATAGATAGATAGATAAATTAATTAATTAATTAATTAATTAATTTGGTGTGTTTCTTTATTCTAGTTGCAGGCAGCCCTATATGATATTCATGATATTTTCTTCAAAATGGAGGCGGGCGAGAGGATGAGCATCTTGCGTCAGGATCGAGAAATTCGCAAAGAGAAAATGCTTCGGCAGCTGGTGCGTTGCGGCCACCCGTCCCTTACAGCTAGTCCTCGTCTTATGACCACAGTTGAGCCCAACATTTCTGTTGCTAAGTGAGATGTTGGTTAAGTGACCTTGGCCTCCTTTGACAACCTCTCTTGCCCCAGTTGTTAAGTGATACACTGCAGTTGTTACGTTAGTAACACAGCTCACTCATTCGTTTTGTTAAAATATTGTAAAAGGGGATCCCATGATCTTGGTCATAAGTATGAACCAGTTGCCACGGGTCGGAATTCTGATTGGGTAACCACGGGGATGCTGCAAAGGCCTTAAGTGTGGGAAATGGTCATAAGTCACTTTTTTAGTGCCGCTGTAACTTCAAACTGTCACTAAATGAACTGTTGTAAGTCATGGACTGTTCTTGTTAATATGCAGTAGCTTCTGTTTTTTGTTTTCTTCTGTGACTTTGGAAAGCTTTAATGCTGGTTTTAAATAGTTTATTTATTTATTTATTTGATTTTTATGCCGCCCTTCTCCTTAGACTCAGGGTGGCTTACAACATGTTAGCAATAGCACTTTTTAACTGAGCCAGCCTATTGCCCCCACAATCCGGGTCCTCATTTTACCCACTTCGGAAGGATGGAAGGCTGAGTCAATCTTGAGCCGGTGACGAGATTTGAACCGCTGACCTTCAGATGTACAAGTTAGTTTCAGTGGCCTGCAGTACAGCACCCTACCTGCTGCGCCACCCTGGCTCACCAGCGTGCAGGTTTACAACTTGGTCTAACTGTAATTTGGGCGAGGTTTGTTTTTGTGTTAAACGTAATATCCTACAAATTGTCTTGCAAAAAAACTAACGCCTCTAATTGTTGGGTGTCTAGGACAAGGCCAAGTCCCCGAGAGACAGAGTGACTCTTTCTACAGCTACGCAGAAGTCTCTGGATAGAAAGAAGTGCGTAAAGTACGTGGCGGAAACGGTAACACATCCGTGCAAGCAGCACACAGATAACCGTATTTTTCTGAATATAAGACGCACCTTTTTAGCCCCCAAAAAGAGGATGAAAACCTGGCTGCGTCTTATACACCGAATGTAGCCCCACCCAGCCACCCCACTCCTTTGGCCTCTGCCTCCCAGCAATTTACCTCCTTGCAGCAAATTGAACAGAGCCTGTGAAGCCAAGCAACTGATTATCAGGTTCCTGACCTTCAGCTGATTTGAGGCTACAGGCAGCCATACTGAAAGTGAAACTAAAGCTGCAAAGAGGCAAATTGCTGGGAGGCAGAGACAGAAATCCCCCACCCCGTTTTCCTTCCCCAAAACTATGGTGCGTCTTATACTCATTAAAATACGGTACTTTAGATGTGCTGATGCAAAGTGCTTTATATTGTAAGGTTTGTCAATTACAGTAATACCTCGTCTTACGAACCTAATTGGTTCCAGGGGGAGGTTCGTAAGACGAAAAGTTCGTAAGACAAAACATTGTTTCCCATAGGAAACAATGTAAAATCAATTAATCCGTGCAACGGGAAAAAAAACCCGCCAAGAAATGCCGCCGTCCGGTTCTCACCTTTTGAAAAAGCCGGGGGTGCTTCCCAGCGTCCTCCTGAACCCGAACGCCAAACCCGAACTTCCGGGTTCGGCGTTTGGGAGGCCGCCGAGAAGCCCCCCGGCTGTTTTAAAAGGTGACAGCCGGGTGGCAGAGCTTCCCAGCGGCCTCCCGAACCCGAACTTTTGCCGAACTTCCGGGAAACCCTGCTGCCCGGCTGTCACCTTTTAAAACAGCCGGGGGGCTTCTCGGCGGCCTCCCGAACGCCGAACCCGGAAGTTCGGGTTTGGCGTTCGGGTTCAGGAGGACGCTGGGAAGTCCCCCAGCTGTTTCAAAACGTGACAGCCGGGCGGCAGGGCTTCTCGGCGGGTTCATAAGAAGAAAAAAGTTCGTAAGAAGAGGCAAAAATTTTCTGAACCCCGGGTTCGTATCTCAGGTTCGTAAGACGAGGGGTTTGTATCATGAGGTACCACTGTAGTGGGAAAAGGGGAAAATCTTTATTTTTGATCGGGAGGAGGGGGGCTCCATCCTCAGCAACTTTAAGATCTGGGGACTTCAACTCCCAGAATTCCCCAGGCTGCCATGTCTGAAAAGGCTCAGGATTTTGTCTTTTGTCAAGCTGTATGCATAGCCTGCTTTCACGTGGTTTGCCAAGTCACCCTTTCTTATATAACAAGGGGACAGAAATAAGGTGGCTAGAACAACACGCTTGCTTATAATGTCTTACCGACAAGGAGACGTTCTCGTCTTCTCCCAAACCGTATTTTCACGTGCTTCCTTTTCCCCAATAGGGCTGCGGAAATGGGAATCCCAAATAAAAAAGCCGTTGGGAAGCCAAAAATAATTGAAAACAGGTTTGTAACATTTTAAACATTACGGTATTGTAGTAATACTGACCCTTGTCATCCAAATCCAGTCTAAACTAAACTGTCTGTGCAACTAACCATAACGGCGTTTGCCCAGGTTTGCCTGGTGCACCAGTTGCGGCCCTATTTGGACTGGGGGTCACTGTTCACAGTCACTCATGCCCTCATCACCTCGAGGCTCGACTACTGCAATGCTCTCTACATGGGGCTACCTTTGAAGAGTGTTCGGAAACTTCAGGTCGTGCAGAATGCAGCTGCGAGAGCAATCATGGGCTTTCCCAAATATGCCCATGTTACACCAACACTCCGCAGTCTGCATTGGTTGTCGATCGGTTTCCGGTCACAATTGAAAGTGTTGGTCATCACCTATAAAGCCCTTTATGGCACCGGACCAGGGTATCTACGAGACTGCCTTCTGCCGCACAAATCCCAGCGACCAGTTAGGTCCCACAGAGTGGGTCTTCTCCGGGTCCCGTCAACTAAACAATGTCGCTTGGCGGGATCCAGGGGAAGAGCCTTCTCTGTGGCGGCCCCGACCCTCTGGAACCAACTCCCCCCCGAGATTAGAATTGCTCCCACCCTCCTCGCCTTTCGTAAGCTTCTTAAAACCCACCTCTGCTGCCAGGCACAGGGGAATTGAGATACTCTTTCCCCCTAGGCCTTTACAATTTTATGCATGGTATGTCTGCATGTATGTTTGGTTTTACAATAGGGGTTTTTAACTGTTTATATTGGATTGTCATATGCTGTTTACTACTGTTGTTAGCCGCCCCGAGTCTACAGAGAGGGGCAGCATACAAATCTAATAAAATCAAAATCAATCAAAATATTAATAATAATAATAACAACAACAACAACAATAATAATAGCAGCTTGGATTTGCACATACGCTATGCCAACACCTTGTGACAGTGATGGCGAACCTATGGCATAGATGCCACAGGTGGTACACAGAGCCATATCTGCTGGCACATGGGCCGTTACCCTAGCTCAGCTCCAATGTGAATGTGCAGGCTGGCCAGCTGATTTTTGGCTCACACAGAGGTTCTGGGAGGGCGTTTTTGGCTTCCAGAGAGTCTCTTGGAGGAATGGGGAGGGCATTTTTGGCATCCCCAGGCTCCAGAGAAGCCCCTGGAGCTTGGGGAGGGCAAAAAAAGAGGCCTACTGGGCCCATCAAAGGTTGGGAAATGGGCTGTTTCAGGCCTCCAGAGGGCCTTCGGGGAGTGGGGGAGGCCATTTTTGCCCTCCTCAGGCATTAAATTATGGGTATAGGTTTGTGCGTGCGCGATAACACACACATAGACGCTTTCGGCACCCGAGGGGAAAAAATGTTCGCCATCTGTATAGTCTGGAGGACAGAAGGAAAAGTGGGGACACGATCGAAACATTTAAATATGTTAAAGGGTTAAATAAGGTCCAGGAGGGAAGTGTTTTTAATAGGAAAGTGAACACAAGAACAAGGGGACACAATCTGAAGTTAGTTGGAGGAAAGATCAAAGGCAACATGAGAAAATATTATTTTACTGAAAGAGTAGTAGATCCTTGGAACAAACTTCCAGCAGACGTGGTTGGTAAATCCACAGTAACTGAATTTAAACATGCCTGGGATAAACATAGATCCATCCTAAGATAAAATACAGGAAATAGTATAAGGGCAGACTAGATGGACCATGAGGTCTTTTTCTGCCGTATCTTCTATGTTTCTATCACTGCCTTAAGACATCCTACGGGGGTGGACAAAAAAATGGAAACAGCTTGCAGCTCTTCCGTGGAATCCAGATTTGTGAAGCTCCCTTCAAACAGTTTTTATGGAAACTGGGTTCTGTACGTGTCTATTGAACTCTGTAGTGGTTTTAGGAGCTGCGGTCTTGCGATCCGCTCTAACAATTCGCTTTAGAGTCCCACCAGTCTCTCTCAGACAACTTCGACTTTTGACCAGACCTGTGCTTGGCTGAGGACGTTTTCCCTTCTCTTTCAAAAGCAGTCATGACTTTTGAGACATGACCTCTTGAAACGCCAAACATTCAGGCACTTTCTGTTACACTAGCGCCTGCCATTCGAGCATCAACAATTTGGCCTCTTTGAAAGTCTGAGAGGTCTGCCATTTCTAGAAGTTTATAACCAATTTCCTTAAATTTCTGTTTTAAAAAAAGGTAGTTTAAAAAAACATATCAAATAACAGAATTAAAAACAAAAAAAACATTAAAATATGTCACGTTTTGATTGATTTGAACATGTTCAAACATTATGATGCCAAAATTATGTTTCCATTTTTATGTCCACCCTCTGTAGATCAAGGGCGGCCAACTCAATTTCATTGAGGGCTGCATTCAGGGCTGTGTTTGACCTGAGAGGGCCATGGGGGGCGGGCGTCGCCATGGGGGAATGGCCAGCTTGACATCACTCATGTTGGTGGCCCAGCAAAAATGGGCTCCCAAGATCCATCTTTAGTTGCGATGGACACTTGCAAGCCTCTGCCAGCGAAAATGTAGCTTTGCAGAGCCACATGTAGTCCTCACAAGCTCCGTTTTCTCTGAGAGAGGCTGGTCCTTTGCTGTTTCCAGGGCGCCCCCCTGGGCCTGATCTAAGCACCCTGTGGGCCGGATCCAGCCCCTGGGCCTTGAGTTTGACACCCCATGAAAGAGAGAGAGAGATGAAAGGGGGGAGAGAGAGATAGCAAGAGAGAAAAGAGAAAGAATGCAAGAGAGCTGGAAAGAAAAAGTGAGAGAGAAAGAAAGCAATAGAGAGAGAGAAAGAGAGAGAGAGAGAGAGCAAGAGGGGGAGAGAGAAAGAGAGAGAAATGACTCTTGATTGAAAGCATATGGTAAAAAGCACCCAAATAATAACAGAAAAAACCCCCAGCCGTTTGTGTGTGTGTGTGTGTGTGTGTGTGTGAACTCTTGAACCATTTCCAATAGCTCACCTCTAATTGGAAATGGTTCAAGAGTTCACACACACACACACACACAAGGGGGGAGGAGACAGGGATGGAAAAAGAGAAGATAATAATAGTAATAGATTTTGGTTTTGTTTTATTATTAATTTCTTTTAATAAAAAAAGGGAATTTTTTTCTTATTTATTTATCTATTTATTTATTTATTTATTTATCTATCTATTTATTTATCTATTTATCTATCTATCTATCTATCTATCTATTTATCTATTTATTTATCTATCTATTTATCTATCTATTTATTTATCTATCTATTTATCTATCTATTTATCTATCTATCTATCTATCTATCTATCTATCTATCTATCTATCTATCTATCTATCTATCTATCTATCTATCTATCTATCTATCTATTTTTCTATGCCGCCCAGTCCCAAAGGGACTGTCGCTCAGACACTATATTTTTCCACCCACACCGGGAAAAAAAATTAGAGGGAACATTGATTGTGAGTAGATAATAACACTTGCATGCCCTCCGTTTCCAATCACTCCCAAGTGCTTACACCACAATTGGTCTTGCTTTGTCCCCATTCCGTCCTGAATTTTCCTAGTCATTTTCATTCATTCTCTTGCTACTGCCATTCTCTGAGAAAGCAAGCTTTTATTGTTACAAACACAAAACGTGATTTCTTCTGCAGGGTTCTTCAGCCCAACCAAGGCCAAAACGCTCCTATCCAAAGGCTGCTGTCCAGACAAGGGTAAGGCCGAACCTCTTGTATATACGGGTGTTTGGGGAAATAACATTTTTTTTTAAATGGATGCAGGTGACTTATTACCTCCTTTTATGTTCAATCAGAACCTCTAAGGCCTCAGTGAAAGGGGCTGAGCAAAATAGAAAGAAACCCTCAGACCACAGAGTGCCTAGCAAGGCCTTTTCAGGTGTGTACACAAAACTGGGTGCTGGGATCCCTCGCGCACGAAGGATGCTTTCCGTAGAAGGAGCTTAACCAGCGGATCATTTCTTTTCCTCTCGGTGCAACCAGCTCTGCTCTAACCGCGCTATACTAACCCTCACTGGAATGAACACAACGCAGATTGCAAAAATTGTGCTCACCGATTGCATGACGAGGCGACTCGTTTTCGCTTGGGTCCACTATTATTACTCCGAGCAAAGCTTCCGAAACTGGGATGGCATATGATTTTTATTTTTAAGTTACGGTTTCATTTTGTGGATAACACCCAATGCCTGAACATTGGAGGAAGGGGTTTTTTTTTGTGTGTGTGTGTGTGTTTTAACTAAAACTTCCTGGCTGGAGCACTGTTTCTCACATGACTGTGCATGTTCGTGCCACATACATACATACGTGTTCTGTCGGGCTCTCTGGTAGACTCCTCCCAAAAATTCACAGGTACAAATTTCAGACACACACACACACGTTTGAAAATTCAAAACGATGTTCTTTATAATGAAAATTCACTGAAACCAAGCCCTCTTTTGGTATAGCAAAGAGCACTGGTCTCCAAACAAACTGGTAATTTGTACAAGTCCCTTATCAGTTCTGTGAAACTTAGCGTGCAGCTGTGAGGCAATTCACAGTCCTTCTTCTTTCACAAAGTGAAACACACTTTGCTCTGGTTTAGTTTCAAAGCGGAGAAAAATCAGCACACAAAAAGTCAAAGTCAGCAAAGCAGGCACGAAACACAACCATCAGATAATCCTCCACAATGGCCAAACCCACAGGCTGCTCTTTATAGCAGCCTCACTAATGACCACAGCCCCACCCAACCACAGGTGGCCTCATTTTCTTTGATAATAATCTCTCAGTTGTTGCTGCCTATGTATCGCTCTCTGCATGCGTGGCTGTATCATTAACTCTTGTTCTGAATCCAAGGAGGAGCTAGATAGTTGATCTCCTTCTGAGCTGTCTGCCCCACTCTCCTCCTCCCTGTCACTCATGCCTTCTTGGTCAATGGAGCCTTCATCTGAAGATTCCACCGGGGGCAAAACAGGCCTGCAGCATGTGGATGTCTCCCCCACATCCACAGTCCTTGGGGCAGGAGCAGGGCCAGAGCTAACCACAACACATACGTATGTATGTAATGTGATGAGGGGAAAATGGATGGCCTTAGAACAGTGGTTCCCAATGGGTTTTTTGAGTCATGCCCCTCTAAGCATCTCTAAAATCCTGATGCCTCCCCCCTCCATAACACGTAATTCTCACTATTCAAAAAGTAAACTCCTATACACTCGGAGGAAGCATAATGAGCCGAGGTGGCACAGTGGGTAGAGTGCAGTACTGCAGGCCACTAAAGCTGACTGCTAGATCTGTAGGTCAGCGGTTCAGATCTCATCACTGGCTCAAGGTTGACTCAGCCTTCCATCCTTCCCGAGCTGAGATTAGCAAAGGTTCGCGTGCTAGCGGATATGGCTCCGAGTGCCACCTGTGGCACCCGTGCCATTCATTCATTCATTCATTCATTCATTCATTCATTCATTCATTCATTCATTCATTCATTCAATCAATCAATCAATCAATCAATCAATCAATCAATTAATTGGATTTGTATGCCGCCCCTCTCCGAGGACTCGGGGCAGCTCACAACATATATAAAGAGACAATAGAAAAATCAATCCAATTAACACATAAAAACAATCCTTAAAAATCTACTTTAAAAACTCCCATTACCCTTCATCCAACAATCGTACTAAAAACATTGTCGAAGTGTGTGCCCCCACTATTTGAATCTTGGCTATTCAAAGAATAAACTTCTAAATGCACTGGGCGAAGGCAGCCAAAGGAGCGTTGTACAATAAAGAAAATGCTCACTGAATTTATACACATTGAGCTTCGAGGAGAGTTAACAGTTCTTGTTGCAGGCTCCTGGCTATAGTTTACAATATCCGCCTTCACTACCTTCTGTCATTGTTCTATTTCTGCTCTGTTTAATTTGACATCAAGGAGGTTAGCTGCAATTCCTTGAAAACACAGGAACACAGAATCGCCTGTCTTTGCTGACTGCTAGAATGACTTTCCTGGCAAAATTGAAGGTGTTTATCCATTTTTACAGTCCGTATATGTTCCAAATCAATTTTATTGCCTACCAAGGCCACACGTGGTTGAGTTTCTGACTCTTCGTTGACCTTCTTTACAAAATTATGCCAATTTTCTAAGTTTTCAAAGCTCTGTTGGTTTGTAACATCATACACCAAAAGGACAGCCTCTGCACCATAGATATATTTGTCCAGCATCTTGCTTCCTATTGTTTGGCCTCCAATATCCCATACATAGGTTTTCCATCACTGCTTTGTGGTGTTCCTCTACTAATCTGTCCTTCAGAACAAAAGTTCCATTTGCGTCTGCTTTTAAACTTCTTGCTTGGGGCCTTTTAAGCTCGTTACCTTTTAAATAAACAAGACCGGTTATTTTTGAATTTTTGCTTTTTCAGGAGTATCTGTGGGAAGAATCCCAAGAAAGAAGCCAAATGTTGCGACAACCTAAGGAGACAGCATTCCCTCGGCTAGGAAGTGGCTTAACATTGCCCTTCAATGTTCTCCAGATGTTCCTTCAAGGAACGCAGGTCGATGAGAGAGGTCTGTGCATGGTCCTGTTGAAGAGGCTTAGAAGGAATCCGAAACGGAAATATGAAGGAAGGCAAGGGAAATACGAGCCTTCCATTTGAGTTCTGGGGTTTTGTGTTTTGTTTGTGGATGTTTTCAAGAAGATTCTTCAAGCAAACTTTTGAACCTGAGCTGCATTTGTCAATTGTGCAATAAATAACCCAGAAGTGTGATGGCTTTAGATGACCTGCATTCCTGCTTCTCTCCGTCACAGCTTTGGGATGTTTTCAGAGCACTTCTGAAAAGAAAAAAAATTGGTCTCAGTTCTCTGGATCGTTTCCAAAGATGGCTGCACTTTTGTCTTACACAAAGCTTCTCTTGGCCAGTTCAATTCTCTGGAAATCAGGAGGGTCATGATGTTGAACATATGTTTCTTTAAGGTTTGCGCAATGATGCTGCGAATTAGAGCAGGGGTCTCTAGCCTTGGCATCTTTAAGACTTGTGGACTTTAACTCCCAGAGTTGAAGTCCCCAATTCTGGGAATTGAAGTCCACGAGTCTTAAAGTTCGCCAATCTCATTTTTTCTGGCTGTGGTCTTGTTTACTGAGCATTCTCTTGTTTATAAAATGTGATCAGACTTGATTTTTGAAGCAAGTGAACTAGAAACCTCTTTAACAAATGCTAAACAACTAATAGGGGGACGGGGAAGGTTATTTTGCTAAACATTTGCCCTAGTTCTCTTTTTAAATCCAGATATCTGGTGGCATCCTTCGAATAATGAGTGATCAGTGCTTATAATGAATTGGACTAACATTGTGCAACTTGAATTAGTCCAAGTTTACTTAATTAACATTGGACTAAAAGATAGATTGGATTAACATTGTCCATCTTTTCTCTTTCAATGTATGACATGAGATTGACCACCATTTTAATTTCACAGAAAAGCTGGATGAACAAAAGCATTTCAAAACACAAATTGTGTTTATGTAAATATTGTTTTGGAGATGGGGTGTGTGTGCGTGAATTGGAGTGGATTTTAGTGTGGTTTTGAAAGATTGAAATAAGACCATGTGACGTGCTGCTTTTAGCTTAGTGATTTATCCCAGTAGCATCTTTAGTCACAGTTAATGTGTAATGTTAATGTTAATGTTCAGATGGTATTAATATTTTGCTAGTGGTAGAGGTTTCAGCTGTGTTGCTTAAATCATTCCCTCGAATTGAGAAATTAAGGTTCAGCTATAAAAAAAATGGGGTTAAGTTTATATATGGGTACAGTTATTTGTACTCGGACGCTTATAAACGTATATACTGTATATCGTCTAATGGTTTTATTACATCGTGCAGTGTTTAAAAATCACATTTCGGATTGGGGCTGTCCTAGTGCCTATGTAAAAATAAAAAGTCAAGGATTATTGATAGGATAATAAGTTAAACTTGCTGGGATATTTATTGTAGAGAAAAATCACATACAAATGGATAAACAAGTCAACAATATAAAAATGTAAGCCACACTCAACCCCGCTCTTAGATTTCTCATCCCGACTTAACCAGGATGTATAAGAAAACTCCAACAAGCATCTGGTCAAACAAGCATCTGATTTGAATTTTGCACAAATGCTTTGTATTTCTGGTTTTTTAAAACTCTGCTTCTTTGCTTGTTTCGTCTGCTTATCCGAAGGGAGGCCTGAAATAGGAGTCCATGAACTACAGAGGTTGACTCTGCTTTCACGGTAAAAACGGACAAGCCACGAATTGCGATGTAACCAATCATGGTTTTAAAGATTGCCCTTAGCTAATTTGAGGAGCATATTGCAAGCGCTGGTCACGGAAATAATTCACAGCATTCTGGTTTTCAGTGCTCTTGCCCGAGGTTCACAAAATCTAAACTGAACATTCACAAGCTGATTTAAAAATTGTGGTGGTTACCTTTGCATGTTAAGCTACAGTTTACATGTTGTGTCGATGCTAAAAGTAATCTAATTGTGTGCTGTGGAGTTAGACATAGGCCGCATGTAAATACAAGCATGTTCTTAAGTACAAGTTCTGTAATTTAAGTGGACCTTTTGATATTTTAGCACAAAACTTTTTATTTATAAATTAACAGCATACGGTCTTCTATTTACAAGTGCCAGGATGCCTTTTGTAACGTAATGTTTCATATTTATTTATTCTCAATATTTGTTTGCCTTTTTTTTGAGTGGAATGCCGTGCTATTATAAGCCTTATTTTTGTATATTGTTTTTCACTTGTCCTTTTTAAAAATATCTTTAAGTATATTACACAATTAAACTTTTTTTTAAAAAAAACACCAGTATTTGTATGCGTGCATATATATACATTTTCTTCCTCAAATCCTTTCTGTGACGTTAAGGATAATTTGGGATAATTAAACCATGCAGACTTTACTTTTTAACCATAACACCTTCATATGTTATACCAACACTCTGCAGTCTGCATTGGTTGCCGATCAGTTTCCGGTCACAATTCAAAGTGTTGGTTATGACCTATAAAGCCCTTCATGGCACCGGACCAGATTATCTCCAGGACCGCCTTCTGCCGCACGAATCCCAGCGACCAGTTAGGTCCTACAGAGTGGGCCTTCTCCGGGTCCCATCAACTAAACAATGTCGTTTGGCGGGATTCGGGGGAAGAGCCTTCTCGGTGGCAGCCCCCGGCCCTTTGGAACCAACTCCCCCCAGAGATTAGAATTGCCCCCACCCTCCTCGCCTTTCATAAGCTTCTTAAAACCCACCTCTGCCGTCAGGCATGGGGGAACTGAGATATTCTTTCCCCCTAGGCCTCTACAATTTACGCATGGTATGTTTGTATGTATGTTTGGTTTTTATAATAAGTTTTTTTTTAGTTATTTTAGTATTGGATTGTTACATGTTGTTTTTATCATTGTTGTTAGCCGCCCCGAGTCTCCGGAGAGAGGTGGCATACAAATCCAATAAATAAATAAAATAAATAAATATATAGCTGTGGCCCAAATGATCAGTTAGGGAACATTTTAAGAAACTGATCATGTGCTTGCTACTTAATTTATTTTCTTCGGCTAGCAAAACACAGACATCTTTCGTTTCTGGAGTCCAGTGCTTTTGGGACTGCCCTACTAGTTCCATCAGCCCCAGCCAAGCAGCAAAGATCCCAGAGGGGAAAAAAGGATACTGGAAAGGGGGAGAGGAGAGGACACAAAAGGATCCTAAGAAGTCTTAAGAATGAATTACAACGTCGCACCCAGTCACATCTGGTTGACTATAAGCTGTGTTCAAGTTCTGGCTTATTTGTACCCTATGTACGGGTGAAACGCTCCCAGTTTGATTGTGCCTGTCAGCTGTCAGAAAGGTCGCGAAGGCAGCGCGAGGCTCCGCCCACCCTCCCTGACGGTGGCATTTGGGTTCTTTTACCCTCTGTGCATGCACAAACCACTCTTGCGCTATGACAATCATGAAGTGTTGAACTTAATGATTCTTGACAAATTTCTCTTTTATGTACTCTGAGAGCATCTGCACCAAAGACAAATTCCTTGTGGGTCCAATCACACTTGACCAATAAAGAAGTCCTATTTATTGTATTCTATTCTATTTTATTCTTTATATTATATTTATATTATATTATTATATTATATTATATTATATTATATTATATTATTATATTATATTATATTATATTATATTATATTATATTATATTATATTTATTATATTATATTATATTATATTATATTATATTATACTATATTGTTGGACGAGCCTCCTTGAGCCAAAATTGCATTGCAGTGTCCTGATCTAGTAGTAGCTCCCCAAAAGCAGCCTTCCTTAATTTTGGCAACTTTTCAGCTGTGTGGGACTCCAACTCCCAGAATTCCCTAGTCAAGGTGGGGGGGCGGGGCAAATTTCCCAGCCAGGGAATTCTGGGAGTTTTGGAATTGATTGATTGATCGATCGATCGATCGATCGATCGGATTTGTATGCCGCCCCTCTCCGGAGACTCGGGGCGGCTAACAGCAACAATAAAACAGTGTACAATAGTAACTCAATACTAAAAACGATTAAAACCCATTAATATAAAAACCAAACATACATACATACATACATACATACATACATACATACATACATACATACATACATACATACATACCATGCATAGAATTGTAAAGGCCTAGGGGGAAAGAGGATCTCAATTCCCCCATGCCTGACGGCAGAGGTGGGTTTTAAGTAGCTTACGAAAGGCAAAGAGGGTAGGGGCAATTCTAATCCTTGGGGGGAGTTGGTTCCAGAGGCCCGGGGCCGCCACAGAGAAGGCTCTTCCCCTGGGTCCCGCCAAATGACATTGTTTAGTTGACGGGACCAGGGAGAAGATCCACTCTGTGGGACCTAACTGGTCGCTGGAATCCAAAAGCTGCTAAGGTTATGTGGCCAATTACACTTGGCCAACAAAGAAGTCTATTCTATTCTAATTCTATTCTAACTCCTTTCCTTCACCTATTTAACTAAATTCCGAGCAGAGCCTCTCGCCCCGCCCCTCGGTAGCCAAGGCAACCGGGCAAGCGCCCTTCTCCAACGTGGCCGTTCCGGCGTCGGGCGGCGCACGCGGGGCGGGGAGTCACGTGAGTGGACCAAGATGGCTGCCTTTCCCTGGTAAGAATTTGGGCGGGGAGGAAAGGAAGAAGCAGGAGGGATTCCTCCCCCCCTCAAATGAGGGAGCCTTGGTTTTCCCACCCTATTTTTTACCCCCCCCCTTCCTCAGAGAACGCTAGGCAAGGAGGGGGGGGGTGCGAGGCTTGAAAGGGCGGCGGCTCCCTCCGTGGTCTTCCATAGAGGCGTCGGAATGACAACAGCTCCCATTATGCTGGGAAGAATGGACTTTGTTCTCTCCGGGGGAGGGAAGAGATTGTAGGGACTTTGCATGAAGAGCAATTTTAAGTCTCTCAGAGAGGCTTGGATAGGTAGAAATCCAACCGGGATATCTTCCAGTGACCCTGTTTTATTTTTTTTTCTGGGGGGGGGGGGCAGCGGGAATGAAGGACCCACCTGGAAAAAAAAGGACAACTTGAAAGAGGTTTTAAAAAAGATTTATAATAATAATAATAATAATATAATAATATTATAAGATTGGGTTTTTTGCTGTAAGCCGCCCAGAGTCCTATGGGAGTTGGGCAGCATATAAAAAAAATAGATGGATAGATAGATAGATAGATAGATAGATAGATAGATAGATAGATAGATAGATAGATAGATTTGATTTTCCTATTGTCACACAAATGTGAAAAAATTGTGTGACAAGTGGTACCGTTTATATTGTTTATTTTATTTTATTTTATTTATTTATTCATTTGTCCAATACACAAATACATAGGAAGAAAATAGACATGAAGTAATATATATAAGGGTAAAAGTGAACATAGAGGAGAAGATATATGAAGGGAAGAAAATATATATGATAAGTGAGAGAAAGGAAAGACAATTGGATAGGGGACGAAAGGCACACAAGTGCACTTATTTACGCTCCTTACTGGCCTCTTAGGAACCTGGAGAAGTCAATCATGGAGAGTCTAAGGGAGAAATGTTGGGGGTTAGGGGTTGACACTATTGAGTCCGGTAATGAGTTCCATGCTTCGACAACTCGATTGTTAAAGTCATATTTTTTACAGTCAAGTTTGGAGCGGTTTGTATTAAGTTTGAATCTGTTGCATGTTCTTGTGTTGTTGCGGTTGAAGCTGAAGTAGTCTTTGACTGGAAGGACGTTGCCGCATATGATCTTGTGGGCAATACTTAAATCGTGTTTTAGGCGCCTTAGTTCTAGGCTTTCTAGACCCAGGATTGTTAGTCTATTTTCGTAGGATATTCTGTTTCGAGTGGAGGAGTGAAGGGCTCTTCTGGTGAAATATCTTTGGACGTTTTCAAGGGTGTTAATGTCTGAATAATAAAATCCCCAAAATTAAGATTTTAAGCTAATTAGCCTGAAAGGAGAAAGTTTGATGAAAAGTTACATATCGGAGAAAATTCTAGACTTTTATATGCGCTGTCACATCCCTTAATCAGGTCACATAAGAGACTTCTGAAGGAAATGCACGAGTGTGGAAATATTGCTGAAATATCTTCTATTCCACCAGTGATCAGGTGTTTACTTCCTAATTCAATTTATTACAGAAGAGTATATTTTTCAAATGGAGTGATTGGCTTCACAGTGACAAACTGTCTTGTAGCTGACCACATTGGTTGAATCCAGCCATTATGGTTTCTTCAATATACCAACATTAATCAAACATGTAGCTTACAGCAATGTGTCAGTCCAAATGTTAGCTTTGGGCAGGAAAGATTATTTTACATTCATTTCTTTCTGATGCCAGTTGGTGTCACTGCTGATTCATCTTAAGACATAAATCTTCCTTCTCTTTTTATTTATTTATTTATTTATTTATTTGTCCAATACACAAATACATAGGAAGAAAGATAGACATGTGATAATATTAAAGAGGGTGAAAGTGAACTTAGAGGAGAGGATAGATTTTGTTAGTAAATGTTTACAAGCTGGAAAACATCGGTGTTGAACTGATGACAGTGAATTTTTCCTGTAACTTGCCTTGAATTTAGGCTTGTAGATAAAATTTATTTTCATTGAATTATGGTATATCTCAGATTTAGTCCTTCAGATGTATTAGATTGGTCTTCCCATCATTATGGTTGTACCTTGCTGGTTAAAGTGATTCGAATTAGAATTTTGTGAGAGGGGCAGCAAATAAATTTAATAAATCTCTTTAAAACACCATTTGTGGCCAGTCTACTCTGTGCATTTGTGTGTGTGTTACACATATACACATATGTACAAACACACGTAAAACACAGAATGCAGCTGCGAGAGCAGTCATGGGCTTCCCTAGGTATGCCCATGTTACACCAACACTCCGCAGTCTGCATTGGTCGCCGATCAATTTCCGGTCACAATTCAAAGTGTTGGTTATGACCTTTAAAGCCCTTCATGGCATCGGACCAGAATATCTCCGAGACCGCCTTCTGCCGCACAAATCCCAGCGAGCGATTAGGTCCCACAGAGTGGGCCTTCTCCGGGTCCCGTCAACTAAACAATGTCGGTTGGCGGGCTCCAGGGGAAGAGTCTTCTCTGTGGTGGCCCCGACTCTCTGGAACCAGCTCCCCCCAGAGATTGGAACTGCCCCTACCCTCCTCGCCTTTCGCAAACTCCTTAAAACCCACCTTTGTCGTCAGGCATGGGGGAACTGAGATATCTCCCCCGGGCCTATACAATTTATGTATGGTATGCTTGTGTGTATGTCTGTTTAATAATGGGTTTTTAAAAATATTTTATATTGTAAATTATTAGATTTGTTATAAACTGTTTTTATTGTGTTGTGAGCCGCCCCGAGTCTACGGAAAGGGGCGGCATACAAATCTAATAAATAATAATAATAATAATAATAATAATAATAATAATAATAATAATAATAATAATAATATACAATATATATATATTAACTTTTGTCCTTCAGGCATGCAAGAATACGAAACTATGGGCGTGAATTGGAATCATACAGACTGGAAGCTGTGTCTGTGGAATTTGGTGATTTCCATCCACTCAAACCCATTATGGTAGGTTTATCTGGTAATATGCAGAAAATGTGACATTGCTATGTTAGTTTGCAAACCAACAGTGTCATCATCAAGTTTGTTTAATAAAAGAGATAAATATTTTTTGTTTGTCGTATCTCCATAAAAAGGTCTGTCTGATACCATCAGTATAACTTCAAATGAGGGAAATTAAATTCTGCACAATATGGAGTAAACATTGGTGATAAAATAGTTTTATAATGGCGGCGCGTGGATTATACTTCAATTCCTGGTCTACTTTTTAAGCTTGTTCAGAATTAGGCTTTGTCTATAATTGAATGTTATTCTTCTCCATTGTCTAAAGCAGTGTTTCCCAACCTTGGCAACTTGAAGATATCTGGACTTCAACTCCCAGAATTCCCCAGCCAGCGCTGGCTGGGGAATTCTGGGAGTTGAAGTCCAGATATCTTCAAGTTGCCAAGGTTGGGAAACACTGGTCTAAAGTAACTATTCCTAGCTCAGTGGTGGCTTACAAAACTGGTCTGTTACACATGTTTGCCTGGTTTTGGAATAAGTGCCATTTTCTTTGGAATAAGTGTGGAAAGGATTGGGCTGCAAACTTCTTACATGTGCTATTTTATTCCTCAGGTTACTGAATCAAAGACAAAAAAATTGGGTCGTAAAGGAAGCACATCTTCTACATCGTCATCATCCTCTAGTTCAATGCTGGACCCACTCAGCAGCGTTCTGGATGGCACAGATCCTTTATCCTTGTTCGCAGCTACTGCCGATCCATTGCTGAGCATGACAATGGTAATATCATTTCATACCAGTTAGATAAAGGACTTATTTTACCGCTGCCCTTGCATTCTGCTTATGTGTGTGTGTCCAAAATTCTTAAGCTTTGTTTCCTTGAGTCAGGAGAACTCAAGAAAGTCCTGGTCAACACAACTGGAAGAAGTCTTGTGAATGCTTTTTAATATCATCCTAGCCAAACAATAAGGTCTCCATGATAGCGCTTCTATAGTTTCCAAGTTGCAGATAAAGAGCCCAAACTCTTTAAATTACAATTAGCAGCAAGTAGAGGTAGATATCTCCTGAGTGTATTTTTTGGGTTCTCAGTGGATCATGGTCAGGCTTTGAAGCTATCTGGATGAAACTTCAATTGCCTTCACTTTTGGGAAATGAGCCAAAATATGTCCATGTTTAAATTCCTTATAGTGAAGACTATAGTGGATAGGGCGACCTCACACTTAAAGGCTTCTCCACAATGTTGTGGTCGACATTCAATTTTATAGAGAGGGACAGAAGGGAGAAAGTATTTTGTTAATCATTTTAAGTTTGTTCAGGGTCTGTGTTACACTATATTTTGGGAGTTTTCTGACTGAAAATGGTAGGAAATACAGGTGAAACTCGAAAAATTAGAATATCGTGCAAAAGTTCATTTATTTCAGTTATGTAACTTAAAAGGTGATATGTAATATATGAGAGAGACTCATTACATGCAAGGCAATATAGTTCAAGCCGTGATTTGTCATAATCGTGATGATTATGGGGTATAGCTCATGAAAACTATTGAAGCATCCTGGTCTTCCATTACACCTCAACAGTGCCACAGGCTGATAGCTTCCATGTCATGCCGCATTAAGGCAGTAATTGCTGCAAAAGGGGCCCAAACCAAGTACTGAGTATATGCGGTTCGCAACTTGGGCGTCCTCCTCGATCCACAGCTCACATTAGAGAAACACCTTTCAGCTGTGGCGAGGGGGGCGTTCGCCCAGGTTCGCCTGGTGCACCAGTTGCGACCCTATTTGGACCGAGAGTCACTACTCACAGTCACTCATGCCCTCATCACCTCGAGGCTCGACTACTGTAACGCTCTCTACATGGGGCTACCTTTGAAAAGTGTTCGGAAACTTCAGATCGTGCAGAATGCAGCTGCGAGAGCTATCATGGGCTTTCCCAAATATGCCCATGTTACTCCAACACTCCGCAGTCTGCATTGGTTGCCGATCAGTTTCCGGTCACAATTCAAAGTGTTGGTTATGACCTATAAAGCCCTTCATGGCACCGGGACAGAATATCTCAGGGACCGCCTTCTGCCGCACGAATCCCAGCGACCAGTTAGGTCCCACAGAGTGGGTCTTCTCTGGGTCCCATCAACCAAACAATGTTGCTTGGCGGGGCCCAGGGGAAGAGCCTTCTCTGTGGCGGCCCCAGCCCTCTGGAACCAACTCCCCCCAGAGATTAGAATTGCCCCCACCCTCCTTGCCTTTCATAAGCTGCTTAAAACCCACCTCTGCTGCCAGGCATGGGGGAATTGAGATACACTTTCCCTCTAGGCCTTTACAATTTTATGCATGGTATGTCTGTATGTATGATTGGTTTTTATAATAATGGGTTTTTAACTGTTTTTATTATTGGATTA
Organism: Erythrolamprus reginae; assembly: GCF_031021105.1. Classification (NCBI taxonomy): domain Eukaryota; kingdom Metazoa; phylum Chordata; class Lepidosauria; order Squamata; family Dipsadidae; genus Erythrolamprus; species Erythrolamprus reginae. Next base: position 49,011,641 of record NC_091958.1, read on the forward strand.
TTGTTATATGCTGTTTTGCTACTGTTGTTAGCCGCCCCGAGTCTGCGGAGAGGGGCGGCATACAAACAAACAAACAAACAAACAAACAAACAAACAAACAAACACAATTATGGCAAATCACAGCTTGAATTATCTTGCCTTGCATGCAATGAGTCTCTCTCATGTATTACATTTCACTATTTAAGCTGCATTACTGAAATAAATGAACTTTTGCATGATATAATTTTTCAAGTTTCACCTGTATGTCATTTTCAGTTGTGGTATTCATTGATGCCCTCAAAGAAGGTAAGCAGTTTAACTAGTCTTGCCTGGAGCTCTCCAAGGTGCTGAAGGGAAAGACGAGACTTCGTTTGTGCTTCTCACCATAGGTAACCAATTCCTATGCTTTTACTGGATAGCTGATGAATTTGCCTGCACTTAATTATGGGGTTTTAAATTTACATTTCCATGCTTGTCAGTGGCTTTTATTCATCCTATTAGTGGTGCTGTAACCTTTTATCCTCAATTTAGAAAACCAAAGGCAGGTGTTTTTAACATAAAAATGGCATTGCTTATTTATGTAAAAATGTTACGCTCTTTTTTCATATTCCTTTGCAGGATAATGCCAGGAAGAAGCGTGATAAAGATGAGAGTTTGTCTGTGGGAAATGACTTTGAACCTTGGTCAAGCAAACGTGGTGAAATCCTTGCACGCTACACAACGAATGAAAAACTGTCCATAGTGAGTCCACTTTTAATCTTGTTTAAACAACACAACGGTTTGGGAACACACACACACACACAAAAATCTACAGAGGGAAATCTACTGTATTTTTGGTATAAGACGCATCATTCCCCCACCAAAAGAGGCTGAAAATTTGGGTGCATCTTATACTCCGAATGTAGTTTTTACTAAGCTTTTTAAAGCCCTAATTAGGTACTAACAGGGAACGTTTGGTAGGGAACGTTTGCGTATTTTCCGATGACTCTAAAGTGTGCAATAGGGTTGATATTCCTGGAGGGGTCTGTAATATGGTAAATGATTTAGCTTTACTAGATAAATGGTCAAAGCAATGGAAACTGCAGTTTAATGTTTCCAAATGTAAAATAATGCACTTGGGGAAAAGGAATCCTCAATCTGAGTATTGTATTGGCAGTTCTGTGTTAGCAAAAACTTCAGAAGAGAAGGATTTAGGGGTAGTGATTTCTGACAGCCTCAAAATGGGTGAGCAGTGTGGTCAGGCGGTAGGGAAAGCAAGCAGGATGCTTGGCTGCATAGCTAGAGGTATAACAAGCAGGAAGAGGGAGATTATGATCCCGCTATATAGAGTGCTGGTGAGACCACATTTGGAATACTGTGTTCAGTTCTGGAGACCTCACCTACAAAAAGATATTGACAAAATTGAACGGGTCCAAAGACGGGCTACAAGAATGGTGGAAGGTCTTAAGCATAAAATGTATCAGGGAAGACTTCATGAACTCAATCTGTATAGTCTGGAGGACATAAGGAAAAGGGGGAACATGATCGAAACATTTAAATATGTTAAAGGGTTAAATAAGGTCCAGGAGGAAAGTGTTTTCAATAGGGAAGTGAACACAAGAACAAGGGCACACAATCTGAAGTTAGTTGGGGGAAAGATCAAAAGCAACATGAGAAAATATTATTTTACTGAAAGAGTAGTAGATCCTTGGAACAAACTTCCAGCAGACGTGGTTGGTAAACCTACAGGAACCGAATTTAAACATGCCTGGGATAAACATATATCCATCCTAAGATAAAATACAGAAAATAGTATAAGGGCAGACTAGATGGACCATGAGGTATTTTTCTGCCGTCAGTCTTCTATGTTTCTATGCTTCCTCTGACAATCAGCTGAGCCTTTTTTCAGCTCTAACTAGGTGCTAACAAATGAAGCCTAGCGAAGCGATGGTCCCTTTGCCTGATTTTTCTCATTGTTTCTCTCTGGAAAGTAAAGAGAAGCAGGGGATAAAAACCAAGCACATGGGCTCAAAACCAGCAAACTAATGGGCTGAAGCTGACCAGACTAAAGACTAGCCAGATGAACGCCTGGAAGGCAGATTATTTTTCCCCTATTTTCCTCCCCCAAAACTAAGGTGCATCTTATACTCTGAAAAATACGGTAATTATTGAAAAATAAAGATAACTTATGAAGTCAGGCTGAAAATTAGCATTAGGTCATATTTTCTCCTGAGCTTTCTGGAACCTTTGGAGATGCAAAACTATACTTTAAAGCAGTGTTTTCCAACCTTGGCCACTTGAAGACATCTGGACTTCAACTCCCAGAATTCCCCAGCCAGCGAATGCTGGCTGGGGAATTCTGGGAGTTGAAGTCCAGATATCTTCAAGTTCCCAAGGTTCGGAAACACTGCTTTAAACTATAATTGGCTAATTTACCATTGAATTCCTAGAACATACCTATTTTGGTGGGGACTGTTGGTCTTTGATTATGTAACAGAACTGGGCAGCTGGGATTGAAACTGAACATCCTAATTGAAACTGAACATCTGTTTCCTTTGCAGAATTTATACATGGGATCTGAAAAAGGTAAGCATTCACTTTCAAATATTTAACTTAAAGTTTTGCATCTATTCTCTTTCCTATAAAACATGTTGCTTAATTGGAAAATTATTAGAGACATAAAGGAACTTCCTCCTGAACTAACGCCCTCTATTTGGTTACATTTGGAGTCTTCACATTTTTTTTAAAAATCCAGAAGTTGGGCAGTTACACATTTGTTTTCCAAAGGATTCCAAGGGGCTTTTATAAACCAGAAATTTGGCCCACAATACTGCCAGTTATAAACGTTTGAAATGTATAACAGAAAATGTTCACTCTAACTGTAATTGTTTTCTTCAGGTACTGTCGAAATATAATTTATTCTTTAATTCTGTTCAAAGTTACTGTAGAATATCTTCCTTAGAAATAAAATTCCTGAGGATTGTACAATTCAAAACATGTAATTACTTTGCAGGAAAAGCCTCAACTCCCGGATCCGCTGTTTCAGAGAAAGTGCGAACCAGACTAGAAGAATTGGATGATCTCGAAGAGGTGAGCAAAAATTCATTTTTAAGGCAAATAAATTTATGTCCTTTCTTTCAGCATTCTCTAGGATTTTCACATAGTCTACACATGCTGTTGTGCTGGAAACCTAAATCAGAACTTTGGGTTCTGTAATTTGAAACAGATTTTTTAAAATTGCAGGAAACCCTCAATTTACGACCACAATTGAGCCCAAAATCTCCATTGCTAAGCAAGACACTTGTTAAGAATATAAATAGGAATAGAGTAGAATAGAGAATAAAGAATAGAGAGTAGAGTACATAGAATAGAATAGGAATAGAATACAGAGTATGGCAATGGAATGGAGTGGAATAGAATTGCAACATGATCACAAGACTATGGGGATGCTGCAACGGTCACCTTTTTCAGTGCTGTTTATTATTTATTTTATTTATTTATTATTTAGATTTGTATGCCGCCCCTCTCCGCGGACTCGGGGCGGCTCACAACAAGGCATAAACAAATCGAACAAATCCAAATAATTTAAATATTTAAAAAAGTTTAAAAGAGAACCCCAATATACTAACAAACACACACACAAGCATACCATGCATAAATTATACATGCCCGGGGGAGATGTTTCAGTTCCCCCATGCCTGACGGCAAAGGTGGGTTTTAAGAACTTTACGGAAGGCAGGGAGAGTAGGGGCAGTTCTAATCTCCGGGGGGAGTTGGTTCCAGAGAGTCGGGGCCGCCACAGAGAAGGCTCTTCCCCTGGGCCCCGCCAACCGACATTGTTTAGTTGATGGGACCCGGAGAAGGCCCACTCTGTGGGACCTAATCGGTCTCTGGGATTCGTGCGGCAGGAGGCGGTCTTGGAGGTATTCTGGTCCAATGTTGTAACTGTTGTAACTTTGAACGGTCACTAAACAAATAGTTGTAAGTTGAGGACTACCTGTATGTTCCCCTAAGGTAAACCATGAGTCAGAAATGCTTGTTGGAGGAGAAAGGATGCTGTCTGGAATTTTTTTGGAGTGAATACCAGCGATAGCTGGTTTGTACCATTCAATCCAGCCATTCTGCATTTTCTAGGCTGTTCTCCCAAAGCGAGAGGAGAAAGATGTTAAAAAAAACAACTCACCCTTTTCACCCCACCTGCGTTCTCAGGGTTCCCCAAAAGAATTGCTAAACTTAACCCAGCAAGACTACACCAACCGGATTGAAGAACTCAACCAAATTTTAAAACATTTGAACTTATTAAATTAAATATATAATAGTAGTATCTTAAGAAATTTAAAAGTTAAAGTTTTATAGATTGGATAAGTGATTTTAACTATTTTACTATAGGGTTAAAACAGATATAAAGAAGTAGATTTTAAATCGAATAACTATATATATATATATCGTAATATTTTAAGAAATCTAAATGTAAGTTGTTGTTTTTTTCTTATTAGCTTAATTAATTAATTTTAATTAGTATAATTATTACTATTAAAATGATATTTTAGTAACGTATTGACAAAAAATTATAGATATTAGAATTGATTTTAATTATATGAATTATAATATAAAAATGGAAATAAGGAAGCAGAGTACTATAAACTGTATTTCTGTACTGATCTGAACATAGTCAGGGTTTTTTTTTTGTATTATTTAGACTTCTATGATTAGCGGAGCGATGGCAGCTCCTTAAATGTTAAATGTTGTATGTATTGTTTGTCTTGAAGAAAAATAATAAAAACATGTACCATTCAGTCCAGCCATTCGGCATTTTCCAGGCTGTTCTCCCAAAGCGAGAGGAGAAAGCTGATAAAAAAAACAACTCACCCTTTTCACCCCACCTGGTTTCTCAGGGTTCCCAAAAAGAATTGCTAAACTTAACGCAGCAAGACTACACCAACCGTATTGAAGAGCTCAACCAATCTTTGAAGGATGCGTGGGCCTCCGATCAGAAAGTCAAAGCCCTTAAGATTGTTATCCAGGTGAGCATAACACCATGATATGCAGGGCTGTAAATTGATGAAGGAGAAACGGAGATGAGCATCGTGACCTACAGTCAGACACGATTGTTAAGGAAGCCTTCACCCTTATATAATTTTTTCCCCTTCAGCATTTACATGCCTTAAAATTTGTCTACTGTTTTTTTTTTAATTTTTAGTAAACATAGTACCAAGATACCCAAAGTCATCTATTTACCTTTTCACAGTTTACATATAACTTGCATTTGCATTCCCACAGTATCCAGAATTGAACCTGCACTAAATGACTGCTTTGATGGGAAAGGGAAGTGGCTTAAAGCCCGGAATCCTTTTACTAAACTCTGCATCATAGGGTAGTATGTTTACCCTAAGTCCGTGTTTCTGGAGCAAGATAGTCCTGGGGGCTCTCGCTGATACGGTAAATGAAAGATGAGGGAATAGCTGAGCTTTAATTAGAGAGCATACTTTTCATTCAGAGACTTGGCTAGTACAGTAGTCCCTCGCTATACCGCGCTTCACCTACTGCGGCTTCACTTCATCGCGGGTTTCTGAGGAAGTCGATCGGCAGATTTAAACAGCCCGCCGAACTCGATCGGCAGGTTTTTCAAAAAAATAATAATATCTAAAATTGTAAATACTGTATTTAAATACTGTATCTAAAATAAATACTGTGTGGGAAGGGTTTATAAACACTTAAAACAATGAAAACTTACCAAACAATTACAATATAAATACTTAAATAAGTACTATTAGTCGATAAATTCCCCATCGCGGATTTCACCTATCGCGGCCAGGTCTGGAACGTAACACCAGTGATAGGTGAGGGACTACTGTATTCCATCTGCCCTTTCATATAACTTGCTAATATCATATTCTACAGAAAGGCTGAACTTCGCTATCATTCTTGATTCTATTTTTAATGAGAGAAGGAAACTCCTTCTCCAGCTAGGATTTCTCCAGATGTGTTGGACATGCCAGCCAGTGTAAGGAGAGGAAGCCAAAACGTCTGGAGGCATCCAGTTGAGGAAGCTTAAAATTTTACAAAGAAATTTCTATCTTCTTTGCTTTCTCTACTCTTCTGCTGAGCTCTGCATTTTTTTAAAATATATTTTTATTGAATATATAAATATTTAAAAAGACATCAAATATTTTATCATGTGCATACATCTTGAATTGCATTAAACAATTGAAGGATGTTGTGCATTGCTAACATGAGTGCACGTGCCCACACCCATTCCCTACCCCCACCCATGCGTACCCCCATGATTCCCTTGCACATGTGCACAATCCCCCCCATCCCTGCGCATGGGCACAGGCCTTAATGAAGCCTGGGGCAGTGAAAAACAACCAAACTAGCAAACCAAAAGTTTGGAAAAACAGATTTCTGGTTTGCCAGTTGTGCGGTTTTTCACACTCCCGAGCATTCAGGGCAGCTTCCCTGAACCCTCCAGAGTGCAAAAAACAGCACAACGGGCAAACCAGAAGTTTGTTTTTCAGAGTTGGCCTTCTCCGGGTCCCGTCGACTAAACAATGTCGTCTGGCGGGCCCCAGGGGAAGAGCCTTCTCTGTGGCGGCCCCGGCCCTCTGAAATCAACTCCCCTTGGAGATCAGAGCCGTCTCCTCCCTCCTTGCCTTTCGTAAATTACTGAAGACCCACCTATGTTGTCAGGCAAGGGGAAACTGAGCCCCTGGGTTTATATTATTTATGTATGGTATGTGTTGTATGTTTTTAGTAATGGGTTTTTAGATGTTTTTTAAATGTATTAAATTTGTTTACATTGTTGTTATTGTTGTGAGCCACTCCGAGTCTCCGGAGAAGGGCGGCATACAAATCTAATAAATTAAGTTAAATTAAATAGTCTGTTTTTTGCACTCCGGGGCTTCAGGGAAGGTTCCTTGAAGCATTCAGAGGGTGAAACGGTCTTCCCCAAGGCTGAAAATCAGCTGGCAGTGCGCACATACACACTGGAATTGACACAGGGCAATGCTTTGCGTGCCTCTAATATAGCTCCGTGTGCCACCTGTGGCACGCATGCCATAGGTCAGTGATTTTCAACCTTTTTTGAGCCGCGGCACATTTTTTACATTTACGAAACCCTGGGGCACATTGAGCGGGGCGGGGGCGGGGGGCTAAAAAAAGTTTGGACAAAAAAATTCTCTCTTTCTCCCTTTCGCTCTATTTCTCTCTTCCTCTTTTTCTCCCTTCCTTCCTCTTTCTTTCTCTCTCTCCATCCCTCTTTCTTTCTCTTCCTTCCTTCCCCTCTTTTTTGCTCTCTTTCTCTCTCCCTCCCTCCCTCCCTCCCTCTATGTCTTTCTCTCTCTTTTCTTCCCTCCCTCTCTTTCTCTTTCTTGCTTTCTTTCTCTCTCTTTCTCTCTTGTTCTCTTTCTCGCTCGCTCTTTCTCTCTTTTGCTTTCTTTCTCTCTCTCTCTTGCTTTCTTTCTCTTTCTCTCTCTCTCTCTTGCTTTCTTTCTTTCTCTGAGCTTCGCGGCACACCTGACCATGTCTCACGGCACACTAGTGTGCCGCGGCACACTGGTTGAAAAACACTGCCATAGGTTTGCCTTCATGGCTATATGAAATGCACAGGCACACAAACGCGAATCTCTGGAAAGGGATAGTCAGGGAGGCCCAGATGTCCTGTTTTTCTCCGAGCATTCAACACGACTGGCCTGTTTGGGAGAGGTCCAGCCCAACTAATAACTCCCCTAATGGATTGAAATTGCAACCTCTTCACATCTGTTTATTTTCTTTCTCCCTGGTTAATTTTCGCCCAGCAAAGTTGGTTGGCGAGAGTTGGAAACAAGACTTCCCAGGGGTTCGCTGTTGGGAGTACAGTATTCAGTTGTGGAGGTCTGAGGATTCTGGCATCTCCGTTCTACCTTTCCTTCCCTGCCTTTATTGGGAACGTTTATCTTTTGCCGCTGGAATGACATCTGGAATATATTACAAATAATACGGTGGGGCTTAGCAGCGGTTCCATTCCATCGCAGTTGGGTTAAGAAGGAATTTAGTGCTGAAGAAATCCGTAGGCAGCTGGAGAGTCAGCCAGGAAATAAATAAGAGAATGCTGGAGAGTTGAGGTGGAAATCTTGGGGAAAAGGAATCCTCAATCTGAGTATTGTATTGGCAGTTCTGCGTTAGCAAAAACTTCAGAAGAGAAGGATTTAGGGGTAGTGATTTCAGACAGTCTCAAAATGGGTGAGCAGTGTGGTCGGGCAGTAGGAAAAGCAAGTAGGATGCTTGGCTGCATAGCTAGAGGTATAAAAAGCAGGAAGAGGGAGATTATGATCCCGCTATATAGAATGCTGGTGAGACCACATTTGGAATACTGTGTTCAGTTCTGGAGACCTCACCTACAAAAAGATATTGACAAAATTGAACGGGTCCAAAGACGGGCTACAAGAATGGTGGAAGGTCTTAAGCATAAAACGTATCAGGAAAGACTTCAATCTGTATAGTCTGGAGGACAGAAGGAAAAGGGGGGACATGATCGAAACATTTAAATATGTTAAAGGGTTAAATAAGGTCCAGGAGGGAAGTGTTTTTAATAGGAAAGTGAACACAAGGACAAGGGGACACAATCTGAAGTTAGTTGGGGGAAAGATCAAAAGCAACTTGAGGAAATATTATTTCACTGAAAGAGTAGTAGATCCTTGGAACAAACTTCCAGCAGACGTGGTTGGTAAATCCACAGGAACTGAATTTAAACATGCCTGGGATAAACATATATCCATCCTAAGATAAAATACAGAAAACAGTATAAGGGCAGACTAGATGGACCATGAAGTCTTTTTCTGCCGTTAGACTTCTATGTTTCTATGTTTCCATCTTTGTGGTCTCACCAGCGCTTTATATAAGGGGATCACAATCTCCCTCTTCCTGCTTGTTATACCTCTAGCTATGCAGCCAAGCATCCTACTTGCTTTTCCTACTGCCCGACCACACTGCTCACCCATTTTGAGACTGTCAGAAATCACGACCCCTAAATCCTTCTCTGCTCTTCAAATCACAGGCTATCTTTGAGCTGCCTTTTAATCAGCAAAATGACACTCTGTGTGTAATGGCACAACAGATTAATTTTCGTTTCCCTTTGTCTCTCCACCCAGTGTTCTAAGCTTCTTTCAGATACAACCGTGATTCAGTTTTATCCCAGTAAATTTGTCTTAATAACAGACATTCTTGATACCTTTGGTGAGTATAGAAACTACTTTATTTTTTTTCCTATTTAAACAAAAGAAAAATAGGAATGGTTTTCTGAAAATTATTTAAGCAAGCAAGAAATACTGGAATAGGAGATTGGAGAAGGAGAACCTTCTTAGTCTATAATAGGAGGGGGGGAAAAACAGATGGATCCAGTAGCACATTTTCCCACTAATTAATTTTATTAAACAGCAGCAGCTGTTGTGAATTACAGCTCACAAAACCTTATGCCCTTAGTAAAGTTCTGAAGAGAAGATCGAGGCTTCTCTCCAACAGAAGCAAAAGGAAATTTTGACAGAAATGTAACCCCATCCTTTTTCTTAGCAATTTTTTTTTTTTGCAGTGGCTTGAACCTCTTAACACCGAACGGTTTTCCTCTTTGGGTTTAACCAAAATGGCTTCAACTTCAAGAATAACTATTTTCATGTCTTGTGTAGCCAAATGCCATTGCAACCTTGCCTTCCAAGAAAGTAGAAACCTTATTGGCTTCCTTCTAAGTATGTTGGCTGCAATAGCTGACAAGCCTTCATTTCAGTGGTTCTCAACCTGGGGGTCGGGACCCCTTTGGGGGTGGTCAAATGACCATTTGACAGGGGTCGCCTAAGACCATTGGAAAAGACAAATTTCCCCTGGTATTAGGAATGTTCTGCGTAAGTTACTGTATAAAATAAATGCTGAATTAGAATATAAATAAACACCACCAACTTATTTTAAAAGTAGTACAGTGTTCCCTCGATTTTCGCGGGGGATGCGTTCCGAGATCGCCCGCGAAAGTCAAATTTCCGCGAAGTAGAGATGCGGAAGTAAATACACTATTTTTGGCTATGAACAAGCCTTCCCTTAACACTTTAAACCCCTAAATTACAATTTCCCATTCCCTTAGCAACCATTTAGATTATTACTCACCATGTTTATTTATTAAAGTTTATTTTTTAAAAAAAATATTAAAGGCGGACGAAAGTTTGGCGATGACATAGGACGTCATCGGGTGGGAAAAACCGTGGTATAGGGAAAAAACCCGCAAAGTATTTTTTAATTAATATTTTTGAAAAACCGTGGTATAGACTTTTCGCGAAGTTTGAACCCAGGAAAATCGAGGGAACACTGTACTGTATTTGGATAATCACACACGAGGGATTTTTTGAGCATCCATCTCTTTCATTCTGCAATTTAATAAAACAGGTTTTATCCTCTTTTAAATCTGGATTTAAGCAAGATACAATAATGTCCCCATTATCCCACTTGAGGGCAGCATGATGTAATGCCAAAAGTGCATTTAGCAAACCAAAGGCACAACAAATGATTAGAATGAGAGGAGACAGAGAAAAAGGAGTCTTTATTTAGATTTGTAACCCATTCTCCTCTGACAGCAGGAGATGGAAGTGGCGTGAGTCTGCCACAAAAGATTTTAGAAAGGAGATCCAGTTAATACCATAGGAGAGCAGTTTTTCAGCGCATTTCTTAAAATATTTGATCGCTTAACATAATATCCTCTGTTTTCTCCTGTGAGTTCCAAAGGAATGGATAGCATGAGGGTTAATTCATTTCAAAAACAATTTTACAGCAGAGATTTTACCAATAGAGAAAAATGTTTGCAGCTCAGGATTGAATCGTGGAGTGATTGGTGCTCTCTGAGCATAGTTGTTTTCATGAAGGTGTTTCAGGGTCCAACTAGATAGCATCATCAATGTTAGAGGAGAGTGGGGTTTGTAGAGCGGAGAAAGAAGAGAAGGATTGTGAGGTCCTTCATACTCTCTGGTTGCTTTCTTGCAGATATTTTATGACCCAACCAGGTAACATCATTGGTGCTAACATGCCCCAACTAGCTGTACAACGGTACCTCTACCTACAAACGCCTCTACTTACGAACATTTCTAGATAAGAACCGGGTGTTCAATATTTTTTTGCCTCTTCTCAAGAACCAATTTTCACTTACACACCCGAGCCTCCGAAACTGTAACCAGAAAAGGCAGGGAGAAGCCTCCGCGGGGCCTCTCTGGAAATCTCCTGGGAGGAAACAGGGCCGGAAAAGACGGGGAGAAGCCTCCATGGGGCCTCTCTAGGAATCTCTTCAGAGGAAACAGGGCCGGAAAAGGCAGGAGAAGTCTCTATGGGGCCTCTCTAGGAATCTCTTCGGAGGAAACAGGGCCAGAAAAGGCAGGAGAAGCCTCTGTGGGGCCTCTCTAGGAATCTCCTGGGAGGAAACAGGGTCTCCACCCTCCCTGTGGTTTCCCCAGTCGCACGCATTATTTGCTTTTACATTGATTCCTATGGGAAAAATTGCTTCTTCTTACAAACTTTTCTACTTAAGAACCTGGTCACGGAACGAATTAAGTTCGTAAGTAGAGGCACCGCTGTACTTTTAATTTTCTAATTTTTAATCCATCTACTTGATAACCAATAGTTCATTTCCAGTACTTGCATCCAACATTGCTGTGCAAATTTACCATCTTATTGTTATCATTGCAGGAAAATTGGTGTATGAAAGGATCTTTTCTATGTGTGCTGATCATTGCAGCCCGTTGCCAGGTAGATTGTTCCACAGCGAATGAGATAACTAACCCTCATTGGCATTCTTTGACCCCAGTGGCTAGTTGGAGACAAAACTGTTTAAAATTAGCAGTAGAAAGAATGAATAAGGTGGTATAATGCTGGTACCCACTAAAATCATTCATTCATACGCCATGCTGGTGTCATTGGGTCCCTGGCTCAACGTGAAGATGATTTTCCTGTTAAATGTGTATGCAAATGTATTATTTATTTTATTATTTATTTATTAATTGGATTTATATGCTGCCCCTCTCCGAGGACTCGGGGCGGCTTACAACATATTTACCTCCTGCCTTTATTGATACAAATCAAGGCATAAAACTCTTCCACTTATTTCTCATAACAGTGATGGTGAACCTTTTTTCCCTCGGGTGCCGAAAGCCTGCGCGCACACACTATCGTGATTGTGCGAGTGCCCACACCCATGCCTCCGGGACCGTCTTCTGCTGCACAAATCACAGCGGCCGATTAGGTCCCACAGAGTGGGCTTTCTCCAGGTCCCGTTGACTAAGCAACGTTGTCTGGCGGGGCCCAGGAGAAGAGCCTTCTCTGTGGTGGCCCCGGCCCTCTGGAACCAACTCCCCCCAAAGATTAGAATTGCCCCCACCCTCCTTGCCTTTCGTAAGCTACTTAAAACCCACCTCTGCCGCCAGGCATGGGGGAATTGAGATCCTCTTTCCCCCTAGGCCTTTACAATTGTATGCATGGTATGTATGTATGTATGTTTGGTTTTTATATTAATGGGTTTTTAATCGTTTTTAGTATTGAATTACTATTGTACACTGTTTTATTGTTGCTGTCAGCCGCCCCGAGTCTCCGGAGAGGGGCGGCATACAAATCCAATCAATCAATCAATCAATCAATCAACAAACAAACAAACAAACAAACAAACAAACAAACAAACAAACTCTCCCCGGAGATCAGAACTGCCCCCACCCTCCTTGCCTTTCGTAAGTTGTTGAAAACTCACCTTTGCCGCCAGGCATGGAGAAATTGACACATCCCCTAACTACTTGGTTTATGTATGGTTTGATTAGGTTGTGTGATTATTTTATTAAGGGTTTTTAAATTGTGTTTTTAAATATTGGATTTGTACATTTTTTATTGTTGTGAGCCGTCCTGAGTTCTTGGAGAGGGGCGGCATACAAATATAATAAATTATTATTATTATGAATTCAATGCCTGGGGAGGGCGAAAATTGCCTCCCCTGCCCCCCCAAGAGACCCTCTGGAGGCCAGAAACAGCCCATTTCCCAACTTCTGGTAGCCCTGTTTTTCACCCTTCCTTGGCTCCAGAGGCTTCCCTGGAGCTGGGGAGGGCAAAAACGCCCTCCCTCATTTCCCCAAAGGCCCTCCGAAAGCTGAAAATATACTGGTCAAAAAAATAAAGGGAACACTTAAACAACGGAATATAACTCCAAGTAAATCAAAATTTGGGGAATCAAACTGTCCACTTAGGAAGCCACCCTGATTGACAATCAATTTCATTTTGTTTTCAGCACATTCAACTTTGTACAGAACAAAGTACAAAGAGAATATTTCATTCATTCAGATCTAGGATGTGTTATTTGAGTGTCCCCTTTATTTTTTTTGAGCAGTGTACCTTCCCAGAGCCTCTGTGTGAGCCAAAAATCAGCTGGCCAGCTCGCACATGTGTACTGGAGCTGAGCTCGGGCTATGGCTCGCGTGACGGCAGACATGGCTCTGCCATAGGTTCACCATCACTGCCATAGGTTCACCATCACTGTCCTATAACACCTTTAGGTTGGGTTGGATTATTATTATTATTATTATTTATTGGATTTGTATGCCGCCCCTCTCCGCAGACTCGGGGCGGCTAACAACAGTAATAAAGCAGCATATAATAATAATCCAATACTAAAAACAGTTAAAAACCCATTATTATAAAAACCAAACATACATACGGATATACCATGCATAAAATTGTAAAGGCCTAGTGGGAAAGAGTATCTCAATTCCCCCATGCCTGGCGGCAGAGGTGGGTTTTAAGTAGCTTACGAAAGGCAAGGAGGGTGGGGGCAATTCTAATCTCTGGGGGGAGTTGGTTCCAGAGGACCGGGGCCGCCACAGGGAAGGCTCTTCCCCATGGTCCTGCCAAGCGACATTGTTTAGTTGACGGGACCCAGAGAAGGCCCAGTCTGTGGGACCTAACTGGTCGCTGGGATTCGTGCAGCAGAAGGCGGTCCCTGAGAGAGATTGAGTTGGGTTGAGTTGAGTTGAGTTGGCTTGTGTTGGGCTGAATTGAGTTGAGAGAAAGTGACTCGACCCAAGTCACCCAATTGGCTTCCATACCTATGGGACTCCAGAACTTGCAGTCTCCAGTTTCGTTTAAAAAAAAAAATATATTTATTAAATTTTCCATTTTTTTAAAAAGTACATAATCATATTTACAGATGAATCTACATCATATATACATTCCTATCGACATTGTCTTCTAATTACTTTTAGATTTCTTGATATTTTATTTCGATGTTTCTTTTGAGTTTCTTTTTTTTGTCCATTGGTACCATTTTGTCCAGGTTTCATAATAGTCCGATTCTTTCCGATTATTAAGTTCCATTGTCAATCTGTCCATCTCTGCACAGTCGTATATTTTCTTGATGATCCCATTGCCTTCAGGTATTTGCGGATTTTTCCAGTTCTGTGCAAATACAATCCTTGCAGCTGTTGTAATATGCAAGCTTAGATATTTTACATTTTTAGAATAGGTACCTCTCATAATACCCAGTAGACAAAACTCTGGCGTATATTCTATTTTTGTACTTGTTATTTGACACAACCAATTATTTATTTTTTCCCAATATTTTCTTGTCTCTGGACATAACCACCATAGATGAAAGAAGGTGCCTTGAGTGTTTTTACATTTCCAACACATTGGACTACACACAGTCTCCAGTTTTTAGTGTAGCATCACTATACCAAACTGTCAGAATAGTTCGACACCCCTTGTGATCTTTGGCTTCTGCTTATTGCTCCCATTTGGGTAGTTTGTGGTTCTGTGTTTCCTTTGCCTGAAGCTCAATTAGGGTCAGCCAACGGTTCCCTCTTCGCAATCTTGCTGGGATGAGAAATCCCAGGTATGGCAAACGCGGACAATTTCCTAAGCCGAGCTTTGTGCCCTGAGCGGCTGTCCGTGAGAAGAGAACACCCTCATTATGCCTTGTGCTCATTCTTTCCGTTCGGATAAAAGAGAACAGATTCTGATTGAGCCCATACCATCCAGAAGCCGGGCCTGCAGGAGAAATAATTGGCAAGGACTCCGCTGTGCCCTTGATAACAAAACCCAAAGCTTTACGCCTAAAAAAACCCTGAATGCTCCGTGAAGCCAACATTGCATTGAAAATTCTCCCCTCTTTAAAAAACAAAACAACATTGAAATGTTTATGCAACCCGAAATCAGTTCGGCTTCGCAGAAGGGTTAGTTCGCGCTTTATTTATTTATTGGATTTGTATGCCGCCCCTCTACGGAGACTCGGGGCGGCTAACAGCAACAATAAAGCAGTGTACAACAGTAGTCTGATGTTAGAAATAATTAAAAGCCCATTAATATAAAAAAAACCCAAACATACATACATACATACCATGCATAGAATTGTAAAGGCCTAGGGGGAAGTTTTTCCCCGAACGCCATCACTCTACTAAACAAATAATTCCCTCAACACTGTCAGACTTTCTACTAAATCTGCACTTCTATTCTACTAGTTTTTCTCATCATTCCTATCACCCATTTCCTCCCATGTTGACTGTATGACTGTAACTTGTTGCGTATATCCTAAGATTTTTATTAATATTGCTTCTTCATTGCTTATTTGACCCCTATGACAATCATTAAGTGTTGTACCACATGATTCTTGACAAATGTATATTTTATTTTATGTACGTTGAGAGCATGTGCACCAGGACAAATTCCTTGTGTGTCCAATCACACTTGGCCAATAAAAATTCTATTCTATTCTATTCTATTCTATTCTAAGAAGGTCTCAATTCCCCCATGCCTGACGGCAGAGGTGGGTTTTAAGCAGCTTACGAAAGGCAAGGAGGGTGGGGGCAATTCTAATCTTTGGGGGGAGCTGGTTCCAGAGGGCCGGGGCCACCACAGAGAAGGCTCTTCCCCTGGGTCCCGCCAAGCGACATTGTTTAGTTGACGGGACCCGGAGAAGATCCACTCTGTGGGACCAAACTGGTCGCTGGGATTCATGCAGCAGAAGGCGGTCCCTGAGACCTTTGTTGCCTTCCTAATCTTTCTTCGAGCAGCTTCAGCTAAGGGTGCTTGTCCTTAACGCAACTCATCAGTTAATACATGCTTGAACTGCAGATCCTGGATCCCCAGTAGCGTTCGATTATGTAAGAGTCCTCAGGGATGGACGGTGGCGAAAAGGGGCGAGGAGTGCAGCCTCTCCCAAACTTTCTGCCTAGGCTCTGTGTGTTTGAAGAGAAACAGCAGTGGAATAACAAACGGTGGCGTCTTGCAATTGAGGGCTGCTGTTCCTCTTGTTCCCAAAGAGGTGCTTGGAATACAGAGGGGATTAAAATCACCCTAGGCCGCACCATCAATCCATTTGTTCCACTTTTGCTTCACAATAAACAAAGCTGGCCTTTTTTCTCCCAAACAACCAAGGAAACAGGGCTTGATGGAATGAAATTGGGTCAGTCAAGAACCAGGTCAGATGTCTTGAAGCTGCCCAGGGATACAATTTTCCCCTTAAGGTCAATCTTGTGGATCAGGCCATTGGGAGGTTGAGGTAGAGTGTCCATGGAGATTCTCCATCATGGAAACATAGAAGATTGATGGAAGAAAAAGACCTCATGGTCATAGTTCCCTCTAAGCTGAGCAGTGAACAATCGCTCACTTACAAATCATCACCAACTCAGAGTTTTTCAAACCTGCCCAGAAGCCGAGAGGGAAAGAGTGAGAGGGAAGGAGAGAGAGAGGAAGAGAGGAAGAGAGAGAAACAGATAGAAAAAAGAGAGGAAGGAAAAGAGAAAGAAAAAGAATGGGAGTAAGGAAGAGAGAAAGAAAATCAAAATCTAGTTTGAAACTAGCTCAACTATTTAAGTGGCATTTTGATATTGATAGAGTTGCCCTATTATGAGCTCACTCTTATAGACACACAGTACAGTATTTTATTTTGAAATTCTCTGAGGCAAAACAGGGTGGTTTTATTTATTTATTTATTTGTTTGTTTGTTTAATTAATTAATTAATTAATATTTCTGTGCCGCTCAGTCCCGAAGGGACTGTCGCTCAGACACTATACTTTTCCGCCCACCCCAAAAAAAAATTAGAGGGAACACTGCTCATGGTCCATCTAGTCTGCCCGTATACTGTTTCCTGTATTTTATCTTAGGATGGATATGTCTTCATGGCATCAGACCAGAATATCTCCGAGACCGCCTTCTGCCGCACGAATCCCAGCGACCGATTAGGTCCCACAGAGTGGGCCTTCTCCGGGTCCCGTCAACTAAACAATGTCGGTTGGCGGGCCCCAGGGGAAGAGCCTTCTCTGTGGCGGCCCCGACTCTCTGGAACCAGCTCCCCCCAGAGATTAGAACTGCCCCTACCCTCCTCGCCTTTCGCAAACTCCTTAAAACCCACCTTTGTCGCCAGGCATGGGGGAACTGAGATATCTCCCCCGGGCCTATACAATTTATGTATGGTATGCTTGTGTGTATGTCTGTTTAATAATGGTTTTTTAAAATATTTTAAATAGTAAATTATTAGATTTGTTATAAACTGTTTTTATTGTGTTGTGAGCCGCCCCGAGTCTACGGAAAGGGGCGGCATACAAATCTAATAAATAAATAAATAAAATAAAATGTGTTTATCCCAGGCAAAAATTGGAAAATGCCAAGAACCATCACAAACCAAAAAGTATTGATATCTAGTTTCAAAATTGGGCAGTCACAATCTATAAAATTAGCTTTATTAATGATGCTATATTTTTATACCCTTGAATGATGTTTTCTCCTATCTGTATGATTACAGTACTGTATCTAATTTAATTTAATTGCGAGATAAAATAAGGAAGTGGATTCTTAATTAATACTTCTCTTTTTTAAAAAAAAAATTTAATCAGATAATTTTACTCCTGAAAGTGTGAACGATATCGCCAAAGAAACCTGCTTAAATTGGTTTTTCAAGATTGCGTCCATCCGAGAACTCATCCCAAGATTGTATCCTTATTGGAATAAGATTTTCATGAAAGAAATATTGTCTGATTTATACTCGAATTTCAAATGGATTTAGTGTGTTCTCCAAGGAACGAAGGAAGAATACCAAGTGGGTATCAAGAGCTCTCAAACCCAGAGATCCTGATTGGTCAATAGAAACCAATCAGTGAAGTAAGCTGGCTATTTAAATCCATATATCTCTAAGTTTCTGAGGTTGGAAAGCTCAACCTTTAAAGCAATAACCAGATAAGCAATAACCAACTTAGTACAGTGTTACCTCTACCTAAGAATGCCTCTATTTACGGACTTTTCTAGATAAGAACCGGGTGTTCAAGATTTTTTTTGTCTCTTCTGAAGAACCATTTTCCACTCACAAACCCGAGCCTCCGAAACTGTAACCGGAAACGGTGGGGATAAGCCTTAGTGGGGCCTTTCTAGGAATCTCCTGGGAGGAAACAGGGCTGGAAAAGGCGGGGAGAAGCCTCCATGGGGCCTCTCTAGGAATCTCCTGGGCGGAAACAGGGCCTCCACCCTCCCTGTGGTTTCCTCAATCACACACATTATTTGCTTTTACATTGGTTCCTATGGGAAAAAATTGCTTCTTCTTACAAACTTTTCTACTTAAGAACCAGGTCATAGAATGAGTTAACTTCGTAAGTAGAGGTACCACTGTATGTATTAGTTATCTGTCTGTATAACTAAGTGTAACCACAGGACCTCTTACTGAATTGTGAATTAAAATGTCTGCAGTAAAACCTAATCAATACCTGACCATTGATCTCTCAAAATCTGGGAAAACTTAATTATTAAGTATGAAAATCAAGAACATTTTTCCTACTTTTAGCAGGCAGAATTATAGAGAGGTGCTGGGTCAGTTTGAGGTTGTCTAAATATTTGCAAACTATGTCATTTTAAAAATGTTTTAACTTGCATTCCTAACTGCTGGTATCAAGGAAAATTTCGTAACCATTCTGGAAATATATTACCTACTTCTTTTGCTAGGTGTAATTTTATTCTGAATTCTTTTGTTTTTCCCTAACTCTGTGCCAGTTATGTGGAGACGTCGATACTGAAGTGCAACAGATTTCTTTCCAAAACGTAAGGCTTGATAGCATTTCGTAATTCAATATAGGTCGTTCTCCAGTTATGGCTGTAATTTAGTCAGAAATTAGAGTTATAAGTCATGGCGATCACTAAGCAGATGACCGTGTGACCACGGTTGGTTTTTATGACCTTTTTGATGGTGGTCATTAAGTAAAGCTATTACACACAATGGGTATTTTTTGTAATGTAAACTGGAAGTAAACAAATTTCCAGGGAAAAAAACTACAGTAAAAACTAGCCAAGTGCTCAAAATGCTATTATTATTATTGTTGTTGTTGTTATTGTTGTTGTTATTATTTATTAGATTTGTATGCCGCCCCTCTCCGTAGACTCGGGGCGGCTCACAACAATAACAAGAACATTGTAAGAACATAATCTAATAATTTAAAAAACGCTAAAAACCCCATTATTAAAAGCAAACATACACACAAACATACCATGTATAAACTGTATAGGCCCCGGGGGAGATGTCTCAGTTCCCCCATGCCTGACGGCAGAGATGGGTCTTAAGAGCTTTACGAAAGGCAAGGAGGGTGGGGGCCGTTCTAATCTCCGGGCGGAGTTAGATTAGATTAGATTAGATTTATTGGATTTGTATGCCGCGCCTCTCCGCAAACTCGGGGCGGCTCACAACAAGGTAAAAACAATACATACCGTAATAACAAATCCAATACCCACCAATCCAAATACAATTTTAAACTAAAAAATTCATAAAAAACAACCCCAGAATATTAAAAACACGCATACAGTTGGTTCCAAAGGGTCGGGGCCGCCACAGAGAAGGCTCTTCTCCTGGGTCCCGCCAAACGACATTGTTTAGACATTGCAATGTTATGACTAGGAAGGGGGTGTCCTCCAGAATTTCAAAACGAGGTCATAAGTAGCTCTAGGGACGTGCATCCTAACTTCAAAAGTGACCAGTTATAAGTCAAGGAACTACTTGTAAATTTAAATAAATGGGATGCTTGTGGCATCGAAACACAGGGATTGTGTCTTGAGACTTCTCCATCATCTCTTTACAGTTTCACTTAATTCTGATGGTCTCTTTTGTGTAGGACATTAAATATAGGGAAAGACATATATCTGGGATACAAAGAGCTTTTTTTATTGATTGCTCCCTAAAATTTAGCACACTGATCAGAGAAAGTTCCTTGGTCATAAATAGCAGAATTTAGGCTTTAGAGTTTTAACTGTGGGACCAACACTGTGATAGGAAGATAGGTTTTTGATGTATAGTTTTTTGTGGAGTTCTTTCTGGTTTGCTGTTGTTTAACTGTGAAGCATTGGCCTTGAGAGTTTAAGGGCCGCAAAAATTTTGCAGTGTCTCTCAGCAAATGTCTTGAGTAAATTTGCAGCAGCCTACGCTTGTTTCCTGTAGTAAAAACTCTGCTAGTGCTAAAAGATTAAGGGCCTCGTGAAATACTAGCGGGGCAGAGAGCTTTATGAACCTTGGGCTACACTCTTCTATCTACTTAGAATGGTTCTCGTGGGGTTGCCCTTTTGTACAAACTGTGTAGAGGTCCTTCCTCCTTCACAGGATATTTGTTAGATGCTAGGATTTATTGTGCTGGCTGCAAAGGGTTTAGGATAACTAGTAAGGCTCCTGACTATATTTTGGATTCTCAGTTTAAGGGGTAGCTAGGCCTTTGAAGTTATCAGAAATAATACCAGTAGAAGAGAATATTTTTATTTATTTATTTATTCATTCGATTTTTATGCCGCCCTTCTCCTGAGACTCAGGGTGGCTTACAACATGTTAGCAATAGCACTTTTTAACAGAACCAGCCTATTGCTTCCACAATCCGGGTCCTCATTTTACCCCCCTCGGAAGGATAGAAGGCTGAGTCAAACTTGAGCCAGTGATGAGATTTGAACTGCTGACCTACAGATCTACAGTCAGCTTCGGTGGCCTGCAGTACAGCACTCTACCTGCTGTGCCATCCCGGTTCATCTGTGTCTCAAGGTTGAAATCTTAGTTCTATCTGAGCTTAGTTGATTTTTTTGCAGACATTTCATTACCCAACTAGGTAATTTCATCAGTACTAAATGGTGTTATGATATTAGAATGAAACAAATGATGTTACCTAGTTAGGTAATTAAACATCTGCAAGAAACAGCCAAGCTCCGAGACCACCACGGACCCCAACTGTCAGAAGTGAGCCTCAGCTTCAGGCATGAACTCTGTTTCTCAAATTATGCTTTTTAGGGGAATTTCGGAATGTCTCCCCCGATTGACTTCCATGATCCGAGGAATTGGTGATCCTTTGGTGGCTGTCTATGCCAGAGCGTATCTCTGCAGGGTAAGAGGGGTTTTTTTTTCTTACCAATCTGATTTTACAGAACAATAGAAAAAGAATTATTGGATTAATGGAAACATCGAATGATTGAAATAATTATTGACTATTTATTGAATTGAGTCCATGAACCATCATTTCAAATAGTTCTTCTTTTAGTATAAAGAAAAAAAAAGTCCATAAAACCAGGCTGTCCAATCTTGGCAACTTTAAGACCTGTGGATTTCAACTCACAGAATTTTACAGCCAGGTGTGTAGAGGGAGTTGAAGTTCACAAGTCTTAAAGTTGTCAAGGTTGAACACTTCTACCATAAAGGTTTCTAGGCTTTTTAAAAAAATGCTCATTCGGACTGTTTTAGGATCCATTCCTCCATTATTATTCCATCTGCGGAGCTCCAACACTTGAGACTTTATTTATTTATTTAGTCATTCATTCATTCATTCATTCATTCATTCATTCATTCATTCATTCATTCATTCATAGAAACATAGAAGACTGACGGCAGAAAAAGACCTCATGGTCCGTCTAGTCTGCCCTTATACTATTTCCTGTATTTTATCTTAGGATGGATCTATGTTTATCCCAGGCATGTTTAAATTCAGTTACTGTGGATTTACCAACCATGTCTGCTGGAAGTTTGTTCCAAGGATCTACTTCTCTTTCAGTAAAATAATATTTTCTCACGTTACTTCTAATCTTTCCCCCAACTAACCTCAGATTGTACCCCTCTGTTCTTGTGTTCATTTTCCTATTAAAGACACTTCTCTCCCAAACCTTATTTAAAGAAATACAAAAGTGCACAGAACTGTATTAAGAAAAAACAGATGTTTCATTCATTTGGTTCCTCAAACAGGTTGGGATGGAAGTAGCTCCTCATCTGAAGGACAACCTCAACAAGAACTTTTTTGACTTCCTTCTAACCTTTAAGCAAGTAAGTAAACAGCCTGTCCTTATCGAAGCAGAATCTGCACCCACACCCTTTCCTCGATAAGGTTCTTTCCCACATCCCTAGTTCAGACAGAAAAGGGTTGTAGCTGTTGACAGGGTAGAGAATCTTTGGAAGTAGAAAAACTAGTCCATCTGTTCCAAATCATTGAATGCTCATCCATATGGTAGGTCTTGGTTTGTAGTTATTCCTCAACTTATAGCCATTCATTTAGTGGACTTTTGAAGTCACAAAAGAGCAGTGTAAAAGTAATTTATGACCAGCTCCTGTGCCTATGATCTTTGCAGAATCTCCACAATCATAAGCCCAAAATTCAGGCCCGTTATGCATGTAATAGAATAAAATATAATCTCCGGGACAACCTTCTGCTGCACGAATCCCAGCAACCAGTTAGGTCCCGCAGAGTTGGCCTTCTCCGGGTTCCGTTGACTAAACAGTGTCGTTTGGCAGGACCCAGGGGAAGAGCCTTCTCTGTGGCGGCCCCGACCCTCTGGAACCAGCTCCCCCTAGAGATGAGAATTGCCCCCACCCTCCTTGCCTTTCATAACCTCCTTAAAACCCACCTCTGTCGTCAGGCATGGGGGAACTGAGATATTCCTTCCCTCTAGGCCTATACGATTTATGCATGGTATGTTTGTGTGTATGTTCGGTTTTTAATAAGGGTCTTTTTAATTATTTTAAATATTAGATTTGTTATATGTTGTTTCATTATTGTTGTTAGCCGCCCCGAGTCTACGGAGAGGGGCGGCATACAAATCTAATAAATAGATAGATAGATAGATAGATAGATAGATAGATAGATAGATGATAGATAGATAGATAGATAGATAGATAGATAGATAGATGATAGATAGATAGATAATAGATAGATAGATAGATAGATGATAGATAGATAGATAGATGATAGATAGATAGATAGATAGATGATAGATGATAGATAGATAGATGATAGATAGATAGATAGATGATAGATAGATGATAGATAGATAGATAGATGATAGATAGATAGATAGATAGATAGATAGATGATAGATAGATAGATGATAGATGATAGATAGATAGATAGATAGATAGATAGATAGATGGATAGATAGGATAGAATAGAATAGAATATAGAGTAGAGTAGAATAAGTAGAATAGAGTAGAATAGTGAAGAGTAGAATAGAATAGAATATAGAATAGAATAGAATGTAAAATGGAGCCGAAAGAGTAGAGAATAGAATATAAAATAGGATAGAATAGAAATAGAATAGAATATAGAATAGAAAATAGAATAGAACATAGAGTAGAGTAGAACAGAACACAATAGAATAGAATAAACTTTATTGGACAAGTGTGATTGGACACACAGGGAATTTATCTTAGGTGATGTCACTTTTGCTCATCTCCACATTCATGTCCTGCAGCCTAAGCAGACTGACCCCTCTGGGATTGCTCCAATTTCTACGCCTTTCTATGCTTCCACCTCCGATCAGTTTTCCCAGAGTTTTCCTTGAGGTCAGCATCCCAAGCTTTTGCTTTACGGCGAATCCCTCCTCTTTTCCCACCCCCTGGACTTTTTGGGTGACCGTTCCGCCTTGGATGTTCTCCACAGGTTCACGGGGATACTGTCCAGAACCAGCTGGTGGCCCAGTGTGTGGAGATCCCGTCGTATCTAACACTTTATTCTCCGGCAATTGACTGGATTCTACAATGCATCGCTTACCGAGCTGCAGAGGTAAAGAAAAAAGGAAAGTAAACTCACCTTGGAAATATTCTGAAGGTTTTTAAAGCTTGGTATAATGGAGAATGTTCATCTGATTGCAGCCAAGGTTTTCATTGGACAGGTTGGGAATGAAGAGGGACACTGGCTTAGGGCAGAAGCTCTTTTGACCATGGCATATTTTGATCTAATATCTAATCGCATATTTTGATCTAATATCCTATCGCAAACTCCTTAAAACCCACCTTTGTCATCAGGCATGGGGGAACTGAGATATCTCCCCCGGGCCTATATAATTTATGTATGGTATGTTTGTAGGTATGTCTGCTTAAAAATGGGGTTTTTTATTAAATTTTAAATTGTAAATTATTAGATTTGTCAGGAACTGTTTTTATTGTGTTGTGAGCCGCCCCGAGTCTATGGAGAGGGGCGGCATACAAATCTAATAAATAAATAAATAAAATAAATAAATAATATCTCAGGGACCGCCTTCTGCCGCACGAATCCCAGCGACCGGTTAGGTCCCACAGAGTTGGCCTTCTCCAGGTCCCATCGACTAAGCAATGTCATTTGGCGGGACCCAGGGGAAGAGTCTTCTCTGTGGCGGCCCCGACCCTCTGGAACCAGCTCCCCCCAGATATCAGAGTTGCCCCCACCCTCCTTGCCTTTCGCAAGCTCCTTAAAACCCACCTCTGTCATCAGGCATGGGGGAATTGAAATTTTCCCTTCCCCCCAGGCTTATAGAATCTATACATGGTATGCTTGTATGTATGAGTGGTTCTTTAAATTGGGGTTTTTTAGATTATTTTTAATATTAGATTTGTTTTCATTGTCTTTTTATTGTTGTTAGCCGCCCTGAGTCTTCGGAGAGGGGCGGCATACAAATCCAATAAGTAAGTAAGTAAGTAAGTAAGTAAGTAAGTAAGTAAGTAAGAAAGAAAGAAAGAAAGAAAGAAAGAAAGAAAGAAAGAAAGAAAGAAAGAAAGAAAGAAAGGTTATGATACTAGGCTAGAAACCAAGCAACTTTGAGTTCTAGTCCCACCTTAGTTATTCCAAAGGTACTTTTTCAAGAGACAACTGGACTTTCTGAAAGTCCAGCTGCTTTTTGAAAAAAGTACCTTTGGGACAACCATGACCTGGATGACTGAGAATCTCCATAGATATAGTTCTGCCTTAGGCATGAAAACAAAATGATTATGTATTGTTTTTAAAACTGAAAAACCCCTCAATAAATGTATTTATATATATATATATATAAAAAAAGAAAACAAACTGGGTGACTTTTAGCCAGTCACTAGGAGACACTGAGTTCTATTCCTTCGTTAGGCATGATCAGAAGCAACATGAGAAAATATTATTTTACTGAAAGAGTAGTAGATCCTTGGAACAAACCTCCAGCAGACGTGGTTGGTAAATCCACAGGAACTGAATTTAAGCATGCCTGGGATAAACATAGATCCATTGTAAGATAAAATACAGGAAAGAGTATAAGGGCAGACTAGATGGACCATGAGGTCTTTTTCTGTCGTCAATCTTCTATGTTTCTATGAAAATCAGCTCTCAGCCCAACTCACTCACAGGATCAGGGTAGAATAGAGTAACAGAGTTGGAAGGGATGTAGAGTAGGGTAGAGTAGGGCAGGGTAGGATAGGGAAGGGAAGGGTAGGGTGGATAAGATAGGACAGAACAGAACAGAACAACAGACTATGAAGGAACCTTCGTTGTTGTTGTGGGGAAAATAGAAGATCTATTGGATCTGCCTTATTTGTAAAAATTATAAAGGCGGGATCTAAACATATGAATAAAATAATAATCATAAGCATGCAATCACTCCTCCTCCCATAGTTCAGCTTTCTGTTTGGAGAATTCTGGGAGTTCAAACCCACACATCTTAAAGAAGCCGAGAAACACTGGCACAGCTACTAATATTCAGCAGAAGAAAAGTTAATTTGGTGGAGTGGGACAAGGAACTGATTTAACATTTCTTTCAAGGCTGGGCTTAATTGACAGATGAAGAGTTCCCTAAGACAGCCCAAGTTGTGCTATGTCATAGGTTTGCTTTTTAATCTGATAAATAAATAGAAACGTGGTAACCCCAAATATTCTGCGGGCAACCTTGTAAAGACATTTGAGACAAATGCCTTAAACAAGATCTAAGTATTGCCGACAAGATCATATGCTGCAACGTCCTGCCTGTCGGCGACTACTTCAGCTTCAACCACAACAACACAAGAGCACACAACAGATTTAAACTTAATATTAACCGCTCCAAACTTGACTGTAAAAAATATGACTTCAGTAACTGAGTTGTTGAAGCGTGGAACTCATTACTGGACTCCATAGTGTCATCCCCAAACCCCCAACACTTTACCCTTAGATTATCTATGTTTGACCTATCCAGATTCCTAAGAGGTCAGTAAGGGGCGAGTACAAGTGCACTAGAGTGCCTTCCGTCCCCTGTCCTATTGCTCTCCTATATCTCCTATTCCTTTCTTCTATTCCTAAATCTCTTCTTCTATTCTTTCACTGATATGTTCTATTCCTATATCTTCTTTTCTATTCTTTCTTAGATATATTTTACTATGAGTATCTCCTCTATAACCTTCATCATGTATTTTACTATGTGTGTATATATATATATACACCCACTAAAACCCTCATTGTGTATTGGACTGACTAAATAAACAAACAAACAAACAAACAAACAAACAAACAAACAAACAAACCATTTGAATGCAGAGTCTCCTTCAAACCCCCTGAGCGTAATGTACCCTTCCAGTTCTTCCAGCCCAGCTTGTCTCTTGGCACAAAGCAAACGAACTTGTTATCCTACTTTGGAATCCTCCTGGGTGCCATT
Organism: Erythrolamprus reginae; assembly: GCF_031021105.1. Taxonomy (NCBI): domain Eukaryota; kingdom Metazoa; phylum Chordata; class Lepidosauria; order Squamata; family Dipsadidae; genus Erythrolamprus; species Erythrolamprus reginae. Next base: position 49,038,465 of record NC_091958.1, read on the forward strand.
GTTCACACTCCTTTTTCACTTTTGTCATACGGATGACACTTCCTTTTATTTTTAAACTCCGGTTGGCTTAGCATGATCTCTCCTTTAAGACCATCTGAAGCAAGACGTCGGATTTCTAATGAGACACTTCAGCCTGCCAATGTTTTTTTATTAAAAAATAAAATAAAACGCTTCCGAAAACACAAGCATGTGGAAGCACCAAATCTTACACAACCTGAGCTTTTAGCTCAGTTTTCCAGGCATCTTGAAAAAAACAACAGGCTCTTCGCCAGAAATAAGTTTTGTTCCTCCTATCTGAAATGCAAAAATTGCCGATTGATTTGTGTAATGACTATTGGGGATTCGCTTCATGAAGATTTGCTTAATCAACCATTAATTCCAAAAGTACCCATTGCAGACAGTTGATCTGCTTAATGGCTGTGAATTCGCTTAACAGCCTTCTCCGGGTCCCGTCGACTAAACAATGTCGTTTGGCGGGACCCAGGGGAAGAGCCTTCTCTGTGGCGGCCCCGACTCCCCCCAGATATCAGAGTTGCCCCCACCCTCCTTGCCTTTCGTAAGCTCCTTAAAACCCACCTCTGTCCTCAGGCATGGGGGAATTGAGATATTCCCTTCCCTCTAGGCTTATAAAATTTATGCACGGTATGTCTGTATGTATGATTGGTTTCTTAAATTGGGTTTTTTTTACATTACTTTTTAATATTAGATTTGTTCATATTGTCTTTTTACTGTTGTTAGCCGCCCCGAATCTGCGGAGAGGAGCGGCATACAAATCTAATTAATAAATAAATAAATAAATAAATAAATAAAATAAAATAAAATAAAATAAAATAAAATAAAATAAAATAAAATAAAATAAAATAAAATAAAATAAAATAAAATAAAATAATAAATGGTGTGATTTTGCTAAACGACGGCCGCAAAAATATTGTAACGTTGGGTCGCTTTCGATTGACAACTGGAAAAACTTTGTTCTGAACTCAATTATGGTCGAAAGTTGAGGATCACCTGCGTCAGATGTTTACGGTTTGCCTTAATTTTTTTTGTTATTTTTCTGTTTTTTTCTTTCATAGGCCTTGTTGACAGAAATGATGGAGAGATGCAGGAAGCTAGGCAACAAGTAAGTGTTATGCTATAAATTTGGTTTTTTTAAACTCTCCTTTCCTTCTGGCATACAGTAAAAAAGTTATCATTGTGATTCTGACTGGCAGCTGGTGAGGCTACATTGCAGATGTTTTGAATTGGAATTTTCTTACACTGATCAGAGACATGCGTGCCATGGTCAGTGGGGAAGCCAGATTCACTTAACAACAGGTTACTAACTTAATCTGGGGCAGTGATTCACTTAACGACAGGCAAGAAAAATGGGACAAAATTCGCTGAACAAATGTCTCACTTAACAACAGAATATTTGAGTTCGGTTGTGGCCATAAATCGAGGACTATCTGTCGCTTGATGTGTGTATAATTCCACCCTCCATATCTGGGAGGCAGAATGAAATCTCTCCTAGGCTGTTCCTGTGCCTCCTTCCCTTTCAGGTTGATTTATGCCTTGGCCCTGTTGTGTTGCTGTTCAAATGTGACAGTTTGTTTTGCTGTCATTATTCAGCACTGGAATTCTTGCAGCGGGCCAGAAACAGGGAGGGAATTGATCCAAGGGGTGGGAGGGAGAAAGCTTTTACCAAATAAGCCGCTAATGGTCCCTGCATGTGAAAATGCAGTAATGATATAAATGTTGTATGTTCTGGGTATATCTTATTTAATTATTTATTTATTAATCAGATTTGTATGCCGCCCCTCTCCGTAGACTCGGGGCGGCTAACAACAATAGTAATACAATGTAAACAAATCTAATATTTAAGTTAATTAAAAAAAACCCAATTTAGAAACCAATCATACATACTGACATACCATGCATAAATTTTATAGGCCTATGGGGAAGGGAAAGTCTCAATTCCCCCATGCCTGATGAAAGAAGTGGGTTTTAAGGAGCTTACGAAAGGCAAGGGGGGGTGGGGGCAACTCTGATATCTGGGGGGAGTTGGTTCCAAAGGGTCGGGGCCGCCACAGAGAAGGCTCTTCCCCTGGGTCCCGCCAAACGACATTGTTTAGTTGACGGGACTGGAGAAGGCCAACTCTGTGGGACTTATCGGTGGGATTCGTGCGGCAGAAGGCGGTCCCGGAGATATTCTGGTCCGGTGCCATGAAGGGCTTTATAGGTCATAACCAACACTTTGAATTGTGACCGGAAACTGATCGGCAACCAATGCAGACTGCGGAGTGTTGGTGTAACATGGGCATATTTAGGGAAGCCCATGATAGCTCTCGCAGCTGCATTCTGCACGATCTGAAGTTTCTTAATGTAAAAACCAAAATATAAAAACATCAATTGGGTGCACTGTCTCGTAATGCCCTGAATAATATTTCTTCCAGCGCCTTGCTCTTGAATTCCGTCATGTCTGCATTCAGAGCTGAATTTATTGCTGCAAGAGCCATGGATTTTATTGGCATGATCAAAGAGTGCGATGAATCAGGGTTCCCCAAGGTAAGTTCATCTGCATTCCCCCCAGTCAAGCCCTGTTATTGTAGTCAACCACTTCAGTGCCTCCCCAAATAATACCCTTAAATGTGCATTGTAGTGTTTTACTGCAGTCTCAAAATGGGTGAACAGTGCGGTCAGGCGGTAGGGAAAGCAAGTAGAATGTTTTGGCTGCATTTTCCAGGCTTGGGTTCTTAAGTAGAAACTGGTTCTTAAGAAGAGGCAAAAAATCTTGAACACCCGGTTCTTATCTAGAAAAGTTCTTAAGTACAGGTACCATTGCACTTGGTTTTTAAAGCATTTTGCCCACAATGAGGGAAAGCCACTTCCGGGATTTTGCCTGCACATCAAATGTCGGCCTCATTTCTTTAGAAAATTGCTGCTTTTTTAATTCAGAGCAAAAATAAAGTATTAAATGAGTTAAAAACTGTTCTGTCGGGCTCTCTGGTAGACTCCTCCCAAAAATTCACGGGTACAATTTTCAGACATACACACACGTTTGAAAATTCAAAACAATGTTCTTTATAATGAAAAGTCACTTAACCTAAGCCTTCTTTTGGTATAGCCAAGAGCACTCGTCTCCAAACAAACTGGTAATTTGTACAAGTCCCTTATCAGTTCTGTGATACTTATCTCGCAGCTGTGAGGCAATTCACAGTCCTTCTTCTTTCACAAAGTGAAACACACTTTGCTCTGGTTTAGTTTCAAAGCGGGGGAAAATCAGCACACAAAAGGTCAAAGTCAGTAAAGCAGTCACGAAACACAACGATCAGATAATCCTCCACAATGGCCAAACCCACAGGCTGCTATTTATAGCAGTCTCACTAATGACCACAGCCCCACCCAACCACAGGTGGCCTCATTTTCTTTGATAATAATCTCTCAGTTGTTGCTGCCTATGCATCGCTCTCCGCATGCGTGGCTGTATCATTAACTCTTGTTCTGAATCCAAGGAGGAGCTAGATAATTGATCTCCTTCTGAGCTGTCTGCCCCACTCTCCTCCTCCCTGTCACTCATGTCTTCTTGGTCAGAGGAGCCTTCATCAGCAGACTCCACCGGGGGGCAAAACAGGCCTGCGGCATGTGGATCTCTCCCCCACATCCACAGTCCTTGGGGCAGGAGCTGGGCCAGAGCTAAGCACAACACGTACCATAAAAATTTAACCCAAGTTTCTTTCCTCGAGGCAGCCAATCTCCCCCCCCCCCTTGACTGCATTTTTAATCTCCCTCAAATCTTTTACGAATTAAAATATCTGTCTCTGTATTATTAATGTTATTTGTTCAAGTGGGAACATTCATAGAGGCCATTAAAGTGGACATGCAACTCATTTTATTTTGACAGCATCTTCTCTTCTGCTCCCTGGGACAAAACTTAGCCTTAGCTGACCCATCGGAAAGTGACCGTCTTCAAATCTTAAATGAAGCCTGGAAAGTTATTACCAAGTTAAAGAGTCCACAGGTGGGTTGTTAGTAGTAGAAATGGGCAACGTAGTTGGAATGGGCAGATGGTTGAAATAAATGTACTGTAAATTAGAAACATTCTCTCTTAAGTGTGCATTGCCTAGCTCAGAGGTAGGACTGGCGGAAGATTTTGAGTGGGTGAGAGCTGCACGCAAAATATGGCTGCTATTCCTTTGGTTGTTGTTGTTGTTGTTGTTGTTGTTGTTGTTGTTGTTGTTATTATTATTATTATTATTATTATTATTATTATTATTATTATTAGAAACATAGAAACATAGAACACTGACGGCAGAAAAAGACCTCATGGTCCATCTAGTCTGCCCTTATACTATTTCCTGTATTTTATCTTACAATGGATATATGTTTATCCCAGGCATGTTTAAATTCGGTTACTGTGGATTTACCAACCACGTCTGCTGGACGTTTGTTCCAAGGATCTACTACTCTTTCAGTAAAATAATACTTTCTCATGTTGCCTTTGATCATTCCCCCAACTAACTTCAGATTGTGTCCCCTTGTTCTTGTGTTCACCTTCCTATTAAAAACACTTCCCTCCTGAATAATATTATTATTATTATTATTATTATTATTATTATTATTATTATTATTATTATTATTATTATTATTAGAAACATAGAAACCTGACGGCAGAAAAAGACCTCATGGTCCATCTAGTCTGCCCTTATACTATTTCCTGTATTTTATCTTAGGATGGATATATGTTTATCCCAGGCATGTTTAAATTCGGTGACTGTGGATTTACCAACCACGTCTGCTGGACGTTTGTTCCAAGGATCTACTACTCTTTCAGTAAAATAATATTTTCTCATGTTGCCTTTGATCATTCCCCCAACTAACTTCAGATTGTGTCCCCTTGTTCTTGTGTTCACCTTCCTATTAAAAACACTACCCTGCTGAACATTATTATTATTATTATTATTATTATTATTATTATTATTATTATTATTATTTATTAGACTTGTATGCCGCCCCTCTCCATACACTCAGGGCGGCTCACAATAATAACAAAGACAATGTAAGAACAAATCTAATAATTTAAAAAACACTAAAATCCCCATTATTAAAAGCAAACATACACACAAACATACCATGTATAAACTGTATAGGCCCGGGGGAGATGTCTCAGTTCCCCCATGCCTGACGGCAGAGATGGCTCTTAAGAACTTTACGAAAGGCAAGGAGGGTGGGGGCAGTTCTGATCTCCGGGGTTGGGGCCGCCACAGAGAAGGCTCTTCTCCTGGGTCCCGCCAAACGACATTGTTTAGTCAACGGGACCCGGAGAAGGCCAGCTCTGTGGGACCTAACCGGTCACTGGGATTCCTGCGGCAGAAGGCGGTCCTGGAGATATTCTGGTTCCCAGAATGACCACCAAGATGAGTGTATTCAGGTCCCAAATAACCATTAAGCTATAACCTATAAAGCCCTACATGGCATTGGACCAGATTACCTACGGGACCGCCTTCTGCCGCATGAATCCCAGCGTCCAGTTAGGTCCTACAGAGTTGGCCCTCTCCAGGTCCCGTCAACTAGACAATGTCTAGTTGACGGGACCCCACCTCCGGACTTCCTTGCCAGCTGAAGCACCCGTTCTTGCATTGCTGGGATTTCCCTGAGGCTCCCCTCGCTGGGATTCCCTTCATTTTTGCCGGCGCTACTTTGAATCCCAGCGAAGGGAGGCTCAGGGAAATCCCAGCACTTCGGTTGGCAACGGAAGTCCAGAGGCGGGGTTTCCCAGCGAGGGGAGGCTCAGGGGAATTCCCAGCGCTTCAGGTGGCAACGGAAGTCCAGAGGCGGGGTTTCCGAGCGAGGGGAGCCTCAGGGAAATCCCAGCGCTTTGGCTGGCAATGGAACTCCGGAGGCGGGGTTTTCCAACAAGGGGAGCCTCAGGAATCCCAGCGCTTCGGCTGGCAACGGAAGTCCGGAGGCGGGGCATCCCAGCGGCGGTGGCTCCGGTTCATAAGGTGAAAATAGTTCGGAAGAAGAGGCAAAAAAATCTTAAATGCCAGGTTCGTATCATAAAAAGTTCGTATGAAGAGAGGTTCGTAAGACGAGGTATTTGCATACGGCCCCCAACAACACAGGTCCTTATTTTACTGATCTCGGAAGGATGGAAAGCAGAGTCAACTATAAACCTGTTGGGATCGAACTCCAGGCGGTGGGCAGATTTGGCTGCAATCCTGCACTTTAACCACTGCGCCACCAGGGCTCCTAAATTTATTATAAATCTAATCAATAAATGGACGCTCGGGGCATTTTGACCTTATTTAGAGAATCAGTTAAACATGAAAAAAGCAGGCTGGATAGGGATAAAATCTTGCCGTAGTGCGTTGAAATGTGACACCCATGCATTTATTTTTAGGATTACATCAACTGTGCAGAAATCTGGATGGAATATACTTGTAGGCATTTTACGGTAGGTGAAGATTTATGCGTTTTATATTTCAAAATATCTCCTTTCCTTTCTTGACCTTCTTCCCCTCTTTATTATAGTTCAGGGCATTTGCTTCTTGGAAGTAGGCATGCCTGGTTTTTATTTATTTAGATGTTGCTCTCAGGCCCTGCTAATATCTCTTGGGAGTATGAGAATGAATTATCTTGAAAAAAATGACATCCTGCGTCTGTCGCTAGTGAACTTAACACACTTTGACACAGCACCAGGAACAGTGGTCTCAAGAAAAGGGGAAAATAAATCTTGAAATTCTAATAGCAATTGTTTTTTATGGCCTTTCCAGCGTGTTGGCCTGTGTTAATTTAGAAACATAGAAACATAGAAGTCTGACAGCAGAAAAAGACCTCATGGTCCATCTAGTCTGCCCTTATACTATTTTCTGTATTTTATCTTAGGATGGATATATGTTTATCCCAGGCATGTTTAAATTCAGTTACTGTGGATTTATCTACCACGTCTGCTGGAAGTTTGTTCCAAGCATCTATGACTCTTTCAGTAAAATAATATTTTCTCATGTTGCTTTTGATCTTTCCCCCAACTAACTTCAGATTGTGTCCCCTTGTTCTTGTGTTCACTTTCCTATTAAAAACACTTCCCTCCTGGACCTTATTTAACCCTTTAATATATTTAAATGTTTCGATCATGTCCCCCCTTTCCCTTCTGTCCTCCAGACTATACAGATTGAGTTCATGAAGTCTTTCCTGATACGTTTTATGCTTAAGCCCTTCTACCATTCTTGTAGCCCGTCTTTGGACCCGTTCAATTTTGTCAATATCTTTTTGTAGGTGAGGTCTCCAGAACTGAACACAGTATTCCAAATGTGGTCTCACCAGCGCTCTATATAGCGGGATCATAATCTCCCTCTTCCTGCTTGTTATACCTCTAGCTATGCAGCCAAGCAGCCAAGCCAATTTAGAAATATCTGCAACAGTATGTCATCCCTATTATATCAGCACAGCAATGTATTGCAGCCCCAAAACACAAGTACAGTGTTCCCTCGATTTTCGCGGGGGATGCGTTCCGAGACTGCCCGCAAAAGTCGAATTTCCGCGAAGTAGAGATGCGGAAGTAAATACACTATTTTTTGGCTATGAACCGTATCACAAGCCTTCCCTTAACACTTTAAACCCCTAAAGTGCAATTTCTCATTCTCTTAGCAACCATTTAGATCATTACTCACCATGTTTATTTATTAAAGTTTATTGAATTTTTTTTTATTAAAGTCGGATGAAAGTTTGGCGATGACATGTGACGTCATTGGGTGGGAAAAACCGTGGTATAGGGAAAAAACCCGCAAAGTATTTTTTAATTAATATTTTTGAAAAACCGTGGTATAGACTTTTTGCGAAGTTCGAACCCGCGAAAATCGAGGGAACACTGTAGTCTCGATATTACGAGCTTTAATACTGGATTAAATCTTCCCTCTTGGAATCTTTCTTCTAAACCCAGAAGTCTGTAAATCTCTCGCACTTTGCAGATGTGATAGGTTTGAACTGCCATAAACCTCTCCAGCCAGCACCGTCTTAAAAATATGATTTGCCTTTAAAGAATCCCATGTTCGATGCTAGTCACGTCCCAAAAAAGCCACTCGGTTATTCAGCTTCATAATATACGTGTCTCGGGCTTTATATGGTTTTGAATTTATGGCCGCTGTGATGCCATTTTCTTTTATCGTGTCTGCAGAAGCGTGAAGTCAATACCATTTTAGCTGATGTCATTAAACATATGACTCCAGATCGGGCTTTTGAAGAGGCCTACCCTCAGGTAAGAGAGAGATTCATTCATAATTTCTAAAAGGGGGCAAAGAACCTTGGTCAGGCTGAATATAATGGTAGATTTAAGGAATCTGGGTCCTTTTTTTAAACTGATAATACATTATCACCCTGAACCTATTTTGGGGGAGGGGAGAGAATGATCTAAAGCCAATGAAAGCAGAATGTCGGTTTGTGTGTGTGAGTTGTATGTGTGTATTTTGATCTGTGTGTGTGTTTGTGTTTGTATGTATATGTGTATTTTGATCTGTGTGTGTGTTTGTGTTTGTATGTATATGTGTATTTTGATCTGTGTGTGTTTGTATTTGTGTGTGTAGGTGTGTATTTGATCTGTGTTTGTAAGTGTATGTGTGTATTTTGATCTGTGTGTGTGTTTGTGTTTGTATGTATATGTGTATTTTGATCTGTGTGTGTGCTTGTGTTTGTATGTATATGTGTATTTTGATCTCTGTATTTGTGTGTGTAGGTGTGTATTTGATCTGTGTTTGTGTTTGTAAGTGTATGTGTGTATTTTGATCTCTGTGTGTGTTTGTGTTTGTATGTATATGTGTATTTTGATCTCCGTGTGTTTGTATTTATGTGTGTAGGTGTGTATTTGATCTGTGTTTGTGTTTGTAAGTGTATGTGTGTATTTTGATCTGTGTGTGTGCTTGTGTTTGTATGTATATGTGTATTTTGATCTCTGTGTGTTTGTATTTGTGTGTGTAGGTGTGTATTTGATCTGTGTTTGTGTTTGTAAGTGTATGTGTGTATTTTGATCTCTGTGTGTGTGTTAGTGTTTGTATGTGTGTATTTTGATCTCTGTGTGTGTTTGTGTTTGTATGTATATGTGTATTTTGATCTCTGTGTGTGTTTGTATGTGTGTATTTTGATCTCTGTGTGTGTTTGTATGTGTGTATTTTGATCTCTGTGTGCGTTTGTGAATATGTATGTATGTGTTTGGGTTGCTGTGTGTGTGTGTGTGTGTGCACGCACGCTCTCTTGCATGGGGGCATGGAATAAAATCAAACTGGTGTTATTGTACTTGAAATCAAAAGAAATGGCTATTTTCAAAGCAGTAGAATAGAATTCTTTATTGGCCAAGTGTGATTGGACACACAAGGAATTTGTCTTTGGTGCAGATGCTCTCAGCGTACATAAAAGAAAATTATACATTTGTCAAGAATCATGTGGTACAACGCTTAATGATTGTCTAGGGGTCAAATAAGCAATGAAGAAACAATCAATATTAATAAAAATCTTAGGATACAAGCAACAAGTTACAATCATACAGTCCTAAGCGGGAGGAAAAGGATGATAGGAATGATGAGAAAAAACTAGAAGAAATAATAGTGCAAACTTAGTAAAAAGTTTGTCAGTATTTACGCTTATGGAGGATAGACTGTTACTGATGCAGCAGATCCCCCCTAACCTGTTCTGCCTAACTGGCTCGGCAATGCGTAATAGTCCAGTGAAAAGAAATCAAACACACACGTGCTCTGCTAATCAGCAAACTTGTATTAGATAAACAAAAATAGCTTACTCAAAAAACAGTTCTTAATGTCTGAAAACAATGCAAGGCTTACTTCAGCCGCATACAAAAAACACAGGAAAAAACAAACAAAGACAACCTGGAATGAGCAAAGACGTTTCAGGAGTCCTTTTGAATCTTTGGAGCAAACAGCAAGTCCCAGAGTTTTCACCACCCACTTGTCTGAAAAAGCTGGGTTGAAAACTCCAACGGCACAGAAACTTCGAAGCAGGAACCACAAAACAACACAGATAAACAGCCACAGTTTGCCTTGGCCTTTGTTCCCTTTTATCCCTTTAGCCCTCATTAAGGGAACCACACCCAGCCCAGGTGCTCCTATAATCATTTGTAATACTCCTTAAAGCGATCCCTTCTTTGCATAGCTCTTCGGCTACGTAGATCAATGTATTGATCTGCAGAAGAACCCAGGGAGGAAAGACTGTCTGAGGGACTGCAGGCCACATCCCCTGGGCTGTCTGCTGAATCCAGTGTCCTAGTGGCCTCATCCTCCTGGCTGTCTGCCACATCTTCCTGGCTGTCAGCCAGGCTTTCACATTCACTTTGTGCCGCGTCTGTCCCATCTGTGGGAGCAACGGCTGGCCCAGGCCCAAACACAACATAACCTACCCAGGCTTCACGCTCTGGATTCCCCAGAGCATGAAGCCTGGGTAGGTTAGGGGGGATCTGCTGTTTCGGTAACACTCATGGTCTTCCGAGACTGAAGGATGCCAATGCAAAAATGTACGCTTGTAGGACAGTACAGTCAGGGGCAATGGGGGTAAAATGAAAGGAAAATAATATTAGTGTTGATTAAATAGGAAGCATATTCTAACGGGATGTTTTTCTTTCCCTTCTCTTTGTGATCTCAGCTTCAGTCAATAATCCAGAAGGTCATCACCTATCTCCATGACTTCTCCATTCTCTTTTCATTGGTGAGCTTCTACGGGACTGCGAGGATCCTACTGTCTAAAAGAGACACCTCATTTCTATTTGGGATTAGCTGGAAGTCCGAGGAGTAAATCTGACGATTAAAACAGATCTCATCCATACGACACTTAAATGTTGCCTTGCTCTGCCTATTCTGGGCTTTCTTCTCAGAATATGAATTATTCCCCTGGGGGGGGGAAATTATTGACCCCCTCAGAGAGGGTCCGCAACTTGGGCGTCCTCCTCGATCCACAGCTCACATTAGAGAAACATCTTTCAGCTGTGGCGAGGGGGGCTTTTGCCCAGGTTCGCCTGGTGCACCAGTTGCGGCCCTATCTGGACCGGGAGTCACTGCTCACAGTCACTCATGCCCTCATCACCTCGAGGCTCGACTACTGTAACGCTCTCTACATGGGGCTACCTTTGAAGAGTGTTCGGAAACTTCAGACTGTGCAGAATGCAGCTGCGAGAGCAATCATGGGCTTCCCTAAATATGCCCATGTCACACCAACACTCCGCAGTCTGCATTGGTTGCCGATCAGTTTCCGGTCACAATTCAAAGTGTTGGTTATGACCTATAAAGCCCTTCATAGCATCGGACCAGAATATCTCCGGGACCGCCTTCTGCCGCAAGAATCCCAGCGACCGGTTAGGTCCCACAGAGTTGGCCTTCTCCGGGTCCTGTCGACTAAGCAATGTCGTTTGGCAGGACCCAGAAGAAGAGCCTTCTCTGCGGCGGCCCCGACCCTCTGGAACCAGCTCCCCCCAGATATCAGAGTTGCCCCCACCCTCCTTGCCTTTCGCAAGCTCCTTAAAACCCACCTCTGTCATCAGGCATGGTGGAATTGAAATTTCTCTTTCCCCTAGGCTTATAGAATTTATACATGGTATGCTTGTTGACGTTCCTTCAATATACCAGGGTGATCCGACATAAATATAAATATATATATATAAACTTTTCTTATTACTCACTCAATGGAGGCTCTTATCTCTTGTCTAAAAATTTCTATTAATTTTATACAACATTATCAGTTCTTAAAAATCTAAATAAAAATTCTTCCTCTTCATCTTACTATAAAAAGTTATATTACATCAATGCAAAGAATAATAAAATCTCATTTATCTAAATTTTAATATTGTATCATATAGCTAATTAAAAATTATATATATAATCCCTGGTGCAAAGCTGAAGGGAATGGATACTGTAGCCTAGAGGATAATTCTCTGCCTTACAAGGCGAAGGTTGCAGGTTCAAGTCCCAGTGGGTATGGCTAGCTGATGAGGCAAAAATAAGGCTGAAATAGATTTATCCTAGTCTCCCTTAATTTTCAAATTCAGCAAAAAAAACATGTGACATATATATATATATATATATATATCTTTAGTAAAAGAAATTATTCATAAAGTATCACCTACTTCATAAAATAAAGTTCTATATGTTTAAAATCTAAACAATGAGTAAATTTTGTGTTAATATCATTACATAGTGCTACCACCATTTCTCATCATTCTTGGGGCAAATTTAAACAGAAGCTGACATCATAGTCTATTGATTTCCACTTGAGACTTGCTCCAAAGATAATTGTGTGTTGCCAAAGACAGCGCAACTTCATTCCGACGCATCAAACTGTGCAAAGCTCTCTCTAATCTTGAGGTTTCCCCTTGATTCCCTAGGAGAAATTCCTGCCATTCCTGGACATGTTTCAGAAGGAGACCGTGAGAGTCGAGGTCTGTAAATGCATCATGCAAGCTTTCATTAAGTAAGTCTAATGCCTCCTGATTAAGTGCACTTCAGAGAATCGAGACAGATCTATTTAAGTGCCGTTAAGTGTGACGGATAGAATTCATCTGCAGTCCATTTGGCACAGGAAGGTTTTGAAAGGCACCTCGCGCGGCTCTAAATAAAGAATTTAAAATATATTCTCATCCCCATCGATCGGTTGTTGGGGCACATCGACAATTATGCAACTTGACTGCATTAAAGCAGTGGCGCACTTGTAAAAATGGGTGCCGCTGTCGGACGCGATGGGTGCAATCCAGAAATGGGAGGAGGAGGAGGGGACATTCGCAGGAGGACAGGTCAGAAATCAGAACTGGATGCCGGCTTGCTTATTTATTTACTCAGAAGATTGATGAGCTGCCTCCAGGCAGAGGAGTAATAAGGCCGCAGTGCAGCAGATAGACAGGAAAATAGAAAATTTATTTTTATTTATTTATTTATTTATTTATTTTGTCCAATACACAATGAGGGTTTTAGTGGGTATTTATTTATTTATTTATTGGATTTATATGCCGCCCCTCGTGGACTCGGGGTGGCTAACAATATATAGCAATCCAATAATAAAACAACTAAAAACCCTTATTTATAAAACCAAACATACATACAAACATACCATGCATAAAGTGTAGAGGCCCATGGGGAAAGAACATCTCAGTTCCCCCATGCCTGACAGCAGAGGTGGGTTTTAAGGAGTTTATTCCAGAGGGTCGGAGCCGCCACAGAGAAGGCTCTTCCTCTGGGTCCCGCCAAACGACATTGTTTAGTTGACGGGACCAGGAGGAGACCAACTCTGTGGGACCTAACCGGTCGCTGGGATTCGTGCGGCAGAAGGCGGTCTCGTAGATACCCTGGTCCGGTGCCATAAAGGGCTTTATAGGTGATGACCAACACTTTGAATTGTGACCGGAAACTGATCGGCAACTAATGCAGACTGCGGAGTGTTGGAGTAACATGGGCATATTTGGGAAAGCCCATGATTGCTCTCGCAGCTGCATTCTGCACGATCTGAAGTTTCCGAACACTTTTCAAAGGTAGCCCCATGTAGAGACCGTTACAGTAGTCGAGCCTCAAGGTGATGAGGGCGTGAGTAACTGTGAGCAGTGACTCCCGGTCCAAGTAGGGCCGCAACTGGTGCACCAGGCGAACCTGGGCAAACGCCCCCATCGCCACAGCTGAAAGATTTTTTTCTAATGTGAGCTGTGGATCGAGGAGGACGCCCAAGTTGCGAACCCTCTCTGAAGGGGGTCAGTGATTCTCCCCCCAGGGTAATGGACGGACAGATGGAATTGTCCTTGGGAGGCAAAACCCACAGCCACTCCGTCTTATCCGGGTTGAGTTTGAGTCTGTTGACACCCATCCAGGCCCCAACAGCCTCCAGACACCGGCACATCACTTCCACTGCTTCGTTGACATTTGCGTGAGGACAGGTCAGAAATCAGAGCTGGATGCCGGCTTGCTTATTTATTTACTCATAAGATTGATGAGCTGCATCCAGGCAGAGTAGCAATAAGGCCGCAGTGCAACAGATAGACAGGAAAATAGAAAGTAAGCTATGTATGGTTAGGGTGGGTAGAAGCATATGTGTAAGGGCTACATTGTTGGATGGTACCCCAGTGTTTCTATTTATTTATTTTATTTATTTTATTTATTTTATTTATTTTATTTATTTATTTTATTTTATTTATTTTATTTATTTTATTTATTTTATTTATTTTATTTATTTTATTTATTTTATTTATTTTATTTATTTTATTTATTTTATTTATTTATTTTATTTTATTTATTTTATTTATTTTATTTATTTTATTTATTTTATTTATTTTATTTATTTTATTTATTTTATTTATTTTTATTTTATTTTATTTATTTTATTTATTTTATTTATTTTATTTATTTTATTTATTTTATTTATTTTATTTATTGGATTTCTATGCCGCCCCTCTCCGTAGACTCGGGGCGGCTAACAACAATGATAAAAACAGCATGTAACAATCCAATCCAATACTAATACACGTTTCTGCAACACTCCGTGGCCTGCACTGGCTGCCGATCGGTTTCTGGTCACAATTCAAAGTGTTGGTAATGACCTTTAAAGCCCTACATGGCATTGGGCCAGAATACATCCGGAACCGCCTGGTACCGCATGAATCCCAGCGGCCGATAAGGTCCCACAGAGTTGGCCTTCTCCGGGTCCCGTCGACCAAACAATGTCGTTTGGCGGGCCCCAGGGGAAGAGCCTTCTCTGTGGTGGCCTCGGCCCTCTGGAATCAACTCCCCCCCAGAGATTAGAACGGCCCCCACCCTCCTTGTCTTTCACAAATTACTCAAGACCCACCTTTGTCGCCAGGCATGGGGGAGTTAAGATATTCCTTCCCCCTAGGCCATTACACGTTACGTATGGTATGTTTGTGTGTAGGTTTGGTTTTTATAATAAGGGTTTTTAGTTGTTTTATTAAATTGGATTGTTACATGTTGTTTTTTATCATTGTTGTTAGCTGCCCTGAGTCTGCGGAGAGGGGCGGCATACAAATCCAATAAATAATAATAATAATAATAATAATAATAATAATAATAATAACAATAATAAAAATAATAATAATATAACTAAAAAACCCCTTATTATAAAAACCAAACATACCTACAGACATACCATGCGTAAATTGTAAAGGCCTAGGGGGAAAGAATATCTCAGTTCCCCCATGCCTGATGGCAGAGGTGGGTTTTAAGGAGCTTACGAAAGGCGAGGAGGGTGGGGGCAATTCTAATCTCTGGGGGGAGTTGGTTCCAGAGGTCCGGGGCCGCCACACAGAAGGCTCTTCCCCTGGGTCCCCCCAAACGACATTGTTTAGTTGACGGGACCCCGAGAAGACCCACTCTGTGGGACCTAACTGGTCGCTGGGATTCGTGCAGCAGAAGGCGGCATACAAATCCAATAAATAAAATAAATAAAATAAAATAAATGCCCACAATAAATGAACCCTTGGGAAAAAAGAAAATAAGAAGATAACCCCTGCAAGAATATGGTATGGAGAAGTAAAATTTAAAAAAAATATATTTTCCTGCAAATCCTGCTTTTTTAAATATCCATATAGCTACATAGATATAATGGTTCTGTTGTAGCCTCTTGAAAATATTTTGAAGCAAGGCTTTGATTCCACAGAATGTGGAGCTTCTGTTTACAGACATGTGTCACCCCCCCCACACCCCCAGAGCAGCTTGAAAAGGCAGAAACTGCCTTTTTTGCCATATGTTGCTCTTCTTTGCTGATGACAACTGTGATTTTGAGAGAGAGAAAAAACCCCCGGAGTGGCGTGCTCACAAGCTGCATTGTGAAAAAGAGAATACAGTACTCAGCATTGTTCAAATTGAAATGAGATTCATCAAAATACATGCTGAATGCCCCTTTCAGATATTTCTTTCCTTTTTGGGGGTGGGGGTTGGATGACAGCTAAATCTTGGTAGATGTTGATTAGCAAGTTTTACTTTTTTAAAAAAACCACCTTTGTCATTCTGCCTTGGAAGAGTCCCGGGTTTTGTGCAATGATGCAGCATTTCTGGGGGTCATGGATTTAATGTGCATTTTTAATTTTTTGCAAATGAAAATATTTCTCCGTCCTTCATGATGACTTTGAGCGATCTTCGTTTTCCAAAGGAATGTTTGTGGCGTAACAAGCAGAATTAGATTATCTTCTTCGAAACATTTTTATAATTGGGAGCATTTGGACAGGGCATTGAAGCATCACTGGCAGAAACTCAACCTACCTACATTTTTGCTTTGCAACAGCACCCTCGTAAAGTTGTTGTTATTATTATTATTATTATTATTATTATTATTATTAATAATATTATCATTATCATTATCATTATTAATTAGATTTGTATGCCGCCCCTCTCCGTAGACTCAGGACGGCTTACAGCAATGATAAAAACAATAGTATAATAACAAATCTAATAGTTGGAATCTAAAATAACAATAATACATTTTAAAAAGTCTAAAAAACAAGAAACCCCAATATATAAAAACATACATACAGTCATATCATACACAAAAACTACATAGGCAGGGGGAGATGTTTCAGTTCTCCCACGCTTGATGGCAGACGTGGGTTTTAAGGAGTTTACCAAAGGCAAGGAGGGTGGGGGCAGTTCTAATCTCTGGAAGGAGCTGATTCCAGAGGGCTGGAGCCGCCACAGAGAAGGCTCTTCCCTTGGGTCCTGCCAAACGACATTGTTTAGTCAACGGGACCCGGAGAAGACCAACTCTGTGGGACCTAACCGGTCGCTGGGATTCGTGCGGCAGAAGGCAGAAAGTTGGATGGAGATATTCTGCATTTTCTGATATTTCAGTTGTTCAGAGAGAAGGACTAGAAAAAGAGAAAGAGGCTTCCTTTTTCCTTTTGTTTTTTTAAAAATATTTTTTATTGAAATATATACTTTAAAAACAGAACTATAAACACTTAAGACAAACAATTATTTATTTCTTTATTTATTATTTTTTATTTATTTTTTATTTATTTATTTTTATTTATTTATTTATTTTAATTTATTTATTCATTTATTTATTTATTAGATTTGTATGCCGCCTCTCTCCGAAGACTCGGAGCGGCTCACAACAACAAAATAGTACAAATCCAATAGTTAAAAACAATTAAAAACCCTTAATATAAAAAACAATCATACATCTCATACAAACCATACGTAAAGCGAAAACGGCCCAGGGGAATAAATTTCCCCATGCCTGACGACAGAGGTGGCTTTTAAGGAGTTTGCGAAAGGGAAGGAGGGTGGGGGCAGTTCTAATCTCTGGGGAGAGTTGGTTCCAGAGGGTCGGGGCCACCACAGAAAAGGCTCTTCCCCTGGGTCCCGCCAGACGACATTGTTTCTTCGACGGGACCTGGAGAAGGCAACTCTGAGACCTAACCAGTCGCTGGGATTCGTGTGGCAGAATGCGGTCTCGCAGATAATTATACATGCACACATGAAAAAAAAAGAATATTCAATTAAATTATTCACATCCATTAAACACAACATCTTCTTAGTCATTTTTGCTGCTATTGCAAACGTAATAGATATTGGAAAAAAAATTAATTCCACTTATTTGATTTATATACATGTTTGTTTTGCTTTCAACGGCCTTAACTCAATCAATATTAAAAGAAAAGAAAACTAATATATAGTTATGAATTAAACATAAAATAAAAAGGATAAAGTTACTTAACTAATAACATTTTAAAGGTAAATTATGAACTTTTTCATTTGTACTGATTGAGTTAAGGCTTCCTTTTTCCTAACCCCCATCCTCGCCCCCCACCATCTCTTGTGCAGGATTTCCTTGTGGCAAGACACAAGGCTTCATTTCTAACCTTAGTCCTCATTTCACCACATAAACAACAGCTACAACATCAAAAAGAGACAAACAAGCTCCCCACAAAGGAAAGAAAAGGTCCTGAACACGTCCTCACCAGCAGTTAACACCCAGATGAGCAGAGATTCACTTCAGGATTAACACTAGACTGACAATCAAACAAAGAAAACAATGCCCTCAATCAAATAAGCCATCAACTCAGAAAAACAAGCCAATACCATAGTAAACAACAGCTTAATCAAAATAGCTTTACTTGTTATTTATGAGTGCATAATTGTATAGTTTGTCTGGGTTTCTTTTATCATAGAAACATAGAAACATAGAAGCCTGACCGCAGAAAAAGACCTCCTGGTCCATCTAGTCTGCCCTTATACTATTTTCTGTATTTTATCTTAGGATGGATATGTGTTTATTATCATTATGGGTTTCTTTTTGTTTAATATTTGACTTTTACTATATTATTGTTTATTTTATTTTATTCATTCATTCATTCATTCATTCATTCATTCATTCATTCATTCATTCATTCATTTATTTTGTCCAATACACAATAATATACAAGGAAGCTTATAGAGATATAGTAGAGAAGATATAGGAGATATAGGAGAGACAATAGGACAGGGGATGGAAGGCACTCTAGTGCGCTTATGTACCCCCCTTACTGACCTCTTAGGAATCTGGAGAGGTCAACCGTAGAGAGTCTCTAAGGGTAAAATGTTGGGGGTTAGGGGATGATACTACGGAGTCCGGTAACGAGTTCCACGCTTCGACAACTCGATTATTAAAGTCATATTTTTTACAGTCAAGTTTGGAGCGGTTAATATTAAGCTTGAATCTGTTGTGTGCTCTTGTGTTGTTGTGGTTGAAGCTGAAGTAGTCTTTGATAGGCAGCATATGATCTTGTGGGCAATACTTAGTGCTAAGCTTTCAAGACCCAGGATTGTAAGTCTAGTTTCGTAGGGTATTCTGTTTCATCACCTAACCCTCAAAAACGTTACCCTCAGAGTATCCACTGTTGACCTCTCCCGATTCCTAAGAGGTCAGTAAGGGACGGGCATAAGTCTACCAGCATGCCTTCCGTCCCCTGTCCTAATGTTTCTCTCTTACTAGTATCATCTCTAATCGGGCCTCTTGAAAGATCTGTTCTTTTATTTCTTGCATTTAGAACTGTTTAATTTATTTTCTGCGTGGGTCACTTTCTCCGGCCATTCTGAATTTATTTGAATATATTCATTACACCAAGAGCTACCATTTTCATTTAGTTTTCAGCGCCGGCGTTTCTCATCCTCATTTTTTGAAATTGTGTGCTTCCTTCCTAGGCACCAACAGGAATCTACCAAGGATCCTGTTATTCTCAACGCCCTATTGCACGTGTGCAAAACGATGCACGATTCGGTAAAGTAAGTTATGTTCCTTTCCCTTCCATTTTTTTTACCCCCCACTGTTCTGTCGGGCGCTCTCTGGTAGACTCCTCCCAAAAATTCACAGGTACAAATGTCAGACACACACACATTTGATAATTCAAAACAATGTTCTTTATAATGAAAATTCACTTAAACCAAGCCCTCTTTTGGTATAGCAAAGAGCACTCGTCTCCAACCAAACTGGTAATTTGTACAAGTCCCTTATCAGTTCTGTGATACTTAGCTTGCAGCTGTGAGGCAATTCACAGTCCTCCTTCTTTCACAAAGTGAAACACACTTTGCTCTGGGTTAGTTTCAAAGCGGGGAAAAATCAGCACACAAAAAGTCAAAGTCAGTAAAGCAGTCACGAAACACAACGATCAGATAATCCTCCACAATGGCCAAACCCACAGGCTGCTACTTATAGCAGCCTCACTAATGACCACAGCCCCACCCAACCACAGGTGGCCTCATTTTCTTTGATAATAATCTCTCAGTTGTTGCTGCCTATGCATCGCTCTCCGCATGCGTGGCTGTATCATTAACTCTTGTTCTGAATCCAAGGAGGAACTAGATAATTGATCTCCTTCTGAGCTGTCTGCCCCACTCTCCTCCTCCCTGTCACTCATGTCTTCTTGGTCAGAGGAGCCTTCATCATCAGATTCCACCGGGGGCAAAACAGGCCTGCAGCATGTGGATGTCTCCCCCACATCCACAGTCCTTGGGGCAGGAGCTGGGCCAGAGCTAACCACAAGACCCACAAGGGTGGATTGGAAGATCTCTTCTGAGTTCCAGGGTGGACTAAGGAAGGAGCAGAAGGGAACAATCCTTTTCCAAGCTCTAAATCTTTTCAAAACCGTCCTTAATAAGGCTGCCATTTGTCCAGGGAATGGGGGGGGAAAAAGGGGGAAAGAAATCTTTAGCAGGGGAATGCGTTGTTTTAAATCCCAGTTTATTTATTTATTTAATTTATTTATTCATTTGTCCAATACATAAATACATAGGAAGAAAATAGACATGTGATAATATAAAAAGAGGGTGAAGGTGAACTTAGAGGAGAGGATATATGAAAGGAAGAGAATATATAAGATAGGTGAAAGAAAGGAAAGACAATTGTACAGGGGACGAAAGGCACACCAGTGCACTTATGTACGCCCCTTACTGGCCTCTTAGGAACCTGGAGAGGTCAATCGTGGAGAGTCTAAGGGAGAAATGTTGGGGGTTAGGGGTTGACACAATTGAGTCCGGTAGTGAGTTCCATGCTTCGATAACTCGATTGTTGAAATCATATTTTTTACAGTCAAGTTTGGCGTGGTTCGTATTAAGTTTGAATCTGTTGCGTGCTCTTGTGTTGTTGCGGTTGAAGCTGAAGTAGTCATTGACTGGTAAGACATTGCAGCATATGATCTTGTGGGCAATGCTCAGATCGTGTTTTAGGCGTCGTAGTTCTAGGCTTTCTAGGCCTAGGATTGTTAGTCTATTTTCGTAGGATATTCTGTTTCGAGTGGAGGAGTGAAGGGCTCTTCTGGTGAAATATCTTTGGACATTTTCAAGGGTGTTGATGTCTGAGATGTGGTATGGGTTCCAGACAGATGAGCAATAGTCTAGGATGGGTCTGGCAAAAGTTTTGTAGGCTCTTGTGAGTAGGGTGAGGTTGCCTGAGCAGAAGCTGCGTAGGATCAGGTTGACAACTCTAGAGGCTTTTTTGGCGATATTGTTGCAGTGGGCTTTAGCACTTAGGTCATTCGATATTAGTATTCCAAGGTCCTTTACAGAATGTGGGTTGGCAGTGAGAGATTGTTTATTCAGTTCGTATGTGCGGTTAGGATTCTTTTTGCCAATGTGGAGGATAGAGCATTTGTTGGTTGATATTTGAAGTTGCCAGGTGTTAGACCAGTCTGAGACAAAGTCCAGGTCTTTTTGGAGAGTAAGAGAGAAAATTCTGGCAAATGACTTCACCGTTTAACTAACAGAGAGAAGGCGAGGGATATTTCAAGAGCTCTGAAATGGGTAAAGCAAAGCAACACAGTTTTGAGAGATGTGCTTTCAATTTATGAAAAGCTTCGTTGGAAGGAAGGGGAAAAAACACACACAAAACCTCAAGCTTCATTGCCGGCAAGAACAAGGCATAATTGATGTGAGGGTCGCTTTGAGAATCTGGCTTACAGATACCGAAAACAAACCTTCCTCTCCCGAAATGAATTCTCCCTTGCAGGAGGCTATTTTTATCGCTCCTTCTGCAGAAAACTGGTCTCCTGTTTAGTAGCAAATTGGGTGCCAGGGACACAGGAGCTCCAAGCCCTGCCTTATGTCTCTGTTATGGTCAGCCAGCTTTTCCACTTTGATAACAGTCTGCTTTGCTGGGCAGGATTCAGCCCCTGGTGTTTGATGTGTAGCCAGCCGGACAGGTGGGAGCTTTATCCCGGTTTGACCGGAATGGCTCGCAGGCATCCAGAAAATGTAGTCCTTTTCTGAATTCCAGTACAGTGGTACCTCTACTTAAGAACTTAATTCGTTCCGTGACCAGGTTCTTAAGTAGAAAAGTTGGTAAGATGGAGCAATTTTTCCCATAGGAATCAGCAAAAAAAATAAAAGCAAATAATGTATGTGATTGGGGAAACCACAGGGAGGGTGGAGGCCCTGTTTCCTCCCAGGAGATCCCTAGAGAGGCCCCATGGAGGCTTTCCCCTGTCTTTTCTGGCCCTGTTTCCTCCTAGTAGATTCCTAGAGAGGCCCCACGGAGGCTTCTTCCTGCCTTTTCCGGTTACAGTTTCGGAGGCTCGGGTTTGTAAGTGCAAAATGGTTCTTGAGAAGAGGCAAAAAAATGTTGAATACCCGGTGCTTATCTAGAAAAGTTCTTAAGTAGAGGCGTTGTTAGGTAGAGGTACCACTGTACTTGGTCCTACTCAGCCATTATGTCTTCTAGGCCCTGAGGGGCTGTCACAAGAGTCATCTTTATTTGATTGATTGATGAGCCTTTGGGCCATACCAAAGTGCAAAGTTTCAGAAACAAATTATTACCAAAATTTGATAAAAGTAATTTTAGTAATAAAGTCTCAGGGGTTGCCACAAAGAAGAGGGAGTCAACCTATTCTCCAAAGCACCTGAGGTTAGGACAAGAAGCAATGGGTGGAAACTAAACAAGGAGAGAAGTAACTTAGAACTAAGGAGGAATTTCCGGACAATTAGAACAATTAATCAGTGGAACAGTTTGCCTCCAGAAGTTGTGAATACTCAAACACTGGAAGTTTTAAAGAAGATATTAGACAACCATCTGCCTGAAGTAGTGTAGGGTTTCCTGCCTAAGTAGGACGTTGGTGTTTCCCAACCTTGGCAACTTGAAGATATCTGGACTTCAACTCCCAGAATTCCCCAGCCAGCAACTGGGAGTTGAAGTCCAGATATCTTCTAATTGCCAAGGTTGGGAAACACTGGTCTAGAAGACTTCCAAGATCCCTTGCAACTCTTTACAATGGCATTGGAATAAAATACAATCATTTGGTACTTCTAACACTGAACGAGTGCTGTACAGATAGTCCTCAACTTATAACCATTTGTTCAGGGACCATTTGAAGTTACGACAGCCCTGAAAAAAATGACTTACGACAGGCTTTTCACACTGAGGATCCTGACAACCTGGGTTCCTGTTGAGAATTATCTGTAAAACCATAAGGCATGACACAAACATTGTATTTTTGAACAACTGATGCTTTCAAAGTGTTCTTTTCTAGTGCTCTGACCCTTGAAGATGAAAAGCGGACTTTGGCTTCTTTGATCAATGGATTTGTACGAATGGTGAGAAATCTCTTTCGGGAAGTGACTTTGAGTCAAATGTTGACCCTCTGATGACCTCCTGGAACAGGGTTGTGGGGTTTTTTGGCAAGGTTTTTGAAGTGGTGTACCATTGGCTCCTTCATGGTGCCTTCACCATGAAGCCAAACTGGATCTCCTCTTTTGTTATGCTGCCTTTTAAATCTTTTATTTGGGTTCGTTTTGTGGAGAACGTCCTGGTGGGTATGATGGACCCTGTAGGTCAGTAATGGCGAACCATTTTTTTTTTTTGCTCGGGTGCCAAATGGGGCACGCATGCTAGATAGCGCGTGTGCCCCCACCCACAATGCAATTTTTAAAAAATTTATTTATTGGATTTGTATGCCGCCCCTCTCCGAAAACTCCGGGCGGCTCACAACATAATATAAAAGCAGTATACAATGTCAAAATTGAAAATCCGATTAATATAATTAACTACTCTAAAACCCCAGAACATTAAAGACCATTCATTCACATTCAACAACAAGCATACATTGCGCTTCTCGGCTGGAAACTAGGGTCTAGTGACCCCAAGCCTGGTGGCAAAGATGGGTTTTCAAGTTCTTATGGAAGGTGAGGAGGGTGGGGGGCAGTACGAATCTCTGGGGCAATGCCCCCCCCACTGCATGCACACAATCCTCTCCCACTGCCCCCACTGCCCTCCCGTACAGCCTTCGGACTTCCGGTAGGCCTGTTTGGCTATTTTTCGCTCTCCCCATGATTCAGGAAATAATAATAATAATAATAATAATAGTAATAGTAATAGTAATAATAATGATGATGATGATAATAATAATAATAATATAATAATAATAATAGTAATAATAATGATGATAATAATAATAATAATAATAATAATAATAATAATAACAACAACAATTTATTAGATTTATATGCTGCCCCTATTTGTTTCGTTTGTCATTGTAATACAGTGATCCCTCGAGTTTCGCGATCTCGATCTTCGCGAAACGCTATATCGCGATTTAAAAAAAAATATTAATTTTTTTAAAAAAACCACTTCCGCGTTTGGCTTCGGGAGTCAGCTGGGAAGCGGCGCGGCTGTTTTAAAAGGTCGCAGCCGGCCTGGGGGGCTTCCCAGCACCCCCCCGAACCCCCAACCTGGGTCTTCCCGGCCGCCCAAGCAAAGGGGAAACCCCGGCTCCTCGCTGATGCCCGCCGCTCGCCCGCCCGCCAGCAAGAGAGGGAAGACCCAAGGAAGGTTCCTTTGGCCGCCCAGCAGCTGATCTGCTCGGTAGCGCAGCAGCAGCGAGGAGCCGAATCGGGGTTTCCCCTTTGCGTGGGCAGCGGGGAACGCAAACTCCACCATCTACGCATGCGCG